>NC_066522.1:11640252-11712752 GCF_024679095.1 Eriocheir sinensis
AGACAGACACAATACGAACCAAGCCAGACAGACAGACCCAAACCAGACTAGACTAGACACATAGACAAACAGACAAAAAAACAGACGAAACAGGAAGGGAGAGGAGAGGGACGAAAAAAAGAGAGGGAGAGGGGTAAGGTGAAAATAGACAAATGGGGGGAGAGAGAGAGAGAGAGAGAGAGAGAGAGAGAGAGAGAGAGAGAGAGAGGTGGGGTGCACAAGTCACAATAAAACGTCCCCTCTCTCCTCTTCTTCCTCCTCCTCCTCCTCTTCTTCTTCTCTTTTCTGACAGGTGTGAAGAGGGGGGAAGGAAAATGGAGAGAGGAGGAGGAGGAGGAAGTTAAATGGGTGCAGTTAGTACATTTTCTCTCTCTCTCTCTCTCTCTCTCTCTCTCTCTCTCTCTCTCTCTCTCTCTCTCTCGTGAGTTATGTCTCCACGACTGGTCATGTTTTCTTGGCTGCCGCATTCCTCCCCGTATTGGCCAGCAGCGAGAGAGAGAGAGAGAGAGAGAGAGAGAGAGAGAGATCGTCTTTGTTCCACCTTTCGAATGATTATTATGTATAGAACGTCGTGTGTGTGTGTGTGTGTGTGTGTGTGTGTGTGTGTGTGTGTGTGTGTGTGTTATTTGCTGCATTATTCATTACAGTTTCCAGTTCTATCATTTCCATTGACCTTTTTTATCTATATTTGTTGTCTTACTTTCCTAATACATTTTTTTTCTACTTGGCGTCAATTTTTTACTCATACCTACTGTTTGATGTAGATGGACCTTTCTCTTATCTATTATATATTTGTACGCCTTTTCATATTCCATTTGTATATTTCTTTAATTTTTCTCTTATCTAATTTCTTCTGTTGTTTGATGTAGATGCACCTTTCTTTTTTTTCTTCTATTATATATTTGTACACCTTTTCATATTCCATTAATACATATCTTTAATTTTTCTCTTGTCTGATTTCTTCTGTTAGTCAAGTGGGTAAACGATGGTAACCCGGATGTCACTCTGGCCCTGTGCTCCGGGATAATGAATTCGTGCACACCACAGGCTCAAGGGCCAGTGTTACGGAGATGAGCACCGAGGCCACGCACAGTTATATCGTAGTATGCCCCAAACTTTAATTATTTTTTTCTCGCAGCAGACCTCTCTCTCTCTCTCTCTCTCTCTCTCTCTCTCTCTCTCTCTCTCTCTCTCTCTCTCTCTCTCTCTCTCTCTCTCTCTCTCTCTCTCTCTCTCTCTCTCTCTCTCTGTTTGTGTTTGTCTCGCTCTCTTTAATAACAGGGTGAAACTGCACGGGAGAGAGAGAGAGAGAGAGAGAGAGAGAGAGGAAACACATGTTGAATCACCCTTTTCCTATTCTCCTCCTCCTCCTCCTCCCCCACCCCCTCCCCTCCTCCATTTATGGCATGACACAAGACGACCTGCACGCCCGGAGCCATATCAGAGAGAGAGAGAGAGAGAGAGAGAGAGAGAGAGAGAGAGAGAGAGAGAGAGAGAGAGGTTTGTTTGTATGTATGTTTGTGGTTTAAGTATATATGTATGTGACGATTGAGCAGAACCGTGTTAAAAAATGTGTGTGTGTGTGTGTGTGTGTGTGTGTGTGTGTGTGTGTGTGTGTGTGTGTGTGTGTGTGTGTGTGTGTGTGTTCTCTTTCGTATAACCCAAAAAAAATCTGTGGTGACGGTTTCTACGTTTTTTCTTTTTTTGCCGTGATTTAAGCGAGGCCGTAACGATGCATGGACGTATGTCAGTGTGTATGTATGTACGTGTATGTGTGTGTATACGCGTGTATGTATAAATGCGTTTTTTATTTTTTATTTTTTATTTTTTATTTTTTTTTAAGTCGAGGATCCACTGAAAAACATAAACTTCACTTCATTATGTATCAGTCACAAGTTCTCTTTTTTTTTTCTCATCATCACCATTATTATTATCATCATTTCTACGGTCATTATTATCATCATCGTCATTTTCATTGTCATCACCATCATCATCACCGTATTGCTGTTTCTACTACTACTACTACTACTACTACTACTACTACTAATAATAATAATAATAATAATAATAATAATAATAATAATAATAATAAGGAAGGGTTGATTGGGAAAATGAGGATGGAAGGATAGGGAGGGCCAGGGATAGGACAGTGTATAGTAACTGAGGGCTAAGGAAAGGAAGGAAAGGGAGGTTAGTGAGAGAACGGTCATGGATAGGGAAGGGAGGGAAAGAGAGTTGAAGGGGGAAAGGTAGGATAGTAAGAAAATGAACATAAGATAGGAAAGAGAGGAGAAGAAAGGGCTAAGGAAGGGCAGGAAAGAAAAGGAAGGGAAGGGAGAGAATGGATATAGAGAAGAGAGGTTTAGGGAGGGAAAAGAGAATGAATACAGATGATGAAAGAAGGAAAGGAGAGGGCACTAGGGAAAGGGAAGGGAGGGTGAAGGGGAGGAAGGGAGCATGCATGTTTTACTATATTAGGGGAGACTGGCAACTGTGAAAGACTGTAGACTGAGTGACCCGCCCCTATTCCTCCCCCCCTCCTCTTTTCATCCTCCTCCTAATGGTGTTTCTCTTTTTTTTTTTTCTTTTTTTTTTTAGGTTCATGTTTCGTAACTTTTCACTCCCATTTTTCTTTGTTTGTTGTATATATTTATTTCCACGAGGCACGTCAATGATTTTTTTCTTGTCTATTAGTTCTTATTTGTTTTGTTTATTATCTGTTCTTGTTTTTTTAGTGTGTGATTTCTTTTGTCTTCGTCCTGTTTTCTTTATTTAATTCCTTCTTTGGTTAGTGTGTTTTTCTTGCTGTGTTTCCTCTCGTCCCTCCCTCACTCACTCATTGCTACATTCCTTCTTCACTCTCATCTATTTCCCTTCCTCCCTCTCTTTTTTCCTCCTCCTCCTCTTCCCCCCTCCTCGCCCCTCTCACCTCTCCCTCATTAGATATCCAAGCACACCTGTTTTCCTCTCCCTCTCTCCCTCCCCCTCTCCCAGCTTTTTTCATTAATTAATCATGCAAACACACACACACACACACACACACACACACACACACACACACACACACACACACACACACACACACACACACACGTCGACATGCACACAATTCCTGACCACACACACACACACACACACACACACACACTGGCGTCATTACGTCCAGGCTGTGATAGCGGGACTTGCTGGTCACCTGAGAGAGAGAGAGAGAGAGAGAGAGAGAGAGAGAGAGAGAGAGAGAGAGTCCAAACAAGGTGGTCTGCTCTTAATTGAACGCAAGGTAAAAGAAACAGCAAAGGAAGACACAGCATACAAATGACCAAGACAGACAGACACATCGACAGACAGACAGACAGACAGACACATCGACAGACAGACAGACAGGCGGACACAGGCAGACAAAGAGAGGTATATTTATGTATTGTTCTGCTTTTTCCTTCTCCAATTTATTGCTTTGTTTTCTCAATTGACTGTAGAGAGCACGAAGTTAATGGAAGGGGAGAGAGGAGGGGAGATGTTCGGTGGGGGAGGAAGCAGAAGAGGGGAGGAGGAGGAGGAGGAGGAGGAGGTTGACTGGTGATCTTTTGCATTCCACCCTCCCAGCACATTATTCCTCCCTCCCCTCCTGCTCCTCCTCCTCCTCCTCCTCCAGCATATCTTATTCCCGCTTGCATATTACCCCTTCCCCCCCTCACCCCCCCCCTCTCTCTCTCTCTCTCTCTCTCTCTCTCTCTCTCACACACACACACACACACACACACACACACACACACGCAAGATCAAGATACTTACATAAACACAAACACACACAGACGCCTAGATCAACATTTATCCGTGTGTGTGTGTGTGTGTGTGTGTGTGTGTGTGTGTGTGTGTTCGCTTGATACCCTCGGGTACGTAATTTTTTTTTCTCATATTTTCTTCCTTTTTTTACTTCATCTTGACTACTGAATGGTATCTTACTTCTCTTCTTTTTCTTCGTTGTATTTTTGCTTCTTTTTATAATTTATCAATACTTCATTTTCCTCCTCCTCCTCTTCCTTATATTCCTTCATTCTCCTATACTTCTACTACATACCACTCTGATCTACGAAATTACATTATTTTCGAAGCATAGAGGTATGTGTGAATATCTACGTAAATATATATTTTTTTATAGTAAGTTACCATATACTTGGCAGTGGCTCCAAAGACTATATCGATGCTCGGAATGTGAGTGAAGCTTGCGAAAAGATCCTTGTGTGTACAGAGAGATGGCGGGTTGCTTGCTATTCTTGATATTACTGTTTACCGAGAGCGCACGCCATCCCATTCCTATCCTCTGTCTGGTTTCTTTCTCGGAGCCCGGGTTTGACTGCGTCCCTGTGATCCACCGCCGCCCTCGCTCTCGTTTTGGCTTCTATCGTCGCTCGTTCCAAAATGTTCAGACGAAATTGTGGACCGCTATCTTTTGTGGCCATGAACATCAACCTAGCTTTCATATCGTAGCAAATGTAAAATAACTGGACGCATTTGTTATACGTGTTGCAGAAAGACTATAGAGCTTTTTTGCCTCCCTCGAGATGACCTATTTTTTACAGTCTATTAGGTTAGCGGTGTGTGTGTGTGTGTGTGTGTGTGTGTGGACACGCAGTGCGTGATGTAGAACGTGACCGTGAGTTTTTCAGTGTGTGTGTGTGTGTGTGTGTGTCCAATCAAGAACGTGACCGTGTCATCATTTTACACTGTGTGTGTGTGTGTGTGTGTGTGTGTGTGTGTGAAAGTGAGTGGGTCAGAGGCGAGCATGACTCATCCTTCACGCTCGCGATGGCAGCTGGGAACCGTTGAGAGAGAGAGAGAGAGAGAGAGAGAGAGATGAAACACAAAAGGTAAAAGTAAAGTTGGGGTCATACACTACAGCTGCGCGTGGCCTCGGTGGTCATCTCCGTCGCATTGGCCCTTGAGCCTGTGATGGGACGGCAGATGTAACATCCGGGTTAAAACAGTTTACTTTCCCTGGCAGTTTATCGACCAACCCGAAAGGAAATACGAACACCTGGGCAAACTGCACGCCGAATATCCGGGCCGGAATTCGAACCCTGACCGGCGGATTCGTAGCTAGACTTGCAAACCTCTTCACCACGGAGGCGTACTTTTTTGTTGAAATAATAAAACCGTAACAACCGGTATAACAGCAGGCCTACAGGAGACGGAGGACGCCAGCCTCCTGTGGGCAACCGATGACGTCATGTTAGGAAAGTATGCCTTACCCCTCTCTCTCTCTCTCTCTCTCTCTCTCTCTCTCTCTCTCTCTCTCTCTCTCTCTCTCTCTCTCTCTCTCTCTCTCTCTCTCTCACACACACACACACACACACACACACACACACATTAAAAAAAAAGAACGATAAACCTTTCTACAACCTAACCTTTTAATGAGATTTTTTTTACCTAATCCTCCTCCTCCTCCTCCTCCTCCTCCTCCTCCTCCTAATTAGTAAACAGGCTCCGTAGGGACAAAATGTCACAGCCTGTTAAATGTGACACTGGGGAAAGAAAGGAGGTGGTTGTGGAGGAGGAGGAGAAGGAGTTGGAGGAGGAGAAGGAGGAACGCTGGTGAGTGAGAAGGGAGGGAAGAAGGGAAAGTAACCTGAAGGATGATCTATTACGAGGGAGAAGGGATTAGCAGAGGGAGGAGGGATGGAGGAACGAGGGGGAGCAGGAGGGAGAGAAGGGAGGTAAGGGGAAGAATCTTTAGTCACTATTTTCGTCATGATTTTCTTAGACGCCTCCGACTCCCACATCAGTTATTTCTACACGCCAATAAATGAGGTTAAATACGTTCTTATGAGTGTTTTATCACCTTCATATTACAGAAGCTTTACCAAACTACCACCAAGGTCATAAAACTACCCATGGAAAGGCTTACAACTCCTGCGAAAGCCTTGTTAGAGATGTGTACTTGGGCTCCTAAGTGTTTGGGTAAGGGGAGTGAAGGGAAATGAAAGGGAGGTTGAAGGTAAGGAAAGGAAAGCTATCGATCGTATTCCAAACTGAGATGTCAATTATTGCCAACTAAAAAACAAACAAAAAAAAAAAATAAAAAAAACACTGCACCTAATATTAACTTCTCTTCTCTTACTTCCTTTTCATCTCTTTTTACTTCCATATTTTTCATCTCCACTTTGTTTTCTTTACTTGTCCACGCTAGTATTAAGGATATAAGAGCTTGCAATAGGAGCGTAGATGTCCAGTATAGGTTAGTCAAGGAAAGGGAAATGGGAACAATGAATGACAGAGAGAATAATGTTGAAATAAGATTAAAAGTAATTGATTAGTATTAGTGTGAGTCATTCCTTGTATTTTTTGCTTATGAAGGAAGGAGAGCTTGTAATAGGAGCGCAGGTGTCCAGTAGGTTAGTGAAGGATTGGGAAATGGGAATAGAGAAAGACAGAAAGAAAATAATAATAAAATACGATAAAAAAATAATTGTTTAGTTTTAGCGTGTTATTCCATCTCTGTGAAGGTTATGGACGCGGAAGAGGAAGGTGTGGTTTGGTGCGGTGTGGTGTGGCCAGGTGTAAAGGGTGCTGGGTGGAGATAGGTCAGGTAATACAGGTAAAAAAAATATACTAATAGGCGGGCAGATCAGTCACCGCTTATTAGAGGTGAGGTCACGTTGATTATAGGAAGAGTAATGCATGTGCGAGCCCTCTTCCGTGTGTGTGTGTATGTGTGTGTGTGTGTGTGTGTGTGTGTGTGTGTGTGTGTGTGTGTGTGTGTGTGTGTGTGTTCCCCTAGTGTTTGAGTTTTCCCCATGGTGTTCAAGTAAATTATAAAGCTTTTGTTTTCTCTAATTTCTCTACTCTTTGCGTGTGTGTGTGTGTGTGTGTGTGTGTGTGTGTGTGTGTGTGTGTGTGTGTGTGTGTGTGTGTGTTTTCCCAGTGGTGTTCAAGTAAATGATAACGCTTTTGTTTTCCCTAATTTCTCTACTCTGTGTGTGTGTGTGTGTGTGTGTGTGTGTGTGTGTGTATGTGTGTGTGTGTGTATTCCCCATGAAGTTTAAAGTTAAGTAAAATTTAGTGCTTTTGTTTATCTCTGTTTTCTCTACTCTTTTTCAACAGTAAAATACGAAAATTAAAACACAGCAAAACCTCTTAATTATTATCACAGCACACTTCAAAATCATCGTGAGTAAGATAATGAGGTCAGCGTCGTATTATATAACTTAAGTATTCTGAGTGTGAATGTGTGTGACGTAAGAAGATGAATTGCAACTTTGAATTTATCTCTCTTTTTGCCTTATAGAAGAGATCGTGAGTGTGTGTGATAAGTAGATGAAGCTGAGTGCGTTTGTGTACGTACAGATGAAGGAATTGTGTGCAGTCAGCGTCTCTTTTTGTGTATTTTCTCATTAATTAAAGGTTGAAGAGAATGAACTGTGTAACGTTGCTGCTAATAATCCAAGGTTGTCTTACGTGTCTTTGTGTGTGTGTGTGTGTGTATGTGTGTGTGTTAGAGAGAGAGGTGACGCAGGTGAGTGAAGGGACTTATTGAATCAGTGAAGGGTGGGTGAGTCATGCGTAATCAGGGAGAGAGAGAGAGAGAGAGAGAGAGGGGCGGGGGGAGAGCTCTTCTTCCTGCTCCCTCTCTTCTCCCACTCCTCCTTTTAACATATGCAAGAGGTGTTTAGCAACATAAACCACTCCTCCTCCTCCTCCTCCTCCTCCTCCCTTCCTTCCTTCCTTTGTGTTCCTCCCCTCCCCCTCCCCCTCCTCCTGGCACCTTGCCCTCCTCCCTTACCTTTAATAAGGCAGTGCCAGACGCCATACATTCAAGGTCACAAAGATAGGCACTCCCCCGCCTCCTCCTCTTCCTCCTCCTCCTCCTCTTAATCTTGTTGTTGTTGTTGCTGTTGCTATTCGTTTCATTTTTTATCTTCTACCACATCCGCCTTTTTTCTTCCTCTCCTCCTCCATAAAGATTAGTGCAAAATGTACAGTGAACCCTTCTCTCTCTCTCTCTCTCTCTCTCTCTCTCTCTCTCTCTCTCTCTCTCTCTCTCTCTCTCTCTCTCTCTCTCTCTCTCTCTCTCTTTTTCTTTCTCTCTTTTCCCATTTTCACCCTTTTTCATTCTTTTCAAAATTGACTAAAATCCTCTCAGCAGAGTTCACTGATGACACCAAAGTGGGTGGAAGGTTCACGCGACACCCGAATGCGAAATCACCCCAAAGCACCTGACCGGGTTGTTCAATGGTCTGAAAAGTGGCGAACTGATACTAACAAACATACAAACCGTACATATAAACGTTCGTGGGAAGCCTTTGCAGGTTGTACACACTAAGAATCAGATATTGGGGGCTGCCATCAGCTGTGACCTGAACACATAGCATAATTGTAATGCTGTCTTCTTCTTTTTCATCTTTTTATTTTTTATTTGTCTTCTTTTCTTCTTCTTCTTCATTATTATCTACTACTATTTATTATTGTTTTCTTTTTCCTTTTCTCCTTTTTTTCCTATTCTATCTCTTGTTTCTTCTTTTTCCTCTTTCTCTTTTTGTCTTCGTCTTATTCTTATTCTTCTTCTTGTTCTCTTTCATCTTCTTTTTCTTCTTTATATAACGTCCTTATTTTCCCCAATGCTGGCCTGAATAAAGAAAAAAAGCCAATGAAAAACCTTCCTTCAAGAGTATATACATATTTAATGCGAAATCTTTCAACTCTTAATAATCGCATAAATTGTAACTTCATAGTGACTGGAGTAAAGAAAACGTTATCATGCGTACGTAATTTGTTCTGCCGGTCATTGAAATACCTGGCGAGTAGATTTCAAGGGGCAGTGTGACGGAGATGAGCACCGAGGCCACGCGCAGCTAGAGCGTATACCCCCAACTATGCCTTTCCTTGCCGCGTTATAAGCCAGCAGACTCTATGTTGCCTGCTTTTCCACGTTTCCATGCTTCCTTCTTCTTCCTCTTCGACTTTTTGTTTATCTTGTAGTTGTTGTTCTTTTCATTTTTACAATCCTCTTTTTCTCCTCCTCCTCCTCCTCTTCCTCCTCAATCCACCCTTCCTTTCTCTTTTTCCTCTTGTATTATTGTTTATATGGTTGTAGTTACCGTTGTTTCTCTTATTATTTTTATTATACACATTTTCTCGTCCGCCTTTCATGTTTTCTTCATCTTCCTCCTCGTATTCTTGTTTATTTGGCTGTAGTTATTGTTGTTATTTCATTATTATTTTTATCAGTCTCATTTCCGCCTCTTCCTCTTCATCCATATTTCCTTAGTTTCCCCTTACACGCATCATCTCTTCCTCCCCCTAAGAAGAAGAAAACGGTATCACGATTAACATTTTTATTATTTTTACGAATCTTTACAAGGGAACTTTTGTGAGAGCATAAACTACGCCGCTGCCAATACGAGGGAGGAGAAGAGAGGAGAGGAAGGATCATGAAGAGGAGGAGGAAGAGGAGGAGACGGAAGGGAACTAGGAACAGGGAGGAACAAAATAATCAGGAAAAGGTTGAATAAAGTAAAGCGTCAAAGAGGAAAATGGGAGATGATTGAGAGATAAGGTGATAGAGGAATAATATGACCTTTTTTTATTACATGTTGATCTGTGTATACTTGTTTATCTTATCTGCTCTCTCTCTCTCTCTCTCTCTCTCTCTCTCTCTCTCTCTCTCTCTCTCTCTCTCTCTCTCTCTCTCTCTCTCTCTTTCACTGCTCATTTTCACATTTAACTTTCATTTTCTCTTCCGTATTTCTCTTTAATTCCCTTCACCTCTCTCTCTCTCTCTCTCTCTCTCTCTCTCTCTCTCTCTCTCTCTCTCTCTCTCTCTCTCTCTCTCTCTCTCTCTCTCTCTCTTATCACTATCACTCAGTATGTTTTGGTTTTGTTTGTATCTCCTCCTCCTCCTCTTCCTCCTCCTCCCAACATAGCAAATACGTGTGTTATGTAGTACATCTAGCAAACTAAAAACGTCTGTTTGTGTGTTTATCTTATCACCTGTTTACACACACACACACACACACACACACACACACACACACACACACGTTCAGACACTTGGCTAACTTGTTTCCTTTTTTTCGTGATTGGCAGGTGCGTGTGTGTGTCTGTGTGTGCATGTGTGTGAGACGCAACACCACCACCACCACCACCACCATCACCACTACCACCACCACAATCGTCACCACCACCCCTCTCTCGCAGGTTTGTTATTGTTTTCTCTCTCTCTCTCTCTCTCTCTCTCTCTCTCTCTCTCTCTCTCTCTCTCTCTCTCTCTCTCTCTCATTTGCTACTACTACTTCTTATGTGTTGTAGATAAAGTAGTGATAAGTGTTTGAGAGAGAGAGAGAGAGAGAGAGAGATGAACTTGACCTCCCATCTACCTTCACCTCCTCCTCCTCCTCTTCTTTCCTCTGTCCCCTTTTCTTCTTTCTCTTTTCCCTGCTCTCTTCTTCTTCCTCCACCTCCTCCTCCTCCTCCTCCTCCTCCTCCTCCTCCTGACTTGATAATAATAAGGGTGATTCTTGTGTTCACTCTTCCATGAGACGGCAACACGCTCCTCCTCCTCCTCCTCCTCCTCCTCCTCCTCCTCCTTTTCCTCCTTCACTTCCATTTGTCTTCCTCTTTGTTTTGTTTTCCTTGTTTTTAATCTTACTTTTGACCACTTCCTCGTTATTTTAGTTCCTCCTCCTCCTCCATAGAGTCTTTGTCCTCCTTCACTTCCTCATCCTATTGGTTCTCTGTTCTTCCTTCATCTCCTCATATATTTCCTCCTCCTCCTCCTCCTCCTCCTCCTTCTCCTCTTCCTCTTTGTCGTTTCGTCTCGTGTGTATTTTTTACAAAGTGATGACAAAAAGGTTACCAATATGACTTGACATTCCTCCTCTTCCTCCTCCTCCTCTTCCTGCGTCTGTCATTACTATTATCATTTTTATTATTATTATTATTATTATTATTATTATTATTATTATTATTATTACTACTACTACTACTACTACTACTACTACTACTACTTCTACGACTACTACTACTACTTCTACTACTACTACTACTACTACTGCTACTACCACACCTATCATTATCCTCTTCCCGACTTGACTCTCCCATCTTTCTTCCGCTCTTTCTTATCTTGCTTCCTCCTCCTCCTCCTCCTCCTCCTCCTGAGTCATGTATATCACCAAAGAGAGCGAAGGAAGGTAAGGAGAAGGAAGAGGAAGATAAGTGGAATAACGTTAAAATGTTTGGGAGTGGAAGTAAGAGGAGAGGAGGAGGAGGAGGAGGAGGAGGAGGAGGAGCAGAGAAGAAGGAGGAAGAGGGATTACAAGGAAGGTGAGAGAAGAAATATAGAGATTGAAAAGAGAGAGAGAGAGAGAGAGAGAGAGAGAGGGGTTAGTACACCTATGTCATTTACCTGGGCCTCACCTCTCTCTCTCTCTCTCTCTCTCTCTCTCTCTCTCTCTCTCTCTCTCTCTCTCTCTCCTGTTGCATCTTTCCCTCCTCCTATCCTCCTCCCTCCCTCTCCACTTCTCCCCTCCTCCTCCTCCTCCTCCTCCTCCTCCTCCTTCCCTCCCTCCCTCTCTTCTAACCTGTTATACCTGGTTCTCTCCCTCTCTTCCTTACTCTCTTTCTCTCTTCCTTTTTTTCTCCTCTTTTCTTCTTTATTTCCTCTTTGTTCCTCTTTTTTTTACCTCCTCTTCATATACTTTTTCCTCCTTTCTATCTTTCCTTATCTTCCTTTCTTTCATCTCTCCCTTTCTTTTAATTTTCTTTCTTTCTCTCCCTTTCTTCCTTTCTTCTCTCCCTCCCTTCTTTCGTTCCTCCCCTTCTTTACATTTTTCCTTTACTTCCCTTTTTTTTTCCTCTCCTTCCTCCCTTCCTTTCATCCTCCCTCTCTTTCTATTTCCCCTCCTTTTCTTTCTTATCTTCCTCTCTTCCATCTCTCCCTCTCCTGTCTGCCTTCCTTTCTTCTCCGTATCTTTCTTTCCATTTTCTCCTTTCCCTTTCTATTCTCCTTTCTTCCCTCCCTCTCCTTCTCTCTCCCCTACATTTATTCCCTCCCTTTCTCTCCATTTTTTTTCTCTTCTCTATGCTTTCTTTCCTTCTCTCCCTTTTTCTTACCTCCCTTCTTCGTATACCTGCATTTTTCTCTACCTCCGTCTTTACCTCTCCTCCCCTCCTCCACTCTCTCCCTCCTTTTCTCTCCATCTCTTCACCTGTTCGTCCCTACCTGTACCTGTTGACCCTTTTATTTCCCTCCCTCCCTCCCTCCCTCTCTCTCTCCTTCCCTCCTCATTTTCCTCTCTATACCTCCCTACCTGTTCCACTCTCCCTCACTCCTTTTCCTCCTTTCTTTTTTTTCTCCTATCTATCTTTTCCTCCTTGTTTTCTTTCCTCATTTCTCTCTCACTTTCACTTTCCTTCATTCCAAATTCCCTCCCTCCCTCCTACTTTCTCTTCTCCTTTCTCTCTCTCTCTCTCTCTCTCTCTCTCTCTCTCTCTCTCTCTCTCTCTCTCTCTCTCTCTCTCTCTCTCTCTCTCTCTCTCTCTCTCTCTCTCTCTCCTTGTTTCACTTTTTTCTCTATCTTTCTATCCATCTCTCTATCTTTGTTTTCCTCTCTCATTTCTCGCTCACTCTCCCTTTCCTCCATCCCAACCTCTTTTCCTCCCTCCCTCCCTCCTCCTCCCACCCTCCTTCCCTCACTTCTTTCCTCCCTCAAGCAAATGGAAGACACGGAGGATTCTGTGGGCACGGTAGAGGTACTTTCTCCTCCTCCTCCTCCTCCTCCTCCTCCTCCTCCTCCTCCTCCTCCTTCTCCTCTTCTTCTTCTTTTTCCACCACTTACCCTCCTCCTCCATGCACTGTAACTTTTTTTCTTTTTTTCGTTCTCTCTCTCTCTCTCTCTCTCTCTCTCTCTCTCTCTCTCTCTCTCTCTCTCTCTCTCTCTCTCTCTCTCTCTCTCTCTCTCTCTCTCTCTCTCTCTCTTACCTAGTTATCTCGAAGAAGAACCTGAACAGCACGAGACGAGGAGGAGGTGGAGGAGGAGGAGGAGGAGGAGGAGGAGGAGGAAAGAGCTGAGCCAGACGGACGGAGGAGCAGCAGTAGGAGAAGGAGGAGGAGGAGGAGGAGGAGGGAAGGAGAGAAGGAGAGAAGTCGTGTTTGTGAAGGGAGGAACGCAGACAAACGGAGGAATGTGTGTGTGTGTGTGTCTGTATGTGTGTGTGTGTGTGTGTGTGTGTGTGTGTGTGTATGTATGTGTGTGTACTGGGATGGCGCCGGCCCGCACGTGACCCGGTACGACAGAGAGAGAGAGAGAGAGAGAGAGAGAGAGAGAGAGAGAGAGAGAGAGAGAGAGAGAATGTTTTTTTCCCCTACCTGAAATAACAGACGCTATTAGTCAGATGAAGGAGGAGGAGGTGGAGGAGGAGGAAGAGAAGGAAGAGGAGGAGGAGGAGGCTGCAGGGAGGGAGAATGAGTGGCTAAAAAGGTAAAGAAAGAAAATAAAAAAAATAAAAAGGAGGAGGAGGAGGAGGAGGAGATAATGGAGGTAAAGAGTGTTTGTGCTACTATGAAAGGGTTAAGAGAGAGAGAGAGAGAGAGAGAGAGAGAGAGAGAGAGAGAGAGAGAGAGAGAGAGAGAGAGAGAGAGAGAGAGAGAGATGGGTGCGTGAACCATCTTAAAAATTCTGCGGTAAAAAATGGTATGGTATGTTTTCTTTGGGTTGAGGACGGTCAGGTAGGAGAAGGAGGAGGAGGAGGGGGGGGGAGGGGGAAGGGGTGGTGTGGTGTGGTGGTATATATACAACAAGTTTTGAATCCGCTCGACTGGTTTATACCCTCCTCCTCTTCCTCCTCCTCCTCCTCCTCCCTCTTCCCTCACTTCCCTCTGTCCTCTGCTACCCGTCATCCACTCCTCCACATTTTTCCTCCTCCTCCTTCTCCTTCTCTTCCTTTATATTTTCTAACTGCATCACCTTATGTATACTTTTTACTCTCTCTCTCTCTCTCTCTCTCTCTCTCTCTCTCTCTCTCTCTCTCTCTCTCTCTCTCTCTCTCTCTCTCTCTCTCAGGTGTGGTCATCCTACGTCATTCAGTCCTCCTCCTCCTCCTCCTCCTCCTCCTCCTCCTCCTCCTCCTCCTCCTCCTCCTCCTCCGCCTCCTCCTCCTCGTAATAGGGTTTGAATGGAGGAAAATATGAAAAAAGGAAGAGGCTGCTAAGAGAGAGAGAGAGAGAGAGAGAGAGAGAGAGAGAGAGAGAGAGAGAGGTGAGGGGAACGACGGGAGGTAAAGATGAGGAAAAATGATTAGCGTTAGAGGCGAGAGAGAGAGAGAGAGAGAGAGAGAGAGAGAGAGAGAAACGATAATGCCGCAGTGAAAAGAACGGAAAAGAGTTAAAGAGGATTGATGGAGAAGAGAAGAGGGAGAGAAAAAAGGAAGAAGAGAGAAAGAGAGTAAGTGAAGAATAAGGAAGGGGAGGAAAAGAAACACTGAATAAATAAAAGGGAGGAAAAAATAAGACATAGTAAAGGAGAGGAAGGGAGAAAGAGAATAACTAAAAGAAAATAATAATAATAAAAGTAAGAAAAAGGAATAGAAGAAAGATAAAAGAGAATGGGCTGCAGAAGGAAGGGAGACATTACGTTTAGTTGTTAGAAAAAAAAGAAAAAAAAAGATGAAGAACGGAAGAAGGAAGTACAGAAGACAGAGATGAATGAGAAGAAGACAAAAGAAGGAAAACAAAATGTGGAAGAGGGGAGGATATGAGAGGAAGGGGAGAAGGAGAGAGTAGAAGGAAGAACCGCAATGGAAGAACGGGAAGTAGAGGAAGAAGATAAAAAAGGAAACAATGAAGAGAAGAGAAGAGGGAAGTGAAGAATTGCGAAAAGGGGAAGAGAAGACATAGAAGAGTGAGAGAAAGGGTTGAAATTGAGAGTGACCAGTATTGGAGATTGACAAAGAAAGTTTGAGATAAAAAAAAAAACGAAGAGGGAGAGAGGAGAGAGAGAAATGATAGGAAGGAAGGTGAAGTAGTAGGAAGAGAGAGAGAGACTGAATGAATGGGAAAAAGGAAAAGAAAAAGTAAGATGAATAAAATGAGAGAAAACGGAGGACTGAGGGGAAAGACGAGAGAGAGAGAGAGAGAGAGAGAGAGAGAGAGAGAAGGGTGTGACAAGCTGGAACACAAGCCAAACGCCACCTGTCGCCAGTGAGGGGAATCAGCACCTTTTTTTATTTTAGTTTCCCCTCGTGCTAATTTGGTCCCCACCCCCACCCCCCTCACCCCCCACCCCCCCACCCCCCCATCACCTCACCCCTAAAACCACGCCCTTATCTGTCTGTCGCCCACTCACACCCCCTCCCCCCATCTTCCCCATTCTCATCCCTCCTGCCATGCCTTTCCCCTCACCTCCTACCTCCTACCTTCACCCCCATCCCTTCTCTATTTCTATCTCCCCTCCCCTTTTCCTCCCCTCCTCTCCCTACCTTGCCTGTTCCTCCCCTCTCCCCTCTTGTCACTTTACACCCCTCCCCTCCCTTTCCCTTCGTATACCATTTCCCCACACCCCTATACCCTCCTCCTTCCTTCCTCTCCCTACCCTCCTCTTTCTCCTCCTGTCATCCTCTCCCCTCCTGCCTCCCCTCACCCCCATCTTTCACAAACCTCAATCACCCCTCCCCTTCCCTTTCCTTCCCTTCGTATACCATTTCCCTACACCCCCATTCTCTCCCTTCCATGTCTCCCTCCCTTTCTCTCCTTCCTCTCCCCTCCCCACCTCTCCAAAACTATTTCTATCGCCCCTCTCCCCTTTCCTTCCCCTCGTATGCCATATCCCAATACACCCCCATCCCCTTCTCCTCCCTTCCTTTTTCTCCCCCTGTCAACCTTCTCATATCCTCCCATCCACATTCTCTCTCCCTTTCTCTCCCTACCTTTCCTCTTCCTCTCATCCTTCTGTTTCCCTCGCTTTCACCCTCCCATCTCTCTCATATCCTCCTCTTTTCCACATTAATCTTTCTTTCTCTGTCCTTTCTTTCTTTCATCCCTGTCCTTTCTTTCTTTCTTCTTCCGTTCTTTACCTCCTTATTATTGTCCTTGCCCATTCCTCCTCCTCCTGCCATCTACTCTTTTCCTCTCTCTCTCCCTCCCATCCCTCCCATATCCTCCCCTCTTCCACGTCAATCTTTCTCTCTCTTATCTTTCTTTCATTCATTTCTGTTCTATCTTGCTTCCTTCTCTCACGTTCTCCACTTCCTTATACTGTCCTTGCCTCTTCCTACTCTTCTTCTTTCTCTCCCACCTCCCATCCCTCATAACCTCCCCTCTTCCACATTAATCTTTCTTTCCCTTATCTTTCTTTCATTCATCTATGTCCTATCTTGCTCCCTTCTCCCGCTCTCCACCTCCAAATATAAATATCCACCCCTGTCCTTATATATAGCTTTCTTAGTCATCCCTTGAAATATTCATAGTACGCTTACCTTTCCTGTCAGTGCCTTTGTCTGTTGCTATCAGTTTAGGATTTCCTTGTCAACTCTGTGTACATATAAGCCAGCACTGTCTTCCATTTGATCTTTGTGTCTTTGTCAGTTCCAATCTTACCTCTGTGTGTGTGTGTGTGTGTGTGTGTGTGTGTGTGTGTGTGTGTGTGTGTGTGTGTGTGTGTGTGTGTATGAGTCACCACAGTCACCCTTGTCACCTCTGTGCTTTTGTGTATAAATCTTTGTGAATAATAAAGGCCATATTCTTAAACATTATGGCTTCCAGGCACCCACATATTGACAAGGCTTTCGTATAAGATTAAAGGATACGAGAAGGAGGAACAAATAACAATAGAGGGAGAAGGAAGAACGAAGGAAAACAGGAGAGAGGAGTGAAGAATGAACCTTTGGGAATAGGCAGAAGAAACAATGAAGGGGAGAAAGAACAGGAATGCGAGAACATGTGGCAGGTGAACTAGGAAGAGGAATGGAGAGGAGAATGTCAGGTATAGTAACAACATGGAGAACTACGAAGAGAGCATCAGGGAACGGACAAAGGTTAAAGATTATATTATGATGATGATTAGAGATGATAGATGTGGACTCGGGCGGGTCATATCATGCATGGAAGCGATAACGGATGGACCAGCAGGAGAGTAACAGAGTGGCGAGGCAGGCGACCCAGGAATCATAGAAGTCAGGACGGACAGAGGACAAGGTGGGGAGATAGAATTAGAGTATTTAAGGGAACAGGATCGAGTACTATGACTTTTTTTTTTCAGTGAACGAGTGATGACTGGTGCTGCTAATGATTATATTGATACATTTTTTTCTATTTATACATCTCTACTGCATTATTATCTATCATCCCCCTTTCTATCTATCCACTTCTACCTGTTGATCTATCTATGTGTCGATTTCAATGCCTATCTCTCAATCTATCTGCCTATCTATTTTTCTGTACCATCTCTGTCCCTTCTGTCTATCTTATCCCTACCTATCTATCTATCTATGTGTTGATCTCAACGACTACCTATCTGTAACATCTGTCACTTCTGTCTATCTAACTGTCTGCACCTTTCCTGTCACCATTTGCTAGGTATCTGTGTCAATCTCTCTGCCTGTCTGTCTATCCTTATATGTCTGTCACCTGTCTCTCTGTTTGTCTTTACATCTTCCCTGTCACCTTTTGCTATCTGTCTGTCTGTCTGTTTAGTGCATCCTTCTCGCCACCTCTCTCTGTTTCTTATCTCTTATCTGCGCCACAGTCCTCCCAGTCACCCCTGCAACACCCTGGCAACACACTTTTCTCACGGGGCTTTGGTTAGTGCCTCTTTCTCTGCCACATCTTCCTCTGCCACATCTCCCTCTGCCACATCTTTCCTCTGCCACATTTTTCCTGCCACATCTTCCTCTGCCACATCTTTCCTCTGCCTCATCTTTCCTCTGCCACATCTATCCTCTGCCACATCTTTCCTCTGCCTCATCTTTCCTCTACCACATCTTTCCTCTACCACATTTTTCCTCTGCCACATCTTTCCTCTGCCTCATCTTTCCTCTGCCACTATCCTCTGCCACATCTTTCCTCTGCCACATCTTTCCTCTGCCACTATCCTCTGCCACATCTTTCCTCTGACACGTCTTTCCTCTGCCACATCTTTCCTCTGCCACATCTTCCTCTGCCACATCTTCCTCTGCCACATCCTCCTCTGCCACATCTTTCCTCTGCCACATCTTTCCTCTGTCACATTTATCCTCTGCCACATCTTTCCTCTGCCACATTTTTCCTGCCACATCCTCCTCTGCCACATCTTTCCTCTGCCACATCTTCCTCTGCCACATCTTTCCTCTGCCACCACATCTTCCTTCTTGCCACACCCTACCTGACACCTCCCCACCTCTATACCTGCTTGTCATATGTTCTCCCCCCCCCCCCACACACACACACTCCACCCCTTTCTCTTTCTCCCCTTCATCGCCTCTTCTTCTTCTTCCCATCCCCCAAACTTTACTTCTCACTACTTTTTTTCTCATGTTTTCTTCTTCCTTCTTTCTTCTCCTTCTATTTTAGTTATTTGTTTATTCCCTCTTCTCTTTCCTTCCTTCTTCATTTATTTTCTCTGATCTTCCCTTCCTATTCCTCCGTCTAATATTTGTTCCTCCCTCCTCACCTCTCTCCTTCCTTTCTCTCCTCTTTCTTTTTTTTCTTTCCTCCTCCTCCTCCTCCTCCTCCTCCCTTGCGCCCCTGAATAACACTGCCCTGCACTCTCCAGCCTTTCACCATATCCTCCTCCTCCTCCTCCTCCTCCTCCTCCTCCTCTTCTTAAATGTATTCCCTGTCAGAGATATCTACGTAGGTGTATGTGTGTGTGTGTGTGTGTGTGTGTGTGTGTGTGTGTGTGTGTGTGTGTGTGTGTGTGTGTGTGTGTGTGAGAGAGAGAGAGAGAGAGAGAGAGAGAGAGAGAGAGAGAGAGAGAGAGACTGTTGGAGGTGTGGTGAGTGTGTGGGGTAAGCTGACACCACCACCTCCTCCTCCCCCTCCCCCTCCAACCCAGCACTACCTTGATCCTCCCCCTTTGTGCCACCACCACCACCACCACCATTGACCACTGGAATACGGGTAGTGGTGGTGGTGGTGGTAGTGGTGGTGATGAGGGTGGTGGTGGATGAAATGACAGTGGGAGAACTAGGGAGACTGTAATTATGATGATGGTAGTAGTAGTAGTAGTAGAGTATTATAAATATGAGTCATCCCCAGGAGATTACTTGAAAGTCAAATAAATATGTAATGCGTAAGTGTTAATACAGACCCATAATTTTGGCAGATTTTCTTGGGGGAGCTAGAGGGCATCATTGGTTCATGAGGTGGAGGGGCGAGGGTTGTGAACGAAGCGAGCATGTGCAGGTAGGGAAAATATTTTGAAAAGGAATCACTATTTGGGACATTTTGAGAACGACATAGAAAACATTGGGGGGGGGGGGGGGATATAGCACCCCTATACATTACGGCGCTGTAATAATAATAATAATAATAATAATGATGATGATGATGATGATGATAATGTATGGATAGCTGAGGCCTGAGTCAGCATAGGCGAACCGTTGAGGCATCAGCATTACAATCATTACATCACACACACACACACACACACACACACACACACACACACACACACACACCTGCAGCAGAGTGGAGGGGCGCGCCCAGTATCTTCTGTATCATGTTTCTCTGCCGCTGCCATTGTTATGGGAAGTGATAGACAAGGATATGGCCTGAACTTAACAATAATACAAGTGAAAGGAAACAAAGAAAATTGGAAGAACAAACCGGAACTAATCTTAAACTTGACTATATTATAAATGTATGAAAACAAAGAATGTGGAGGAGCAAACCGTGAATTAATTAACAATATTCTAACTATAAAACAAAGGAAAAACGAACTTGAACTTAAAATATCAAGAAAACATAGAAAATGGAGAACAAACATGAACTAATCGTGAACTTAACAATATTATAAGTGTCTGGAAAAAAAAAAATGGAAGAATTGAACCTGAACTAATTAACAATATGCTAAGTATAAATACAAAGCAAGACCGAACTTGAACTTAACAATAACATGAAAACAAAGAAAATGGAAGAACGAAACCTGAACTTGATGATTGAAAAGTTTGAAAGCGAAAAAGAAAATGAAGAACAAACCAGAACTTAATATTATAAGTGTCAAATCAAAGAAAATGGAAGAACGGAAGTATATATGTAAGTAAACTACCATATAGGCCGCTCAGTACTGCTCAAAATTAACAATAGGCCTATATAGAAATAATGTACGGAATAATGCCTATGTCTTTTATTTGCTAACTATTCTTTTCATTCCTATTAACTGATGTCTTACTATTCTTACGTCTATTAACTTCTAACTGTTCTTATCCTTTCTATTAACTTGCTATTCTTATGTCTATTTATTTCCAACTATTCTTCTCCTTTTCATTAGCTTATCTTAACTCTTCTTATGTTTTTAAATGCTATATATTCTTACTCTTACCTGCAGAGAGAGAGAGAGAGAGAGAGAGAGAGAGAGAGAGAGAGAGAGAGAGAGAGAGAGAATATATGCATGTCCATCACACTAATCAGCCTGAAGCTACTCCATTAAGCTAAGTGGGAGGCGCAGACTTGAAGGAAAAAATAACAAAAAAGAAAAAAAGGCTAAAAAAATAACAAGAAAGAAAGAAAAAGCTAAAAATACCCCCCCCCCCCTTATTTACCGTGTTAAAAAAGGGCCACGATAAATAAAAGAGGCAAAATAAAGCGCCAAATAGATCGTAGGTAATAAGGGAGTGAGGAAAATTGCTCTCAGATTAAAGTCACCCCTTAAAAAATCCAATTAACCTTTATGGAATGATAGAAAACGTGACGTGCGTGCGTGCCTGTGCCTGCCTGCCTGTGTGTGTGTGTGAGAGAGAGAGAGAGAGAGAGAGAGAGAGAGAGAGAGACACTGAGATTGAGATTATAAGACCCTATTCCACGCTCTCCCTTACTTAAAAACGTCAACTATTACCAACTCAAAAACCATCATCTTCTAAACTACTTCTCACCTTCGTTAACTTTCCCATTTTACTTCACTCCCAATTACTCTTTTCTCGACCTATTTGCCCCACTATTACTAAAGAGAAATAGTGTCAGATCTAACCATTAACCCGTAAGGTAGTTCGTAGAAAGCTCGTAGGAACGGTATCTGCATGCTGATAATTTTGGAACAGATCTGAAGGGAATAGTCGAAGAAGGAAGACTTGTAACTGGGATGGAAGTGCATGAACGAAGGAGGAGGAAGAGAAGAAGGAGGAGGATCATAGAAAGCTTGTAGGAAAATGAGTCTGGCATACTGATGGGGTTGGAACCGATCTAAAAGGAAGAGCCAAAGAAGGGAGAACTTGTAACTGAATGGAAGTGCATGAATGAACGAGGAGGAAGAGAAGAAAGAGGAGGAGAATCATAGAAAGCTCTCAGGAACGGTGTCCGCATACTGACAGTGTTGCAACAGATCTGAAAGGAAGAGCCGAAGAAGGAGGAACTCGCAACTGGGATGGAAGTGCATGAACGAAGGAGGAGAAGAAGAATAGAAAGCTTGTAGGGAATTGGGTCTGGCATACTGATAGTGTTAAAACAGCTCTAAAGGGAATACCCAAAGAAGGAATAAAAATTGTAACCGGGTTGAAATTGCATGACGAAAGAAGCAAAGGAGGAGGAGGAGGATAAAGTTTGGTGTTGAACGTGATGCTGGAGAAGGCGATGACATGTGACTTGATAATGATGTGGTGGCGAAAGGTGGCGTGGCAATGATGATGGTGGTGATGATGTTATATAGTGGTAATGGTGTGGTGGGAGAGAGTATATGATGTCGATGCAGTAACAGTAGTGGCAGTTATGTTTGATTTGATATTCATAAGGAAAGATAACACATGAAAGCCTATGCATATAAACACTCACTAAGGACCATATTCTCAAACATTTCGGAGCTTACACACCCACATAGGACAAGGCTTTCGTAGAGGACACACCCACATAGGACAAGGCTTTCGTAGAGGACACACCCACATAGGACAAGGCTTTCGTAGAGGTTGTTGTGGGTATTTCCATGGGTAGTTTTGTGAGCCTTGTGATAGTTTGGCAAGTTTTTTTTTTATTTATTTATTTATTTATTTATTTTTTTTTTTTTTTACAATAGAGGAAACAGTTCAAGGCAAAAAAAAAGAAACAATAATGAAATAAAAAAGCCCGCTACTCATACTCATACTCATCATGAACGTGAACAAAAACATACAACAACTCTACTAATCATCTTCGTGGCCTTTGAAAATATTTATTGTGAGAGGGGAAAGTGTCTGAAAATAAGGACCTCTACACAATTTTAAAAACACTTATTTCCAAGGTGACAGGAATGCGTATAGAAGCAAGCATCACGTGTCCTTCAAGTTGTAAATGTGGTGTTTTTTTTATTATTTTTATCAAGATTAGAGGAGGGAGCTTAAGTGCAATGGAAAAAAAAAGATACAGAAAAAGTTAGATTAGTGGGAGTGTGAATGTTTGTTAGGCCGTCCTGTTATGGCAAAAGGTCGTGGTGGTGGTGGTGGTGGTCAAGGGTGGTGGTGGTGGTGTAAGTGGTGGTGGTGATAGTGGTGGTGAAAGGCCTCCATTAGTATCGACAAAAGGATGATTGCATTTAATACTTGAGTCTCCTCCTCCTCTCTTGATTCTTCTTCTGCCGCCTTCTTCTTCCTCCTCAGCTATATACTTTTTTTCTTCTCTCCATCTTCCTCCTCCTACTCTTCTTTTTGTTATCCTGCTCCTCCTCTTTTTCGTCTCCTTTTCTTCTTGTTCATCTGCTATTTCTCCCCCTCCTCCTTTTCTTCTTCCTCTTCTTCATTTTCTTCCTCTTCTTCGTCTTCCTTTTTCTCCTCCGCTTCCTCCTCATCTCCTATTTATTTTTTATCTAATATTTTCTTTTTCCTCCTCCTCCTCCTCCTTCTCCTCCTCCTCCTCCTTCTCCTCCCTTCTGTTAGTAGGAAAATGTACGTAATTTTTTCTTTCGAGTCAAGTGGTTAGTAAGACGTGAAGGCATTTCCCTGTGTGTGTGTGTGTGTGTGTGTGTGTGTGTGTGTGTGTGTGTGTTAGTAGTAGTAGTAGTAGTAGTAGACGATGCTGGCGCCAGGAGTCATTGAGAAAACTAGTCGTATAGCTACTGATACCTCCTCCTCCTCCTCCGCCTCCTCCTCCTCCTCCTCCTCCTCCTCTTCCTCTTCTTCCCTCCTCCTCGTCCTCCTCCTCCTCCTCCTCCTCTTCCTCTTCTTCTTCCCTCCTCCTCCTCCTCCTCCTCCTCCTCTTCCCAAAACAGACCACTCTTTCATAGTCCAAGGGGCAGAGGAGAAGGAGGAGTAGGAGGAGGAAGAGGAAGAAGGGACTGGAGGAGGAGGAGGAGGAAGGGCATGGTGACTCAACGTTTAGGGGGGGAGGGGGAGATTAGGGTATGTGTGTATGTGTGTGTGTGTGTGTGTGTGTGTGTGTGTGTGTGTGTGTGTGTGTTGGTCAAGGGAAAACGGACAGAGGCGAAGGAAGAGGTGGAGGAGGAGGAGGAAGAGAAGGAGGGGGAGGAGGAGAAAGGGTAGAAGGAAGAGGAGTGGGAGGAGGAGGAAGAAGCAAGGACTAGAGAAGGAGGGGTAAGGGGAATGGAGAGAGAGAGAGAGAGAGAGAGAGAGAGAGAGAGAGAGAGAGAGAGAGATTGAAGCGATTAAGCTGTTGGTCAAATTGGAGAGTATTATGCCCATTCTCTCTCTCTCTCTCTCTCTCTCTCTCTCTCTCTCTCTCTCTCTCTCTGTAATTATGAAAAGAGATAAACACAACTAAACAAACAAGACACACACACACACACACACACACACACACACACACACACACACACACACACACACACACACACACAGAACATTAATGAAACTATTGTGTGTTGATGATTCCGGAGATAGTACCACAATGACGATAAATTGAGAGAGAGAGAGAGAGAGAGAGAGAGAGAGAGAGAGAGAGAGAGAGAGAGAGAGAGAGAGAGAGAGAGAGAGAGAGAGAGAGAGAGAGAGAGTTTCTGGGCAAGATTTTCCACTTGTAGTAATATCATAAAAAAGTCTGAGTGAATATTGTGACGTTTGTTATATGTTATGATGTGTTGTTACGAAATACAGTAAATGTGCAAGAGAACGAATTGCAAAAAGTAGAGTTAGAGTATGAGTAATAAAAACGAAGAAACCAATAGAATAGAGAATGAGAGAGAGAAAACAAGAGGGGATGACAGACAGACAAAAGGAGACAGGGACAGACAGACAAAGACACAGAGAAAGAATAGAGAATGAGAGAAACAAAATAGAAGGGGATGACAGACAGACAGACAGACAGACAAAGACACAGCGAAAGAATAGAGAATGAGAGAAACAAAATAGAAGGGGATGACAGACAGACAAAAGGAGACAGGGACAGACAGACAGACAGACAGACATAGACACAGAGAAACAATGTAGCTATGTAACCTTTTTGTAGCAGCTTTCCTTGTGTTACTTATTGCATTTTATCATATGTTAATTATTGCAGTTTACTGACTTACTAACTTCATCTTACCGTATATAGTGACTTCCCTTTAAGTGCCCTTCCCCCCACCAAAAAAAAATAAAAAAATAAAAAAATAGAAGACAAAAATGTTGACAAATTCACGTTAGGCTCCTGAAACGCCAAATTGCCCTCTTCAATAAATCCCCTGCTTGCAAAAGTGTGTATAGCTATTTTTTTTTTTTTTTTGAGGTTTGTTCTTCCTAAAACCAGTCGCTCCCCACCTTTCTGTAGCCTACTTGCAACTCTTTCGGCTATATTCTTAAACATTTCGGTTCCCAAGCACACACATTTTTTTAACAAGGATTTCATAGGAGTTCTGAGCATTTCCAGGGGTACTTTTATGACCTTGGGGGTAGTTTGACCCTTCTTCTGTACCATGAACCTTAAAAAAAACACTCTTGAGAACCCGATTAAGCTCATTTTCGGCCTTAGGATATAGTTGATGTTGGAGGCGGCACCGTCTGAGAATACCGCCCAAGGCTTATCTCAAAACACACAAACACCCGCGTAACACCCTTCTGAGAAACACAACTTTGTATTAGGATGAACATGACAAACGTCTGTGTAAAACAACTAAACTCATGCAGCTGATGTACGTATATCCTTTTTGTTGTTGCTGTTGTTGATGTTTATAGCCCCTCCGCTGCGATTGGCACGGATTTCGCCTTCACTGGTTGCCTGGATTACGCTCCCAGGTCTTTCTCTGCCTCTGTGGTGGATAGTGGAGTGTTTCCCATGTGGTATTGGTATGCTGGATTTCCCCTCCCAAGATGCAGGACTTTACATTTTTCTTCATTGAATTGTAGCAGCCACTTTTTGTTCCACTCCTGTAGCTTGGTGATGTCCTCTTGTAGGAAAGCCGCATCCAAGAGGCTAGGCTACTATGAACAGGCTGCAATGAAAAAAAAAAAAAAAAACGAGAAAAAGATAGAGTTGTGGATGTCGACGAGACCAAAGCAAAGGACAAGGAAAAAAAAATAGAGAAAAAAAACAATGACGAATAATGAAAGACAATTGGATATGAGAGGAAGAGAACGAAGAAGAAAAAAAAAAAAAGGAAACGAACAAGGGTAGAGAAAAAGGGAACATTGACTATATATCAAATTTTAAGAGTTCGCGACCCTCCCCCCCCCCCCCCCCTTCCCCCCTCTCCACGACCCGTTCACGATGCTTACTCCGCTCTTTCGTCGTTAGAGAGAGAGAGAGAGAGAGAGAGAGAGAGAGAGAGAGAGAGAGAGAGAGAGAGAGAATTTATTTTGAGGGTCATTCTTTACCGGTCCTGTCATTAACGTCTCTTGTCTCCCTTACGATCATTTATAGTGTTGCCTTACAGCCATTATTAGTACTGATGTTTGTTTAACCTTCCTTACGCTGCTACCGAGAGAGAGAGAATCGGAACGGTCTTTTGTATTATGTGATTTATTTATTTATTTATTTTTTATTTTATTTATTTTTTTTTTTTTAGCGTTTATAAGTGAAATGATTACTTGTGTCTGTCTTGATTCTTTTTCTCTCCAACTCATACGTATGTTCCACTTAATTCCTCCCGTTACTACTCTCATCTCTCTCTCTCTCTCTCTCTCTCTCTCTCTCTCTCTCTCTCTCTCTCTCCACTATCCCACCTCTCCTCATCTCTCTCCACTTCTCCCCCACTCTCATTTCGCTTAATTAACTGCAGTGTATGTAAAGAGGAAACGCTCATTACTACATTGACTTATTTATTTACTTATTTATTTATTTATTTATTTATTTATTTATTTATTTTATTTTATTTATTTATTTATTTATTTTATTTTTTTGGCTGCTGTTGTGTTATCGGAACCACCCAACCAATAGTGCCTGCTGTCGCTTCCTTCCATCACCATTACAGCGGACAATTATATGGTAGCCGGCTCTTAGTAATGAACGCTCGAGTCGCCTGTTATGTAAGCGGCCAGAGTGAAGACGTTAGTGCATACAGCGGTAATATTACTTACGCTCATGTTTGCATAGGTGTGGCTGTGATTTATGAAGAGAGAGAGAGAGAGAGAGAGAGAGAGAGAGAGAGAGAGAGAGAGAGAGAGAGAGATTAAAAACTTACATTCACAAACAGTAATCTACACTTGCAAAAAAGACTAATGACGTGGGCGCAGTCTTACCACCTAACTATACATACATTCCCTATTACATCATTATTTTCATCATTATCTGTTGTTTACTTTCCCGCAGGATCTCAATTTTGTGTGGACGCTTATAGTTGAGAGATTTAAACACCACCTTAACAATTGTCTCACCCTCCTATAAACATTACTTTCCCTATTACATAATTATTTTCATCATTATCTATTGTTTACTTTCCCGCAGTATCTCAATTTTGTGTGGACGTTTATAGTTGAGATTAAATACCACCTAAACAATTGTCTCATTCTCCTATAAACATTACTTTCACTATTACATCATTATTTTCATAATTTTTTGTTGTTGACTTTCCCCCAGCATCTCATAATGTTGGATGGACGTTTCTAGTTGAGAGATTTAAACACCACCTAACCAATTGTCTCACCCTCCTATATACATTACTTTCACTATTACATCGTTATTTTGACTATTTCCAGTGTTTACGTGCCACAAAAATCTCATAATCTGGGGAGGACGCTTATATATAGTTGAGAGAGAGATTAAACACCAACTAACCAATTGTCTCATCCTCCTATATACATTACTTCCACAATTACATCGTTTTTTTTTTTTTTTTTCATTATTTTCAGTGTTTACGTGTCAGCAGGGTCTCATAATGTTGAATGGACGCATAGTGTTGAGAGAAACTATACACCCATATATCCAATCGTCTCTATCTCCTGTATCTCCTGCATCTACCTACACGCTAACGCTTCTCATTCTACCTTTGCAGATCGGCGCGGCCATGGCCAGGTAGCATCGTCACTCCGCGGTGGTAACTCTCCGACGTGTTATCACCCTCCACGGCCCACTCTCCTCCCCTCCCCCTTCCCTTCCCTGCCTCCCCGCCCCCCTGTCCTCTCCAAACATGAACTCCGTGCACCGCGGCCTCAGCCTCTACGAGTTTCTCACGGAGGCTGAGTTACAACACTACTTCAACAACTTCAAGAACAATCTCAAGGTGAGAGAGAGAGAGAGAGAGAGAGAGAGAGAGAGAGAGAGAGAGAGAGAGAGAGAGAGAGAGAGAGAGAGAGAGAGAGAGAGAGAGAGAATTTTATCGTCTTTAGATTTGCTTTTGTTTTGTGTCCGTGTGTGTGTGTGTGTGTGTGTGTGTGTGTGTGTGTGTGTATTTTTCTTGGTGTCGGAATTCACAATACGCATTTTACTCACACAAGCTTCTCTTTAAATTCGTTCCTTGCTATCCCCCGGACGTATGCACCTGAACACACACACACACACACACACACACACACACACACACACACACACATGTTACAACGACCACCTATATCATACACACCTGAACACACACACACACACACACACACACACACACACACACACACACACACACACTCACAAACATGCTAAGCCGTTTGTACGCTATTGGAGAGTCGCCCCCTTATGTCTGCCACTCAAAGCCGAGACTGCAGGCGCCCCATCACGGACTTCGGCGGCGGCGGAGGAGGAGGAGGAGGAGGAGGAGGAGGAGGAGGTGCTCAGAAAGGATAACATAGCATGACACTGATCCCTCAATACAAAAAGTTCTTCACGGCGGCCCAAGGAGAAGTGAATAATGAAGACCTCCCTTAGCATACTGCAGTCAGATGTTATGTAGTCGTGTTCATGTATATTCGTCGTCAGGTATATATCATGTGGTCGTGCTTTAAATGGTGCTTATATGTGAGAAAAAGGTATTGGGAGAGTAGCAAGACACCTCTCCTTCCGAAATTGATCTATCTTCTGTACTCTCTTTCCTCTTTTATTTTACGGAGCAGCGCGTAGTGGACTTTTTTGTTGTTGTTCTTTGTTTTTCGCCCTTGAGCTTCCTTGCTGTAAAAGAAAATAGTGCAATGTGGTTGAGTTAGGTTTGTGTCCCAAGGTTAAGGTCGTTTTTTGTACCCACCCGAGACACAGAAGGGCCTTGGGGATTGGGATGAGCATTGCAAGAAAGAGCAACCTTGTGTGCATGCAGTCGGTTCTGCCTTACCCGATCAAAATAAAGCACGACTCCATTGTTCGTCACCTGGTTGCGTCACAGGGATATCTCTGAACCCTCTCATCATGCACCATCACCCAGCAGCAAGGGATGATAAAGTGTTACATCGTCCATAATATATAGTTGTAAGAAAGTTACCTGAAGAACAGAACAGAAATCAAGCAACCTTTAACCTTTCAAATTCGGCATGTTATTTAAACTATCCAGTTCTTTGTGTGTCTTTCTGTATAGTCAAAACTCGACTTTCCAGCCTCCATCGTGACTCTCAGGTGACTAATTTAGGAGATGGTGAGAAGGGGTTGATAGGTGATATCTTGTTCTGCATTTTGGGCTGAATGTGGCTGTGTCTGTACCAACGATGCCAGATGGTCTTCCTCAGGCTCTTATTTTTGCCGATTTACAACCCTCAAACTGTCTCCTCCACCCCTTCAACTGGTTTTATATAGAGTTATCGTTAAAATGGTTAATTATTGGTGTGTCTCGGCAATAGTTATGGGTCTGAAACCGGCAAAAACGATGATCTGAGTACGAATGGCCCAACGGGGGAGGTGTTGCAAATTTATGGTAGTGTAATGGCAGAATTTTCCCAGAAAGACGATGGTGGCTTCAGTTTTCTTAATTGATATTGAATGGTGGTGTGAAGAAACCGGCTGGGAGTGACGTGTGTGAAGTCGTCAGTTATAGATGAACCAGACACATTCATAGCCACCGTCCCAGTTCCAGTAGCGACACCTGCAGGACCTCGGCGCGCACTCAGTATACGGATACCTCTGTGATCGCAATGCAGCGGGACATGGACGCGCATTCTAGTAAATAACTCTGGGGGGGAAAGGGATCACAGCTCACGGACTCACATGCTATTGCCTGCGTCTTCACCCCAAAGGTCAGGCAAGATAAACTGTTTGCCTTTCCCAGAAGTATAGCCTTCCTTGTGATGCCGTTTTGGGGTCCACTGCAGCAGCACAACCCTTTTCTCTCCTCGGTGTTGATAAATTTTACGCTCATCACTGTAACCATGGACGTGTGTAGCGTGGCATCGGGTGTGGCTGGCCGGCGTAGAAGAGATGATGTATGCTTGATTGAAAAATAGGATACCATTAGGAAGCAAATAAGAAAATGAGCCCTGCAGTGTCAAAATGGTGTGGAAAAGATTGGTGTATATAAACTCATGAGACAAAGAGAGGAGCGCACACACACACACACACACACACACACACACACACACACCAGAGGGTTCACATTACAAACCAAGAGATGTTTAATACAGGGATTCTAGTCTTTATGATAATTCCTGGAGTATCAAAACACTTCTCATCTCTACTTCCCTTTATAAAATAGTAATTAGTTGACTTTTTTTATTAAGCTTTTTTCCCTTCAGCTGCTTTCTTTCCTGTCAACAAACCAACACATCCACAAAACATACCACCATTGATTTGGAGGATCATTTGTTCTGTTCGCTACACAAGGATTTTTTTTTTTTTTTTTTTTTTTTTTTTTTTTACAGCAAAGGAGACAGTTCAAGGGCGTAAAAAAAATTATGAAAAAAAAACAACCCCGCTACTTACTGCTCCTGAATAGAGTACAGAGCAGTGGCCAAAAAGAGAGGTCAATTTCGGGACCACCTGTACGAAGAATGTATATGCGCAAGCTGTATAATGTTAAATATGTATAGGTACACTTCATCTTCCTGTGGTGGGCGTTCCTTTCCTTGTGATGTAGAAAACGGTAACCGCTACATTTTTTTTAAACGTCGTTAGTCTTCATCAACAATAATGTGGCTGATTTTTTCTTATTTTTTACACGTTTTTCGAAGTGTGGTTATATAGTTTGTTTTGTTGATTTTTTTTTTATATATATATCACATTTTACGATTACGTTTCTAATATGTCGACTCAACTCTGGAAAACCAACAGTTCTATCAAACTCCGTCCAAGAAATTGAATTAAAAGCCAAACTTGTCGGTAAAGATTGATATTAATTCGCCGACAGTTCGTTTCCTGCTTAACCAACTGCTCTTCTGTGGTCATATAATTATCCATTCTACTAACCCTCACACCTCCCGAAAATCAATAGGAAATCAATTGGAGAGTGTAGAGATCAAAACAACCGTGAAAAAACAGTAAAATGTGCGCGACGAGATATCAGTGCGTAAAACCACTAACCAAAACTACTCATGGGACGTTTAAAAAATCTCATACACTCGTGCCTTCATCCTGAACGCCTTCTTTCCCTCAGGTGCAAAATGTGGGTCAAATCAAGTCAAGTCAGATCTAGCTATCATAAAAGTGAAATTAGAAAGACAAACTAACCGCATAACTTAATAAACACTCGTACGGCCATTAAAAACCTGCTCCCACACTCATGCCTTCATCCTGGACGCTGGCATTCCCTGAGGTGCAAAATAAGGGTCAGATTTTGGTAACTCCGTCCCTTAAATGGAATTAGAAAGCAAAACTAGCAACGTAACTGTTAATAATTACACATACGACGTTTAAAATATCTGCTCATAGCCTCATACACTCATGCCTTCATCCTGGACGTCTTAATTCCCTCAGGTGCAAAATGTGGGTCAGATCAAGTTCGTGGCCGACGAGGACCTGCAGGCGCTGGGCATGTCCCGCCCGGAGATTCGGCGCCTCAAGAAGTACTTCCACAAATACTGCCCCCAGACCTACCTCTCCAAGTTCAAGAAGGTGAGAATGAATGGGTTACGTGTTTTGCCTGCAGCTTGACTTTCCCTACACTGACGAAATATGACCCAAAGAAATCCATCCATCTCCTCTAGAACATAAGGATTAGTGTTTTATTAATTTTCCTACGTTCTCAGTTCAAGAAAGTGAGAATTAGTCAGTGTTTCGTCTGTAGCTTGACTTTCCTCGCATATACGAAGTATGACTCAAAGAAATCCAGCTCTGTCGTCTGCTTTGAATATGGATTTTGTCACATTCTCGTTAAAACATGGAGATTAGTGCTTTATTCATTTTCATGCCAGGCCATTTATTTATTTATTATTATTATTATTATTATTATTATTATTATTATTATTATTATTATTATTATTATTTTACAACAAAGGAGACGGCTCAATGGCAACAAAAAGTGTAGAAAAAAAGCCCGCTACTCACCGCTCGCATACCACGCCGAGTATGTAATAACTTTAGCTAGACTTCATAAATATAAGGATGAGCATGGGAGTTTTATACGTATAGTAGGCTAATGCAAATAGCCATGAAACGCTTGCACCCTCAGCATACGCTACAGGATAGTTGCCTACACATCAGTCATACAAGAACTTAAAACTATAATACCTGCTCAATGTCAAGAGTTTTCACTACTGGAAAGGAGGAACTGTGGGGTAAAGAGACAAACAAACAAAAGAAATAGTGATGCTCTCCAGAAACGGTTAATTAACAGATTTAATCAAAACGCATCGAAACTTCCCAGAAAAAAGTAGTTTCGTCCTTAAGTTCCAACGTTGCCAGATTGTCGTACTCAGCCGCTTATATTTCCCGACTTCCTACCCCAAAACTGTCTTCTGGGCTCCAATAACGAAACTCATTTATAATTATCGTTAAAAGAGTTAGAGCCTGATGTTTCTTGGCAATAGATAGGCGTCAGAAACCTGTAAATACTATGCTCTGAGTACGATAATCTGGCAACGGTGGAACTTAATAATGGAGGATCTGTTCACCGAAAATCTACCATAGTTCCCGGAGCCATGTATAACCTCCCCCTTCCCCTTCCCCTTCTACGCCTCCCAGATCCTGCTGACAAGGCGCGAGGGGCAGGATGAAGGCGAGGTGGTGGTGCCCGACGAGACAGGGGAGCGGCCCAGTGTTCGAGTCCCCAGCAAGCACATTATCCCCGCGGACGCCATCGTTATCAACAAGGAGCTCGGCGTTGGGGAATTCGGGGTGGTTCAGCAGGGAGTGTGGACCAACGAGGAGGGCGAGAGGGTGAGTACTATTTCTTCATTCCTTCTAGGGGCCAGTTTCACGGTTCCCCCTGATGGGTTAGTAAGCTCCCAAATCAATACCAGAGCCTTCGAAATTTCCTTGTATAGTGTCTGGTGTTTATATTTAAGTTCACAAATTTGATGAAACTATACGGGAAAAGTCTTGTGTATTTAGTGTGGCTTCGAAGACCTCACCATTTTGGATTGTATGGGATTCTATAGTTTGGTTCGGGCTGTTACGAAGACACTGTGTTGGACTGTGAAATCGGCTCTATCTGTATACGCAACAGACACTAACAAACCCTTAACTAATAACCAATCAACATTCCCACCATCGTCTGTTTATTACGATTATTTCTCAACCTTTCAAGTCTAAGAACACTGACGATTCAAAGGTCGGTATTATAAGATACTCGCTTCTCACATCATCTATTTCTAAAGGTCAAAGAGGGGGTCAGTCGGGTTCTAATGAGTGTTTTTTCAGGTTCATGGTACAGAAGAAGGGTCAAACTACCACCAGGGTCATAAAAGTACTCCTGGAAATGCCCACAACTCCCACGAAAGCCTTGTCAAATAGGTGTTCTTGGGCGATGAATTGTCTTATAATATGACCATAAACCAAGTCGTTGAGGGGACAGGAAAATAAAAAAAAAAGAGAGAAAGAGAAAAGAATCACTGGCTAGGTTGGTATTTTCACGCTTCCACCTCTCACATCAAATATTTACAAAGGCCGAAAAGGAGATCAATCTGGTTCTCATGTGTGGTTTTCTATGTTCATGATACAGAAAAAGGGTCAAACCACGTTAACCACCAGAAGCGTCATGAAACTACCTCTGGAAATGCCCAAAACTCCTACGAAAGCCTTGTCAAATGTGTGTAGCCTACTTGGGCGCCGAAATGTTTAAGAATACTGTTATAGGAATCTAAAAAAATAAATACTGTGTGTCCTAAGAGTTTCCACACCCAGAAAAGAATAGCCAACTTTCGACTCTTACCGTTTGCCGTTTACCGTTGATGAGGTTTCAGGCCTTCTCGAATCCTTGGCTGAAGCAGAATGTCAGATAGATGAATTGACAGTACATTCACAAAAGAGGAAAGAAACGTAGGAATCTGAAAAAACTAAATATGTAGTGTGTGTGTTTGTCTCCTCCCATAAGTTCCCACACCCAGAGAAGAATATCCAACTTGTGACTCTTCTATTAAAACCTTCTCGAATCATTGGCTGAATCAGGATGTCAGATAGATAAATAGACAGTATACATTCAGGAAGGCGGAAGGAGATAGGGGCTGGCTGGCATCCTGTGTCCTCTGCGTGATGTGGAGTGAAAAGGAAGGGGCAAAGGAAGTCCAGCTGTCATCCCCTACACCACCTACTTCCTTTGAGAGTGGGATGGGTGCGAGTTGGTGAAGAGTGACAACACCCTCCGCTCCTCCTCCTCCGCCTCCGCCTCCTCATGCACTCCATACCAATAAAGGAAACTGTGTGACTTTGGTCGGTATTCTTAGACTCCTCCGACTCTCACATCAATTATTTCTACAGGCCAAAAAAGAAATTAAATTCGTTCTCATGAGTATTTTTTTCACGTTCATAGTTAAAAAGCCTTGCCAAACTCCCACTAGCGTCAGAAAGCTACCCATGGAAAGGCCCAAATGTGTGTTCTTGGGCAACGAAATGTTTAATAATATGCCCCTTGCTTCTCTTCCCACTGCATGTCATATGGAGCCAGAATTTAAGTGACAGGAAGGATTTTTGCTCTCACCCTTAATAATTCACCTTTCAGCTTTCCTCTCAAGAGATTCCCTTGGCTTAAGCACAGAGGGCATGGTGATTGGTGAGGAGACAGGGGGACTTTGCTTTTCTTTCTGCTACCTTGTCAAATGGAGCCAGAATTTAAGTGACATATAGGATTTTTGCTCTCACGCTTAATAATGCACCTTTTCAGCTTTTCTTAAAAGATTCCTTTGGCCTAAGCACAGAGGACATGGTGATTGGTGAGGAGACAAGGGGACTTTGCTTTTCTTTCTGCTACCTTATCATATGGAGCCAGAATTTATGTGAAAGGAAGGATTTTTTGCTCTCACCCTCAATAATTCAACTTTTCAGCTTTCCTTTTAAGAGATTCCTTTGGCCTAAGCACAGAGGACATGGTGATTGGTGAGGAGACAGGGGGACTTCGCTTCTTCTTTTCCTACTACATAGTCAAATGGAGCCAGAATTTAAGTGGAAGGAAGGATTTTTGCTCTCACCCTCAATAATTCAATTTTTCAGCTTTTCTTAAGAGATTCCTTTGGTCTAAGCACAGAGGACATGGTGATTGGTGAGGAGACAGGGGGATTATGTATGCCTCTTTTCCCTGTTCAATGTCACAGGTCCAATAGAGTCATTACTTAAGAGACAGGAAGTGGGATTTTTTCTCTAACTCGAACTTTTCATTTAAGTTTTCCTGAATATTAACCTCAAGCATGAGCAATGAGGACATGGTAACTGATGAGAAGATTGAGTGACTCCCTTTTTCTCTTCATAATCACAAATGTAGTCTGTGTTTGAGGGATAGGAAGGGGATATTTGGTCTCACATTTAATTCTCCTCCTCAATTTTCCCTAAGAATATCCTTTTGCATAAACAGAAGGGGATGGTAATTAATAAGTGATGAGAAAATAGTCATAATCCATGTGACTTGACTGTGTGTTTTACCTCCACGACCCCAGATCCAGGTGGCGATCAAGTGCCTGAGTAAGGACCGCATGCAGACCCAGCCCATGGAGTTCCTGAAGGAGGCGTCCATCATGCATAACATCAACTCGGAGCACATCGTCCGCCTTTACGGGGTGGTACTGGACACCAATGCTCTTATGCTGGTGAGCTCTCTATCTGTCTGTCTCTCTCACTCTCTCTCCAAGCGAAGTGGCTTTTATTCTCCAAACCTGTGTCATTTATGCAGTACATGTGACCCTCTTTTAAAATTCACTCTCACAGCAGCACAGTGAATATATGGTGACTTACTGTGTTTGCCTCATTGTGTCTCTTAGGGTGTAGTTTTTACATCATCAGTGAAGATTTGAAATATTGTTAAGGATTCTCACAAAACTTATTGTATTTTATTCCTCCCTGTTTCTTGAAGGGAACCCTTAGCCCTTGTATTGGTATATTATTATCCTCCTTGTATCATAGAGATGTAGATTTATTTTTCAGTTAATATTTACTGCTTCATTTTCCGTGATTGGTTCATGGAGTGTATACACATGATGTTACATTGTGTTGCTTTCCATTTTCTGAATTGTTGTTTCATCCTTTGATTCTGCATAATATTTGTGTATTATTTTACTCATTTTATTGTTGCTTATTTTATTGGTATGGAAGTGTTTTGCAGGTGGCAGACTGATTAACTGTGTATTTTTTATTTGAATGACTCATTTCTTCCCTACTAAGTTTTTCTGTTGTTCACTTATCCATTTCTATTTATTTATGGTATTCTGTTATATTCTATCACCTAAGGATGCTGGGTTTAACTGCTGCTATTACTTTTCATGAATTTTCACATAATTTTGTTTTTGTTTTAAGTAATATTGTACTATTATAAAAAAAAATCCAGCAAACTTTTTCATACATCTTAATACGTATGTACATATATGAAAACTGCACTAACTCTAATGGAGATTAATATCTTCTGATTATTATCATAAAACCTTGTGTACCACCCTGAAGCGAGTGTGTGCTTGTGTGTGTTTCAGGTGACGGAGCTGGCGCCGCTACGGTCCCTCCTAGAGTGCATCAAAGAGCCGTCCCTTCGCGTGAGCTTCCCTGTGGTGTCCCTGTGCCATTTCTCCATCCAGATCTGTGATGGTATGTCCTACCTTGAGGAGAAGAGACTCATTCACAGGTAAGAAGAGGAGGAAGGCAGAGGAAAGGAGGCGAGGTTCACTCATATGATTAAAATATGTGGATGCGTGATTACTGAGCATGCACCATTTATTAAAGTCATTAAGAAATACTCTTACCAGTGTGCCCTGCTGTTGTGTAATGAAGTTTATGAAGGTGAAATTTGTACACTAACAGAATGTGATTGTTTTCAATTCAACAGAGATCTGGCCGCACGAAACATCCTGGTGTTTTCCAAGAACAAGATCAAGATATCAGACTTTGGTCTGTCAAGAGCATTAGGAGTGGGCAAGGATTACTACCAGACCAACTTTAATGTCAACCTCAAGCTCCCAATAGCATGGTTAGTACTCATCTCAGAGCATCTCCTGTGCTTGCTTTTGAACTTTTAGTAAAGCAGTGAAAAGTTAGTGAAGGCATTGGTTTCTCCTTCACTGTATGTTTGCATATTTTTTTCCTCCTTATATACTTGTGTTTACCTTGTGAATTACAGGGAATGAGCTACTTTCATGGGCTACCATCTCGGTGTCTCAGTTGGTCAAACATTGCTTTAATTTAATTTTATGTTTTGGACTGGACAATCCCCCTGTCTAGGCCATTCCAAAGGTCAGTATATCTGTGTGGAAAACTGCATTTCTTTGTGTCCTTCAAGCGTCTTCAGTTTCTTTCCATTTCATGTCAGTTTGTGCATGACTAATGAAATCATCAAAATGTAACTCAGTAGATACAACTGCAGTTACTACAACTACAATTCATCACCCTTTAGAAACAATTTCACTGTTTCTTCCCTACTCATTTTTTTACTCTTTTAGCTTTGACAACTTCCCTGTCCTGTGAACTTTACAATTTATCATTTGCCTCCTTCCCTTTGCACATCACCACATCGGTGCCTCTGTACCTTGTTTTCTCCACACTTTAACCCTTGTACGTTTCCTCTCCCTTGCCCCTCTTCAGCTCACCCCAATGTTACACTCCTCTTTCCCCAACAGGTGTGCCCCTGAGTGCATCAACTACCTGCGCTTCACCTCTGCCTCAGACGTGTGGGCCTTTGGAGTGACTCTTTGGGAGATGTTCAGTTATGGGTTCCAGCCGTGGGCAGCACTCACCGGGCAGCAAATACTGGAAGCCATTGATGAGCCAAACTTTCAGGTGGGACATGAGGATGGATGGAAGTGAAGGGAGCAAGAAGAGTTTATAAGTATTGTGAGAGCATGAGGGAAGCTGGAGGTGAAGTTGGAGTTATTCAGGAGCCACTGCTACTCTCTCTACTGCAACTCGCTGTGGTCGCAGTATAGGGCTGCCTCCATGAACCCTCTTAGAGTCTGTCATAACAACATCCTCAAGCAGCTTCTGGGGCTTTCTAGATGGACTAGCTCATCCCTGGCCTTCACCGGGCATGGGATGAACTGTCTGGCTGTGCTGTGTTGCCACGCCGCACACAGTATGAGGAGTAGAGTGGAACAATCTGGGAACTCCATCATCACCTCTGTCAGACAGAGCTCGGCCTATGTATATGGATCTATATGGCGGGAGTGGCTGGGCCTTCTGTTCATGTAGATTGTGCATAAGCGTGCCGTGCACACGCATATCTAATTATAAGGTGTCAATTATTTAAGCATTATGTATCTCGTTCAATCTTGTCCGTTTTCTTGTCCTGTTTTTTATATATGCCGCTGGGTGAAAACTATTATTATTATTATTATTATTATTATTATTATTATTATTATTATTATTATTATTATTATTATTATTATTAATATTCATACCATCACTGGTACATATAATGTTTGTGCTTCCCCAGCTAGGTTCTGCTAGGGAAAGGTTAGAATGTAAAGATTGAATGAGGATCATTCACAGTTATTTCAGTACCTTTTCATCTTTTCATCAAGGAGAAATTTAGCTTTACTAAGGAGTGGTAGTATTTATGTGTCCCTTAAGGTTTTTACAAGGAAAAAGCAGCAAATCCAGCATAGTCAGGAAAGGGGAAATACACATGTGATTCTTGAATGATAAAGAATGATTGATAGTATTCAAACTCTCTGTGCCTTGCTACAGAGACTGGAGCAGCCAGAGGCCTGTCCACGGGAGTACTACAACATCATGCTCAAGTGCTGGCAGCACGACGCACTAAAAAGGCCCAAGTTTGATGACCTCATGAACATCCTGCCAGAGGTGTGTATTTATATGGAATTATGGCAGTTACAGAGCAAACTAAGCATTTTTCAGTTGAGTATTTCCATTATTTTCTGTGTGTGTGCGAGTGTGCATGTGTACACACAAAATTATGTGTTTGATATCTCTGTAACTACAGCTTATAAATGAACTTGCAAAACATATTATTTGTAAGCTCTTGAGGCAGCGACCTTGCAAAAATATAGTGCTCCCCATACTAGATCTTATACAATCCTGCAAAGCTTATAATTTGAAAGCCTTAAACCATTCCAACTTTTTATGACAACAAATTCCCAGATTTTTCCCTGAATTCTCTCCATAATGTAATTAGAAGGAATGTAGACAGGAGAGTACAAGAATTATGTGAAAAAATACTTCTCATTTAGGAACTATTAGGCAGTTTTCACAGCTTTGTTTTCATGATCTGTATACTTAGAAAGACAGACAAATAATATCCATGCCTCTGAATATTCTTTGTTTGAATAGATAGGTAGAAAACAACCGTAACTTTGCCTCTCATCTTCCTCAGTGCAAGCCAGAGCAGGTGCAGGTTGTGAGGGAGAACGAGGACCCTCCCTCTACACCTGGTGGAAAGAGGGACCGCCTACAGTACAAAGTTGGGGATGTCATCACTGTACTGGACAAGAGGTGAGGCAGGGCAGGGGAGGTGGTACTTGGAGGAGGTTTGATATAAGTAAAAGGGCAGTGTTCAGAGGGAAGGGAAGGGAAACTATGAAGAAAGAAACAATATCTTCATACAAGTGGAAGAAAATAGGATTAAACTAGGCTGTGCAGCATTCACCCATGTGTAGAATAGACATTGTAAGGGATAAAGGTGGAGATGGGTGTTCATCAACCACTCCTGTTTGTCTTACCCCCAGGCCAGTGCCAGACAACCCTGCTGTGTGGAAGGGCGTCCTCAATTCAGGCAAGACAGGTCACTTCAGCCCCGCCAATACTGTCACGTACCTGGGCACCAACATTCCTTCCAACAAGTCCAACTTCCAGAGAGGAGGTGAGGGTTGTAATAAAGGGTGCAACAGACCCCAAACAATATTACCTTGAAAGTTATTTTGTAACATATTTTCAGTTGAAGCCAGTTCATATCAAAGATATCCTTTTGTAATATATACATACAGTAGGATCTCCCCAGGAACTTTAAAACTGATATTTTACAATAATGGCAAGTTAGGATATATACCAAGTTTTTACAATGAGGTTTGATTCTTTTGAATAACATATTTCACTGAAAGAAAACACTGACCATGAATTTGTGTGTAGCTGCATTCACAGCCATCGTAGCTTGCTCCTCACAGCACGCTGCATCCTGTCTGCCACTCAGTTGAGCAGAGACTGCCTTGTGGTTGGGTGACATGCTGTTTTATGATATTTTTGCCACTATAACCAGTGTTCGTATGGATTGGTTCACCTGGCTAGTGTGCTGTTGTGTTATATTTTTGTCTCTATAAACTACGGTTGTAAGGTTTGACAAGTTTTGGTCACCCAAGCACTAACTCACAAACCTCTGAAGAATCATTACACCAAACATATCATTTTAACATGATTTTTATTTCACTTGCAATGATTTGATAACTTCTTATTATTCTTATTATTCAAATGGAAAACAAGGTGAAAGTCTCGGGGTGGCAGCACCAATGAATCATTTATACATGTATCTTAATGTCATGCAAATAATTTCTTTGTTAATAACCCGGTTTTTCAGGCATCAGTTAGATGTTATTGGCGAGATCCCTCCATAATTACTTTTAAACTGCCCAAGTATGCCTCTACAAAAGAACTGTGAACAAAGATCTTACATGTTGAAGTTTTCCTCTTCTTATTGTTTTAATTTCTTCTCTCAATCAGATGGGAAAAACCCTTACTCCTCGAGGCGGCGTCTCCGGCCTGAAATGATCTCCGGGCCGCAGGGAGACTTCAAGCACACTGGCCACGTGGGTCTTGATGGGGCCTACTTTGGCGATGTCTCCTTCCTCGGAGATAAGGTCCAGGATGGCAGATTTGTTCAAAAAAAGCTTGATAAGGTCATAGTGTGTTTTGTTTTTGTCTAGGCTAGTGCTCTGCCACACAGGGATTTGGTGCTAAGTACAAAGTTCTTATTTGTTGGCCCTTCAGCAGTGCTTGCAGCTTCTAACCTCAGGAAGGCAGGATTGCAGTCATTCTGTCAGCAAAGCATTGTTGGGATGTTTACGTTCTTTCATGCTTTAGCCATACATACTCTGTCCAGCGTGTTAAGCTGTAACAAAGCCTTAGTTGTCATTGTTCATATGAAGATATATGAAAGCAACTCAGGGCAGGAATGTTGAAAGAACTGACAGTTTCTTCAACATGGATTGAGATGCATCATTAATTTCAAATGGTGATGGGCAGTTTTTCTTCATGTCCATACTTATTATAAAAATTTTACCAACCAAGCTGACACAAGCATGAATGCAATGCCTGTGAATGAGGTCATAATACACAACCCTTGGGGCATGCAGAATTCCTCCCAGTATACTTATGACTGATGCTTGGTAACATAGGCTTACAGCAACTTTGTTAAATACTTTGTTGTGCTAAAGGAAACTGTACTAATCTTACAATTTCATTGCCTGAGGAGATATCTAGTACTCAAACTAACAGCTTAGGGAACTGCCTTCAGTGTAAAGGTGCAGATCATTACCAAGTGACACCTAACTGATGTTGCCCCTTAACTTCTCTCTTATCTTTGAATCTGTGGAACAGCATTCCCTTGCATCTTTCTTATCTTAGGTTGTGGGTAGTGTTATTGAACTAAAATGAGGAGAAACTGTTCTCCCACATCTGTGTTACCTTTGAATCTGTTCAGGGTGTTGCTGATTACCCTGGAATATGATCCCAAGAGTGTTCAGGTCATTAGTTACTAATTCAGAGGACTTTAATTTTTTGTGTGAAGATAGTAAGAACCTCATTACTAGTATGTAAAGTGCAAAAACAACCTCTTGGGCTCCTAACTGGCCATAGAAATTCAATCCTTTTCGTGCTTATTCTTTAAAAAGGTAATAGTTTCAGAGTCAGAGAGTGAATCTGTCCAGTATATTTAAACGTGAGAATGTGAGAAAGAATGGTTAGCTGTGTAGAAGGAGGGTGAGAGATGTGTGAATGGTGTGCTTACCAGGAATGTGGGTGTTTGTGGGAGTGTAAGCTCATTTTATTGGCCAGTCTTTCCCCGATAGAGTTTTGGATCCATGCCCTGCTTAGCATAGAAATATTACCTCCCTTTTACAACACCTAAGTATTCATCACCTGACCTGAAATGGATGAACGGCTGCATTGGCCTGGCCTCAGTATAGAAGTAGTTGGCAATGCTAACCACATGAAACCCCAGCCAGATGGAAAATGCAAATTAAGATCAATTTAGTTATCAGACCTGGCTGTGAGATTTCTTTTCTCGGCATGCACCTTCTCATGTATGCAGTACACTGGGGCTTTCATGTTATTAACCCTTTGTATATGTTCTAACTCTTAGGCATGAGAATACAGTTTAGACTTGTGAAGGTCAAGTTCTAAAATTCAAAGATTTAGTAGGCAGGTGTCCATGAGATGTGTGATGCCTGCAAAGACATTCATTTAAAGAGAGTTGAGGAAAGTTCAGGTTAAAATTTTAGGGGGTACCCATTTAGGCAGCTTATAATAGCTTAGAGGTTATGAAGGCTTTTTAAGAAAAGGGAGGATTTTATTAAAGGGAAGCAAGAATATTTCAGATATAAAAAACAAAAAAGCAAGGAATAGCTAATACAGTAATATTGGATTTATAAGAAGGGTATAGTTATAGTTATAAATGTGTATATTGAGATATAACATAGTATTAAGAAATTAAAAACACAACTTCAGTCAAATGTTGAAAACATAAAGATAATAAGACACAGCAGGCAGGATAAGGTGCAGCAGAGCTGAGTTGATGGAGAGCACGTGGATTGGGAAAATGGGATGGGGAGAGCAGTGGTAATGCATTCAGGAGTAGTGGAATAGTGGAAACATAATATTACTTGTGTGTAGAGGTGGTCCAGGCATGTGAAATGTTGAAAGCGAAGGTTGGTGTGGATTTATGTACATCTACCTAAGCCAGCCCTCAAGGGGAGTTTTGATAGGGGATGGAGAGATAAATGCACTGCTGGTGGGAAATGATGATTCACAGCATGTCAAAAGGAAGAACCAGTTGTCATGCCCTCAGGAGAACAATAACTATTTGCACTCACATAATCACTTCTCCTTAACACAATTCTGTCTTACCTCTACAGTACCATCAACTGCCAAAGCAGATTGTGACACCATACAAACCCTCTGATGACCATGACCAGTCCACCTCCCTGACCCGTGCAAGCTCTGATGTGTCTGACAGAGCTCCTCTCCTGAAAAAGGTGGGTTACTTGACTTCCTTAAAGGAAAGTTCATAAAGTTGGTGCAGCAATAGTTGGAATACAGAGGGAAAATTGGAATAAGTGAATCAATTTGTCTGCAGCCTTACATGACTAGCATATGTCATTGGCTGTAGAAGTTTGTTTTTTGTTGAATTGTTTTGCACTTCACAATTCAAGGTTGGGGACAAGGGAAAGTCAGGCCCAGCAGCAGAGCACAACTGGTCAGACACAGCAAGTGAAGATCAGCAAGACAGCCCTGGACGCTCTCGCCAAGCTGACCACGAATACCACGAGATATCTGATGAAGAGGATGAACCTCTCCCCAGAGCAGTAAGTCAAAGAGTCTTGTCCTTGCTTCCTGAGTTAACTCAAGTGTTTTCACAGAGGATACAGTAGAGCTGTAAATTTTGGTTTTATCTACAGCAAGTCCTGGCAGATTGTAGTCTGAGCCTTAATATGTCTTCATTGTGCAGGCAGCGTACATTGTCAGAATATATTTTATAGGAAGACACAGACTAATGTAGTAGTAGTTCAGTGCCTTATGATTAGAGCCCAGTGGTGGCTTATAGCCCTTGTATGCCTTTCAGAAAGTTTGTAGGTCATAGGAATAGTTTTGGTGGGTTTGTCATTTTATCCGTTTGAGTTTCTTCATGTTACATTGTACTAGTAAAAAAAAAGGTGCAATTCAATGTCATCAGCAGCCCTTTAACAATCCTACAGAATTATGATGTATAAGTGGGAGTTTAATTTCCCACCAGTACATGACCACAAATCCACAAATATCCAGCCAATTATTGCTGCAAACAGAAACAGGCAATGAAGATTCCACAAGCTATAAAACTAGATTTAGCTCCATTTGTTTGTCTTACCAATCTCAGTTATACCTTTCCAATCCAGTCAGGTATAGTACAAACAAGCTTTTGTGCTCAACAGCCATTCAGCGGCAGTTCCTTTGACCTCGGGCCAAGCTTGATGGATGAAGTCTTCAAGGCACTGGGAGGATCATCAACAACCACTGACCCCATCTCCTTGGACCCACCTACCTCCTTGCCGCCGCTCACCCCAACCCATCCCACTCAGGCACTGCTCGAGGACAACGAAACCCACAATGTCAAAAATGAGCTAAAGGAGATTGCCTCCAAGATCACTGGCAAGGACAGTTCCAAGAAGAAACAGGCCACGGTGAGGCTAACCATAATTGCCATCATCATATTCATAACCGTATTGATGTTCATATTCATTATCAGCATAAATTTTAATGTTCCACATCCCTCAAGGGGGGGAGGTTTATGTTCCAATCGATAATAAAAGAACTTCGTCAAAAAAGGAGAAAAGGCACCTCACAAAAATGAGCCACACTGCTTTTAAATGGTCAAAAAGTTTCTCACATACATCAGTAATAATGATGTAGGTAAAGTTACAGTTGGTTGCATGCCCTAACAGTGTGTGTGACCTTAGTGCCCATCTCTGTCTCATTAGCCCTTGGACCTGTGGTGGGTTAGCACCCACTACTACACTATTTTCATTTGTCTTTAGAACAGCAGGTAATCACTTTGACCAAACCACAACAGGTTAAGCCCATCTCAGCAGCTGATCAGCGTACCTTGGACTCAGCGATAGCAATGGCTAATGAACTCGCCTCTAAAAGCATGTCTGAGTTAGACTGCAACCAAGAAAGCCCACCAGACTCTGAGGGTATGCCAGATTCCCCGATCACCCCTTCCTCCCCTACAAAGCACCCTGGAGGCTCTCGGTTCTCCTTTAAGTAAGTGTGCCCACCACTTCGCCAGGAAGTTATGAATAATAGTGGTGTATCTTACTCCTCATTAGAATGTGTTTATAATATTGATATTTTCTAATGTTAGCTACATACATCTAAACTAACATCTTTATAGTATTTCTCATGCAAAGTACTTTGTTATATACATATTACAAACATATTACCTTCTTACAATGTCACCCTTCCTCCATGGTTCGTTTAGTGTAATCATCACCCAAGCTATGGGAAAGGAAAATGTTGGGTATATGCTATCTCTTTATCTATATCACTTATGCCCTGTCCCCTCACGGAAATTTCTCTCAAGGGGTTGGCCATGACAGAAGCACCTCCGACTTACCCTGTTCTAGCACTCCCTTTCACCACATTCAATCCTTCATCTGCCAACTCTTCAACTACTGTTACCATAAGAGTTTTTAAGAACCTAACCCATATGTATTGTATCATCATTTTTGTAATTTTTTTCCCCACTTAATTTATTTTCTTACTTACCCAAGATTTATCCCCCACCAGATTTTCAACAAAGGGAAGCCCCAAGCATGAGAGAAGACATTTCAGTGCTGAGGCTGCATCAATACCAGACATTCAGGTCAGTCAGACTCATCTATATCCTCATTACCTCAGGTCATAAAGCCACTAAGGAGTGTAACCTGTTGATCCCAGGCCCTTTTTTTATTTCCTCCACCCAAACACTAATGCTCAAACCTCCGAGGAAGCGGGGTGTTGGGATTAACAGGTTATACTGATCCGTGATGGAGCTCAGCCTCTCCTCCTCTAACAAGACCAAGGAAAAGGCACCAATGTAAGGTTATGGAGTGGGAGGTTTAGTGATCATGCAGAATCACTTCAGTTCTGTAGATATAAGTACAAACTGATACCAGAAATGTGGAGAGAACGTTCTTGCAGAAAACATGATAAAATTAGTGCATGATTTTGATTAACAACAAAAGCAGCATCCCTAACTAGCATGAGTATTGGGTTTTAATTGACTTAGCATACGTAGGATTTGAAAAACAGAATTCTACCTATGTCTTCAATGACCCATATGTCTTCTGTGCATACTCCTTTTCCATTTATAAGCAGCTGTGTACACACCATCTTCAAGTAAGGCTAAAGAAAGGGAGGAAATGTTTTAGGATACTCCCATAGCCTGTGGTACCATGGGTATATTCAGGGAACTACATCAATACAATGATACTAACAACACAGCTAGCAAGGGCAGCAAAAATTCTATGGCTTTAGTTTGCACATCACAGGAGTATTGATCAAACTCACAAATAAATTATATTAAGTTATGTGCCATGAATGGGAATGGGAAGTGAAAAAATTTAGTTACCATAGTTAATGTGATAAGGAAAAGAATGTAATGGTGGTATTGTGATGTAGTGACCAAAAGTGTAATTGGAATGGTAAAGGGAAAAAGCAGGAGAATTACTGAACTTGTCTCAGCATGAACAGTTGACAGGTTGCTCCATTTTATTACTCAAATATTTACAAGAATTGGGTTATTTTATTTTGAATAATAACTGACATGACAAGTTACGAATATATCGCCAAGATACAGCACTTTGATAACAGGGCTTGATTCATATTTTTGGTGTAGAAAAGATGAGAAATATTTTTCATTGGTTTCCATTTTACCACAATGTTCAAGTAAAGATGCTAATTGAAAATCCAGGTGCTGTCATGTTTTTTTAATAACTCCTGCTACTTCTTTTAATTTCTAACCAACTGTATGATGAGAAAGCATCATAAGGTTTCAGAGAGAGAACATTTTGCCTCATGGTTGCCTTCTCAATATTTCATTGAAAAAAATCTTCAAATATGACTTCCCTTCCCTGAAACTGCACCAAAATGCTGGTGCAAGTGGAAGTGCTGAAGAGGTACTTGTAGCCTAGTTACTTGGCATGCAAAGAGGAGATGAAGCCTATGGGAAAGCCCATTGGGAAGTGTTTCAAACATTTCTTTCTCCAGCACTTTGGAATCTTGGAAAGACTCGTGAGAATGTTATGTTGAAACAAAAATGGGGTTCCTTTTTGGGTGGAATGAAGCTTAATCATACTGTCATTAAGTCTTTTGCTTGATATTCTTGACATGGTTTCATTATTCTTTCTTCTCAAAATTGTCCCTCTGTATTTCTGTATGTATCTTTACAATTTTCGAGTAAAAGATATGTATTTACGTACTGTACTGTCACATTTATAGAGCATTTTATTGAAATGCTGTCACTAGGTGAGACCACATATTTTGAAAGTGACAAATCTTCTCTGAAACACTAACACCACTAATACCTCTGCAACCATGTATTATGATGCCTCTCTTTTTCTTTTCTTTGCAGTTGATCGATGAGGACATAGAAAACGTTTGACTTTGTTGGCGGAATAAATCTTTCCTTTTGATTCATATTTAACCGCGCTTTGCCATTCTAAGCATTAACTTTCCTCATTGCATGGAACAGTAATTAAGGTTACAATAACCTTTTATTAGCTGCATGACACATAACCACTACATGTAATGCATGGCATTTATATGAATTTTTATTGATTTATTATTGTTTTTATTGTACATGTTGCACTATGTCACCATTAGTTGTGGCCCACCCATGGAGTGCCTTGGTGGAACAGAAGGCCCTAGAAGCCTTTGCAAAAATTCACCTCAGTAAATCCTTGGCCTATCAAGCCATAAATCTATCACTCTTTCCACAGTAATGTACAGCTGCCTACATTCATGGCCAGAAGTTTTTCTCAGGACACATGTCAGTTTGTATATACCATGGCATATTGTTTGGGCCTTGTCAGGAGGCTGTTGCTGTCCATCTACCTGGTAACCCATGATATAAGCAAACTGCTACCAACTCACAAAACTGTTTCACCATCATTCTGGACATGAGTGCAAGTGGTTGTACCTTTTCATAGACTTGACCCACTTACCACAGGTGGCCTTCCTCTGCAGTGACTAGACTCACTGTTATTAAGCTACCAGAGAAATTGACATATTTAGTAAAATATGAAATTGCCTGCAAGCAGTTTGCAGCTCCTGTGTTACAGCTTCAATTCCTATTTGCTTTTTGGCAAGGCATACATGCACATGCGTCCAGCACATTTGCCATAATTTTAGGATAAAATTGTTTTATTGCCAAGAAAATGAAACTAATCAAAATATCAATACACTATTAGGAAAAAGCACTGGCTGATTATAGAGGAATCTGCAGCCACTGAAGGGCACGAAAAAACTATACTATGCTGCCGGAGGAACTAGTGTTAATTTCACAAAGAAAACTTATTTCTAGTTCATGTGGCCCCTCAGGTTCTGGGATCAACAGAAAACAAAAACATGAATGCCAGTAGTGCTTAAATAAGAAAAGCATTACATTTTTATTTTTATAAACTATAGTTGTAGGTTAACATAGTTAGTGTGGGACCACTAGCATCCAGGAAAAATGGGACCAAATGTCCCATACTTCTATGAACAGACAGTTGAGAGAAAAGTATTATGGTCCAGGCTTAGAGAAAATAATTTTGTAGTTTGAGTAGCAATAGAGAATGAAGGGTATATGTTGCAGTGAAAGAAATAAATTAAAATGAAATTATAGAGAGGAAATATACAAGAGTATATAACTATATGAAAATACTAGTTCAGATGGGAAAACAGATATTGGCTTTAGACTTAAAAGTAATGCTAGGCTGAAACAAAATAACACTAAAGAACAAGCTATACCTGGTCTTCCCCGAGTGCCAACCCCAGTTGCTGGGCCTATGGAACAAGCATAATAAATGCCCTTTTAAGGATTGGGATCTCTATTATTAACAAACCTCAGATGATAAGTGTACTGTTTGTAAAAATAACAATAAAAAAATTTAAGTTCCTGACTGTAGAAACAGAAAACTAGCTGTTATTAGGCCAAGTAGTAATTCATACAAAATAAACAGTGTAATGAAGGAACTATTGCCATAACAGTCTTCATTCAGTATTATTGACCATGATGAGCTTAGTTATGTGCCAACTAATTATAGGAAAAGGTTGCAGTACACCAGATTTGACCAGAGTGACTTTTTGTGTAGTACTGTATTACATTTGAACGAAACTCTCATAGCTTTGCCAGATTGTTTTATTTTGTGAATGAAGATGCCTAAGTGTTTGTCAACTGTCTGACTGACACATATTACCAGGTATGTTGTCTCATTTAATATGGAGTTAATCTGGACAATTTGAAACATGAAACTTGAGCAGCATGTTGTACCATGAATCAGACACGTCTCCCTGACCAGTGATGGCAAAATTACCTCCCTCCAATATTCATATACGTAATATTTTAGATGTTAAAGAAGCTGCTGCTTGGCCATTAGTTTTATGGGCATGTTAGAATTAGGGAATTAAAAATGTAGGTAGCATTTTTATACTGTAATTATAGACTTATACTAAGTAAATTGTTTTGAGCTAGTTTTAAATTAGGTGAGTTGAAATATTAGTGAATGAATTTCATACAAATCGCTGAAGAAAATACTTTATATCATGACATTACTGAACCCTGCCAAGGTTTTGTGATTTAAGGTCAAGAAAAAGAACATCCTAAGACAGACTGCTGTGCTCACTGAACACTGGGGTAAACTATAATTGTAATATATATATATATATATATATATATATATATATATATATATATATATATATATATATATATATATATATATATATATATATATATATATATATATATATATATATATATATATATATATATATATATATATATATATATATATATATATATATATATATATATATATATATATATTTATTTATTTATTTATTTATGCACTGTACTGGCAGTACACTAAAAGGTACCAACAAACACTTGGCCTTGGCAGCAGCACAGGCAAGCCCAGTCTATGGTCACCATTAGTTCAAGACATATAGCCACTTCAAATGTTCAGAGTCCCTTGTTTAAATGTATGAAACACCCCAAAAATACTTGAGCTCATGCTAATTTTCAGAAGGGAAAATGATTTCCAAAATTGTCCAAGTTATCTTTTTTTTTTTTAGACCAGAAGCATGTGCAGCATGCTGAGGTATTTGGTGAAAAGATAGAAGCCAGAGAGGCCTCAGTAACTGTGAGACAAGACACAGGCATTGTTTCACACTTGTTTTTATTCAGCATCCCACTAAAGGATGATGATAGTTCTCGCTTGCTCACTGTGGAATAACAGCAGCCTCATTAGATTTTTTTTTCTGCAAAAAGCCTTCAGTGATAAAAATTAATAAGTGATTAATACCTGCTGCATTGACATGAGACTGTTCTTGTGGTCAGTTAGTCAGTCAGCAGCATCAGGGAACACTTGAAATGTTTTTAAAGTTACAAAATCATGAGTGATTTTCTTTCTATAATTCAAGATTAATGAATAGTATCTGTTTGGAAAAGATTTAGGTTGAGTATTTTACTGTTGGTATTGCATTTTAGCCATGCAACCAAGAGGCATAATAAGGTCTTGTCATGGCAGTTCTTTAAGAGGATCTTTAGACGTTCCAATAGGTCACAAAACCTTAAGAAAACTCTACAGTTAAGTGTGTCACAACCATAACTTTTGATTAGTCAATTACTTACATCAGACCACTGGCAGCCTAAAATAAGCTCACATTTTGTGTATATTTGATTTTTTTTATTACGTAAGGTTCACCTGCATGCCAGTCACTTGTTGCCTTAAGATATTGTTTCAAATTTAATTTTAGTTGTAGAGTAGCTTACATCAGTGTTGCTTTATTTAATCAGTTTAATTAACCCTTTGCACCCATCACCTTTTGTGCAGACTGTCTGTCTGTCCATCCCTCCCTGTTATGTTCCTTTTTTTCATGTTAGTGCACTTGTCTTTTGTTTGCCCCAACACAGTCAAGCATATCAGAGGAGGCCAGGGAGGTGTACAACTCCCTGGTGGAACGGCCAGGGCTTGACCCTGACTCCCTAGGGTGCCGGGTGGAGCCTGATTCACCCCCTCCTAGTGATCCAGAGCCAGCTGAGCACAATCCCCTCAGAATGCTTCGGGCAGGTGTTACTGTGCGGCCAAAGATCAGGGGAAACAAGCACAACCTTGGTGGAGGCTCAGGGTTCAGCACCATCGAGCGAAGCCATGGCATGCGGGGGGGTGGGTTGAGAGGAGAGGGCCACACCACAACCACCACCCCCACATCTGCTGACCTTTCCACACACCAAACACTACCCAAGGGCTTCAAGCACAGTAAGGTCCCACCACCTGTCAAGCCCAAGCCATCACCACTCATAATTCCCAACTCAGCTCACCGCACCAGCAGCAGTGATGCAGACACAGGGACCAGTCCTGATGGCAGCAACTTTGATAGTAGCCACGATGCCATAAACCTACTTCCTTTGCCTCCCCGAGACCGCACACGGCCCACTGCAAGCCTCACCAAGCCCAGACACCAACGCAAACACCCACTCATCATTCCCGGTGGTGTGACGAACTCACTCCTTCGGGGAGGTGGCCATGTCTCGGCTCTTACTTCAGGAGATAAACAGGATGCCCCTACCGGCCGCCTGGTAATCCAGCACACTCACAACCCACAGCTGGAGTCCCACAGTGCCCCTGATGATGTTTCCACTACATTGCAAACTTCTGAGAGTCTAGAAGGAGAGGAGGCAAGCGGAACACTGGGTTCAAGACTTCCGCCTGCCAAACCACCCAGGCTGTTCACGTGAGTCAGGCAAGATTTGGCCTTTTTTTCATCTGCTCTTTTCTTGATACAACAAATCTCTTTATGAAATGCTCTTTCCTTGTTCACTAGTGATACATTTTGGTGTTCATGTTGCTAAACTGCGAGAGAATATTGAAAGACTAATGATTAATGTATCTGGAAGATAGGTACTATTTGGGGTTTCTAAAGTGGAAAGTCATGTGTCACTAATTTGAAGAGCTTTTACTTAAGGGCAATTGACACATTACAAGAATAGCTGTGATTTGTATCTACTTAGAGCTGGAGAAGCCCTTGACAAGGTACCACACATATAAGAGAACCAAACAGGAGCACTATGGAGTAGGATTCCTGAGAGACTAATAAATGGGGACAGTAACATCATAATAAAAGACACAAGGTAACACACAAAGTAACAAGTGGAGTTTAACTTTGTGTAAGGAATAAATAATTATGCAAGAAGCCTGATTGCAGATGATGCCGAGATCATGAGTAAAATAAAAGCTGAAAAGGACTTTAAAAGGATGTAAGAAGATCTTCCTAGGATTTATGAGGGAAGCCAGGGATGGTAAATTAAATATAATGAAAAAAAAAATAAAGAATCCAATTTATTTAAAATGCGTAACAGCGCTAAGAGGTCACCTTTTAACCATACAATGGGAAATTAGAATATGAGTATAAAGGAAAAAAAAAGACTTGTCCAGTATAATTCATCACATTGATAAATTTCATGTAACTAGATTGTCAGAGAGACTTGTCAGCTGCTGACATAAACAATATTGAGAGGATACAAAGTGGAGTGGCCCCTAGCCTGACAGATTTAGCATACAAGTAAAGACTGGAAACTATGGGGCTGGCATTCTTAAAGGAAAGAAGAGAGAGAAAGAGATAACATAATTTCAGTGTTCAGGGGGATGAAGAGAATAGACAGAATTGCTGGAGATCTGTTGATATGGAACGGGGGAGCAACTAGAAGGCATGAAATGAAGTTGAAAAAGATAAGATGCTTGAAAGATGTTAGGAAATACAGTTTCTCCAATTGAGAGAAATACATCTTAACCATTAGAATCATTGAACATTGGAACAGCCTGGGGTAAGAGATTGTTCAGTCCCAAAACTTAAATGGGTTTGACCAATTGAGTTGGGACTCCATGAGTGTAGCTTATTTCCTGTAAATCACAACTAGGTAGGCACAAATAGAGAAATACACCCACATAAATATACAAATCCACCTCTCTTCCCTTCACCCTTCACAGAAGCCCCAGCTCTCTGAATGACAGCTTTGAAAGTCAAGTGGCAAGTGAAATGGATGCGCTTGATGACATACAAGAGGAAGAGCTGAGTGTATCTCCTCCTGGACCCCATCCTCCAGCCTACCCCACCAGCAGTGCCCCAGAGCCTCACACCCCATCCCCTGATCCCCTCCTGCCTTCTAATGGTTTTCGAGAGAGGCTAGGGGGTGGGGGGAGTGGCGGTAGTTCCCTCTACCAGTATGGGGATCACGTATCATGTGAGGATCTACTTGATTTTGCAATGGACCGACCCAACTCCCGGCGCACCCAGGGACCGGCGCGGGGGACTCAGTCTGACGAGGTGCACATCATGCAGAAGGTGCTCAAAAATGAGGTGCGGATGTCTGATGGTCTCACTTTGTTCTTACTGATGTTTTGTGTATTGTGTGTTTCTTTATTATAAATTTATTTTGGGGTCCATTTCTATCATTACTATATTACCTTGTCTACCTGTTTTATCCCTTTAGCAAGATAAATGCTATGGTACAGCTTTTGCCCACTGAACCCACATTTGTACTGTTTTCACATTTCTGCTCATCAATATATTTACACTATAAAATCTGGCAAATTTCCCTATAAACTTTCATAATGAACTTCACCTATGTGTGTAACAGTATTTTGATATACACAAGTGCCTCATGCCTTTCAGTGATCAGAATATTAAGTAATGCCTATTTTTTATATTTTTATGCCAATACTATTTGACTAACCTTTCTTTTTTCTTCCCTCAATCCCTCCTCTTAGCATGTGTATCCTTAGTCATCCCTACCAGTGAATCCTGCTGATAGTCTTGTCCTTTTCCAGACATTTTTTTTCACTCTGGATTTTGTTACTATTTTCATCATCCCATACTTTGATTTTGGCTTGTCTAATTCATTCCCTATAACCTCTTGTTTTACCAACAACTACCAATCTTTTTTCCCAACCATTATTTTTTGTTCCTTCCCATTCTCCATCCCTACAACTAACCCTTCTTACACCCCCTTACCCTCAGCATGTGTCACCGGAGGAGTGCGTTGTGGCTCTCAATGAGTGTGAGTGGGATGTGCATCGTGCCCTGAAGCTGACCAGGCTACAGCTTCTCATCCCGGCTCACCGCGTGCCCCTAGAGGCAGCCCGCAGCACCCTTGCCTCCTTCTCCTGGGATGTGGGGAAAGCTGCCTCATACATAGTGGCCACACAAGGCATCAGTGAGGATACAGCACAAGTCTGAGCCATTTTAACATTACTGCCTCATTTACCAATTCAGCAAGGGGAGGCAAGGCCACATGAAGCACCACTAACTACCCTTTGATACCAATAGCATATCAGTATGGGGGAGACCCACTGTCCACTTTCCATAACTGATACTTTCCTCTATTCATCCATCCAGAACTTATCCCAGACAAAGGATGTAGTCAACCCATCAGAGGCTCCATCTGTGGCTTTGGGATCAAGGAAGCCACCTCCTCCTTCCCTACAGAAAATTATCACCGTTCTTGACATTTTTAATAACTTGCTCATTTCTGATATGTGCCTTGTCATGTCACCCCATAATTATTTTATTTCACAATAATTTTACTCATAAAGGAAAGCAGTCATGGGTTAACAGAGCAGAAAATGCCTGTTGGTGCCTCTCCCCTATTCCCCCAACACTGCCCCCTCCTTTATACTAGTTTAGAGCATAATAAAGGCATAGCAGCTTAAAGGAGGTTTAAGGGGACCTATCAGAGGAAGGAAATAAGAGAGCTGAGAAGAGGAAATGATAACAGTTTTGCCTAAGATATAACAAACAGGCTTGGCAGACTTGGCTAATGTAAAACAACCACACAGGTGGATCTCAAGTCCCAGGTATACTTTAGAGGAATGGCTGGAAGTAAGACACCAGCATCCCAGCAGTATTTTTCAGGATTTTTTATTATCATTGACACCCTAATTAAGAGGAAAAAATTAACTCAGGCACAGGGAGAGGCAAAACTCTGAACTCTTTGGCATTTGTCCTGTAAGGACAACCCTGAAAGTGGTTTATAGTATTTCATCTGATAAGAGTTTGGTTCTGTAACAGGCAGAGAAGAAAATTACCCGAGTGAGCTGAAATGGACAAGAAATTAAACAAGATGTGACTGGAATGTACAGAAAATTGGAATATGTGAGTGGAGTGTACAGAAAATTTACTATAAGTGATTATAATGTACATAAAAAGTTGAGTTTGCAGGACATAATCTCAGTGAGTGACTGAACAATGCCAGATGACTCATGAATGTACAGGATATTGGTACTTTGATGTTTCTGTTTGACTTGGAAGACAAAATATACAGAAGCCAGACCAGAAGAAAAAAAGAACATCATGATATGTGCAGGAATGTGTGTGTGTGCATGCATGCATGCATAACTGCGTGTGTGTGTGTGTGTGTGTGTGTACTTATGTGTTTGTAAGTGTATGTATGAGAATGGAACCACATACAAGAATATCTAAGAAATACCCAGAATGCATTTTTGTTTTCATAAATTGTTCAGGACCACTCCCTTGAGAGGTTGCTTATTATACTGTATCTCCTGTCACTACCACCACTGATGCAAGTCAGTGATAGCAGAGTTGTGTCAGTGAGAACTCTTCATTACATCTTTACATTCTTCAAGTTTTTCTAATTTATAATAATTTTGGCTGTTCAACAGAATAAGTGGTATCAATTAAGCAATCTTCTTTCATCTAGATTATTTTTATCAACTAGATCTTCACTTTCCTGGAACTGAATTACCTTATTAAACAAGCCATACAAACCTTTCCTCTGTGATGGTGAGTTCACTAGATGAGTTGCTGAGTGACATGTCCTGACCCATTCTACCACATATATGAAATATGATGGTTAGGATGTACTTACAGTCAATAGTGCAACCAGTGACCAGGAGCTTTGTATGATTGGAAGAAACTTTTCAGAATAGAATGAACTGGAGCTTTGGTGAAATTGCTGTCAGTAATGATTAATAATGTCACTTTTCATGTACTATTTTGAAAATTCAGTATCTCATATGCTAGACTTTTGGTTTCTCCATAACAGCAGAAAAAAGTCAAATGTCTGAACTATTATTATCTGAGGAATATACATGCATTACAAATTAGTTTCAACATTGTGCAGTCATGGAATAACAAGAAATTTTCATCATTGATGTAATTATATAATTGCTCAGTCATTGTACCAACCTATTTTACTTGTTTATATATATTTTTGAGATATTTTTTAAAGGTGTCATATATTAGTTGTTTTTGTTTCAGTTCGGTCAGTATAATCTTTTGATTGGCAGTGGACTGAAGACTCTTAAGTCTTCCTTGGTTATGTTCAAGGAGATGCAATCATATAGCAAAAATTCTATGGAAAAATAGGTGCAAGAAAAAACACTCTATAACTTCAACTTCCTTTAGCTGAGTTACATCCCTTTTAGGTATCTCACAAGATGTTCTTAATCTCCATTTCACAAAATGTAAATAATTTGTGGTCTCCAGATAATGTATTCTGCATATACAGAAAATATTTTGTATTAGTACAGTTTACCTGTAACTTAATCCGAAACAATGCACACTAGGCAGTGCAGGCCGATGAAAGAGGAGCACACCCTTGGCCTTGGTACTGGTGCCAATGTCATTTCATCCTTATGCCTTGCATGGGTGACCACAAGTTGAAACAACTGTTTAAAATGGTGCAACAATATCTCTGCTTTGAATCTTCCTGCAATATTTAAAGTTGTGTTGATAAGTGCCTTTTTATAAATCTTAGATGGGCACTGGGGACCACTTGCACACCCATAGGATGCACCACAGATGTAAAACAGAGAATATGTGTCCCTGAAATCCATAACCAAGAGAATGGTCATTGAGGTCAAATGCATGTGTAATCCTTCTCCTGTCTACTTAATCCTGTTCTCTTTCAGCCTGCCAGGAAAGCCTCATCAGATGATCTAGAGAAGATAAACATGGATTTGATGGGATGAGGTTTTGATTTATCAGTTAAGCCTAATATGTATGATACCCTTAAATGTACCATCTGCCTCTGTAGCAAAGGTGGGCATTCCACAGTTTAAGTCCACTAATCGCTAATAGTGGACTAACAAAAAATTTGGGAAATAGCGTTAGTGGAAAATTAGAAAAATTAGTGGGGTTGCAGTTCACTTAATGCCAAAATTATAGTCTGCTAACAAATTCTCAATCGCCAAGAATGAACTTTCCAGGTAATTCAAGAATATTCTTGAAAGTGTGGAGAAACTTCTAGATTAGGGTGGGCAGACGTCCCGGATTTTAATGGTTCGTCCCGGAAATAAAATTGTCCCGGATTTCATGCACTGTCCCGGAAAATGACTGTAATGAGGATTTTGTATTTTGCTGGTTTAAAACTTATATTATATATGAAAATATATAAATTGTAAGGTAATTTTATTGGAAATTATGTTTTTAACTACCAATAAAGGGTTAACGGACTGTTGCGGACTTCATTAATGGACTAAAAAAAATTATTAGCATTAGCGGATTTGCGATAGTAGACCGGCGAAGCTGGAAAATTTGCGGATTAGCGATTAGCGGAATGCCCAACAAAATTAGTGGAATTGCGAATTGTGGACTAACAAAAAATTAGCGGGTGCCCACCTCTGCTCTGTAGTATCACATCCACAGAGTAAGAGTGATGCCTTGTTTTGCTTGGCCACTTTATTGGTTTACAGGAAAAATTGTACCTCTTCCTGACATGCAACTTCACGGCATCTATTTTCGTACTTTTGTATTTTTATATGAAACATGCCTATTTAAGTGCGAGTCCATTTCACTGCTCAAAATCCTCAAAGGCCTTGAGGTGTGTATGTGAATGTTCGTGTGTGTGTGTTTGTGTGTGTGTGCGTGTGTGTTGCCACAGACCTACAGTAATTTCAGAGTGGAGGAAAGAGTTGGGTTTGTGAAGTGCTCGAGTCCCCAGTAGTTAACCTGTGCAATGTCGGTGGTAAGCTTTCCTTGACTAACCATGTACGTAAATAAACTGTTATATATAAATATCATTTGTCACTTCTTTGATCACCCTTTGTGTCTAATGTCTTTTAGAATTACTCTTGCCAATCACCTAGATATATCTAATGATGAAATTCATATCATGACTCCAACATCAGTCCTTGCTTCTTTTAGTATAGTACGTATGAAAAATTTAATCCAGTTAAGTTTTACAGGTTTGTTTCACATTGGAAAAATATTTTTCTTGTATTTAATTGATAAGAAACATATTTTCATTTTTTTCATGAAAAGCTTTTCTCATATTGACTCGTACTGAGAAAAGATTCAGACTCACTAATGAAGGGCTTGCAATTTCTTACTTTTTAGCTTCAATGTTAAACACATTTATCAGTGATATAGAACTTGGGCTTAAAAACATCCAGGACATTTCAGTGAGGATTCTTATTGCTATATCAAACTTTGATTGACCAGTATTTAAGAGTGCAATATGCATATGAATACGATCATGTATTCATTTAATTGAATTTTTAATCCTTAGTGTTGATTATTCATTTTGGAAAACAATAATCACCACAACTTTGTAAATAGTTGTGAAATGAATTGACTAAAGTAATAACTTTGCCAATACTGCACATGTTGCTGCTCATCAGGTTGCTACCTGTAATACTTCATTACCCATTTTTTTACAAAATTGGTCATTGAAAACAGCTTAGACTTGTGGCTTGGTATATATGATTAGCATGTATTCCAATACTAAATGACATCTGTCACTGGATGTAAGGTGTGCCACCTACTTCTGTTTGTCAGTCTCATTATTATGTTTTCAGCTTAGTATTTTGGCTGTATTCTTGTTTTTACATGGGGAGTAGAAAAGAAAATGACATGGTTCTTTGTATACATTCATAATGCCATCTCACAATGAGTAAGCAAAAAATACAGGGAAGTGCTGTAAAATGGGTGCAGCACCCTAAGGCATGTGTGAAAGTCACACTCTAAGGAGATGACCCTCCATATTGAATAAGTTTTGGATGAACTGGAGGATTGGGATGGCTTGGTGCATGGACTGGTTGGCTTAGTACCCATAGCAATAATCACTTTGTTTTTTTTTGTTTTTTCTCTCAAAATAGCTTCTTAAACCAGGCCTCTCAGGCCCACCTTCACCTCTTTTCACCTGGCCAGTCATCTGCATGCATATAAACCTGGGATAAATCCTAGTGGAAGCTGTAGGCCTCAGGTGTATCAATATTTAACCCAGTCTAAGTTAGTGTCAACACATCTGCCTCAACTGCTCTCCCACATTCTTCCTAACCATATTTGCTGAGTCAAAGCAAAATTAAATTTATTCACCCATCCTATGGTTTGTTCACTCTTGCTTATTCTTACAGTGCACATGTAATCAAATTTCCCCTTTGCATGGCACACATGGGCAAAAAAAAAAAAAAAAAAAAAAAAGGCCTGATAAGATAACGCACAAGTAATGTAGGTGTGATTCAGCAATAATGATTAGGACAGGTACTGGAGTGTAAGGACAGTCTCTTGATAAAAGGATACATATTTATTACAAAAGGGTAAACTGAATGTGATGTACACTGGCTGTATACTGATTTTTAGAGCTATTCACTGTTGAAACATATAATCTTTTCATGATATTATAGCGTTGAATACACATGAAAAGCAATTCAGCTAACACTTTGCAATACATGGTGCAGACTCAACAAGCCAATGAGACCCAGGAACAGCCACTGTTTTGTCCATGCTAAGGTAACAATTTCTCAAGAAGCCTAACCTAAATTATCTCAACATATAAACCACAAATATCAATTTGATAAACACCAACATTTAGTCAATGAACAAAAAATAAATATATATATATTTATATATGTATGAAATTATAACTCTCACTGGCTTGAAGAAGCATCACCAAGCGAAGATCCTTTCTGAGCTGGTAAATAATTTGAAGCTGCAAGTCTAGTAAACTTGGTTCAATGATTGTACATACATACAAATCAATATAAAAAATCACACACAGTATTACACACTAAAGGTGTTGACTTGGGGGATAATTTCATCTCAAAGTATGTCAGCAGCTGACAAGAGCTAAACTGGAGAAAGGTCAGAGAAAGTAGCTTTCTTGATGCAAAATAATTTTCAAGTAGAAAATCTAACTACACATGTACTGATTTTTGTCTTGGTATGTAAGATATAATTTTAGGGAAGACACAGCTCTAAATTGACTCATAGGGGGTGAGCTGTGGCCTTTAGTACCAAATAAAACTATAAATTAAGTCATTTGGCATTTGTAATGTTGCACTAAATAATGCAGGTATAAAGAAAATTAAACAAAATTATGCAAATATAGTAATAAGCAAATTTAATAATTCTCTTCTATTCAAACTAAAGACAAATACTAAAACAAAAGATTACAAGGACTTATAAATTATAAGAATATACTAGTGAATAGTCAATGGGTACCAATATAAATTTTGTTAGTTTTATGCCACCAGTATTCACTTGAGTGGTTCTGTAGCAGACCAGAGCATGGTAGTATTTCATGGCCCAGTGATACATAACTATTTCATCAAATAAGGAAGTATATATTATTGAACATCCCAACATACAACTCCATTCATCAACTCTCCCATCATCGGCTCAGTAATATAAAAAAGAGGCTGAAGTTAAAAGTAATAGATATCAGCCTAAATACTAAAGCCACAATACCATTTACTATGCATATATGAGACGACTCCTCACACTTACCATGAGGCTTCTGAGAGTACCATTAGACAACGGCTGCCTGAAGTAGACAAAACTAAAGTTGGATCCTTTCACCTGTTGTATGTTTCTGGACTTCAACCAAATTTTAATGAGGCCAGCAAGTTCTCATGACCTACAACTACTCCCTCATGAAACTGAAGCTACCACTCCTCAACCTGTCCCCTTCCTAGGTAATGAGAATACACAAAAAATTAAGGGAAAAATATATTGACGACAATAAATTACACTTGCTTCACTTATGCAAACTGACTGACTTCAAAACCTATCTGCAAACAAATATATATTTTCATCTAAGTCACTACAAACAACACCACTGCATCCCTTTAGCTCACATTCTTCAAACCATGTAAGCACTGATGGAGAAATGACAAGTGCCTCATCACCAGTTTTCTATTGTACCAGCTTAAAGAAAGCTTAGAAAAGCACAATAGAGGAAGGGGAGGGGAGGGGAGCCAGTACAATTTCAAACCTCCAGGTAGCAAGCTCTTGGGCATACTGCATTGTGCCTTCCTTCTCATCCCTTACATCCTGTAAAATGGAAAAATAAAAACATCAGTATGAAGCTTTTGTTATATAAACACTATGTACAACAATTTGGTCAGGGTTGTCTTGCATACTGCATAGTGTACCTTTCTCCAATCTTCTTCATCTAAAAAGCTCTTAATGCTTGCCTCTGCCAGCCTTGTTCTCCCAAGGTAACTTTTAAAGCAACCGTAAAGAAACAAGGACATCTGCTATGACATAATGCCCTTGGTGGCTTCAAGCAGGGGATATGAAATTATACACACACACACACACATCGTGGCTGAAGAAAACAAACATTGCTGCCTTGCATAGTTATGTATCCTGTGTTAACTGGGTTGACACCAATGCAGCTGTACTGCCTTACATAGGTACAGTAAACCCTCGATATAACAGATCAATTGGGGGGGAACTTAGTCCGTTAATGCCAAGTCCGTTTTAAGCGGCATTAATTTAAAAATACGTATGATAATACCGGCAAACCTGATAAACGTAGGTATATATATATTTTTTATTGCGTATGTTGTCTGCACGTTGTCTGTATAGCTGCACACCACACTTGGCGACAGACTGAGAGGTACTGAGGCTGCCAGGTTGGCAGTAGGGCCCTGCGGGGGGGTCGTATTGTTGCAGGTGTAGGTAAAATTTTACAAATGCACTGGCAGACACTTTTTTTGTTTTCAGTGTGTGATGAAATAATCTGCTAACTGTTTTGGTCACAAATCATTAAATGCCTGTTATACACCTGCTGCCACAGCCATAAAATAGCTCGCAGAGGTTCAACTTGCTTACTGTTTCAATATATCACTCACCGTTCACAAAGATCACAAGTGGACAAACAAGAACAAAACCAGGCAGATTAATGTTTTTCCTGCTGTGTATTCCCCCAGTGCACATGTGTGGTGAACAGCACAGCAACTAATTTCTGCAAGGAGATATTTCCCACAACACGGGCTGGTGTAAATACGCTCTTCAATTTAATGGGAACCAAAAGAAGGAAAATATTTCATCAGGTGGGCTGAAAAAGACTACAGTAACCAAGTGATGGGATAAAGGGAGGGGGCCAAGGTGGCTGGCATACGTTATTGTAATTACCGGGTGCGGTTGCTTCAAAAACTATTCTCAGTCAGTCCCCATGGATCTCTGACTCTCTGACCTTGTCCATTATATCCGAAATCCGTTAAAAGCGGGTCAGTTATATTGAGGGTTTACTGTAGTTCTGTAGCTGATGTTCATTGGGTTGATAGCAATGTAGCTAAGACTAGTTATATAAGAAACTTAACAGTTAATATTTTGATGCAAACACGATTGAAACTTTAAATGTCTGCTAGATATATTAATGGAGAAGGAAGTTTGTGAATGACCTACTGGATTTGCCATGTGCAAGCCATCTGGCCTCTTAGCCTTCTTATATCACTGTATATCATTGTGTACTTAGCAGTTGATCTTTCCTTTCAGACTGATCAATAATGGTTACCTGAGGAAACTTAGGAAGGTAAACTGTGGTAACCCAGATATCACACTTGCCCTGTGTCCTGGTGTAATGGGTTCTTCCTCACCACAGACTAATCAGCCAGAGAGAGATAAGCACAGAGTACTAGCAGCTTAGCACAAACTGCAAACTATACCTAAATTTACTATTTTTTATATCACTAGTGCTTCTGTGGTGAAGTAGTTAGAATGCCAAGCTACGAATCTGTGGGCCTGGGTTTGAATCCCGCCCTGGTCAGTTGAGCAGCCCACTCAGCTGTTCATTCTCCTTTTCAGGCTGGTTGAGGAGTACCTGGGGAAACTTGGGGAAGATAAGCTGTAGTAACCAGGGGCCGCATACTCAAAACATTCAAAGGCGTTGTCGTGGCAACAGTGCAATTCCGCACTGCCGTTCCCCAAAATGTGCATACACAAAAGCTCGACTGGATGGCGCTATTTTTGAAAACAGGGCTCAAAAGTGCCTTTGTAGAAAGGTAGGGTTGGAGCTGCCATTGAGGAGGCAAAGGTGCCCTGTGGCGAGTCAGTGGAGGAGAACACCTGTCTCCTAGCTAACAATTACATGAAATACAACCTCAGAACTTGTTTTTGAGTGAAACACATCATTTCAAGAGTAATTACTGGGTGGCAGCACCATAGTAAACTTGTTTTACCTAATCAAATAAGGAGTTATCAATGATTTCAGGGATCTTGAATTGTGATTCATGAAGTTATTTAATGCTGTTTTATCCACTCACTGTGAGGTGGACCCCAAGTAACACTATAATAGGCTAATAAATGGAGTTATGTTACTTCAGTAGATAGAACAATCGATGGTGTTATTATTGATAGGGGCTCACGGGATGTGACAACAGCCAAGTATTAGGCTATAGCTTAATACTCGTAAACGAGCTGTTTTTGTATTATTTTCACAAGCTTAAAGGTGTTAATATGACCTATATTGTAAGGAACATACTTTTATTAAGGTTTCTGTGTAAATTTGAGTATCACTTGACATGTATTATGTAAAATCACCATATTGTGAAGATCTAAGTAGCCTATCACCACTGAGTAAATCACTACAAAATCAGTATTTTTTATGCCATATTACTAATCTATTACCACTGACTCAGTAATCTATTATCAAGAAATTCGCGACCTATTATCACTATTGATCTATCGCTGCGAAGTTTGTAGCCTATTATCCCATAATTATTAACTGATCGTGTTGGTAAACTTGATTCTTATATATGAGTAACATATCACCACTAAATCAGTAACACCACTTCAGAAGTGCTGCTCAACGGACACATTTCTCCCCCTCGCTTGAATCCACATGTTTTCTCCCTTCGCGCCGTGCAAAGATTCTAGAATGTTCTCTCCACTCCTTGGTGCCGTGGCTGTCAGCTGAGGGCAATGCTACATGATTGGCTCAGTGGCTCACACTTTAAAGCCAGTTTCTCACAACATTGTAATTGGTCGACTCGTGAAAAGGCGCCTCAGAGGGAATGGCCGCCTTTCAACGATTCAGCGCACCAAAGGCACCTTTGAATATGTTTGTGTGTCAGGATCCAGCTGAAACAAAAGGCGCCACTGATGAGCCGTTTTGAAATAGCGCCTGTCGGTAAGGCGTGTTTTGAGTATATGGCCCCAGTATGCTGCACTAGCCCTGTGTCCCAGGGTAATGATTTCTCACCCACCACAGGGTCAAGGGACAATGAGGCAGAGATGAGCGCTGAAGTCATGCACAGCTGTAGCACATGTCCCCAGCTTTACCTTTACTAGCATGAGCTTTTGAATGATACACTTGAAAGGGCTGTTGTTAAGGAGAAATTCATGTGTATGTACACTCGCTTGCACACAAACTGCAACTTCGAGAATATGCTCTAGTCACTACATTCATTCATCTTTGACGCCTGCTCCTAGGAGCTCCCACCAGGGGATGGCCACGACATAAGAGTTTCCATCTCTCTCTATCCAGACACTCCCTCCTTGCCTGCTCTAAGTTTCTCAAGGATCTTTCACGCCTCTCCCTGACATAGTCCTGACATACTTCTAATTACAGAATTACAAAATATTAAAAGCTTTAAAAGTTTAAATGTTGGTTTGGTATAGTATGGGGAAACCTGGGGAAAGTAAACTGCAGTAACCAGGATGCTGTATATAAGAGATCATGCATGCTAAAGAAATGCCATATGCTACTTTAATGTGACTACAAAATCTACATACCTTTACAAAAGGGTACATTTCTTATTCTTCTTAATCCTGACTGAAAGGGCAGCCTTAGTTGCAGTTTCAAACACCTCCCGAACACCTTCCTTGGTTTTGGCTGAGCACTCAAGATAGGCGAAGGCATTAATTTTTTCAGCCATATTACGGCCCTCCTCTGGCCTCACAGGCTCTTGCTTCATCTTCTGAAGTTCCTTAATAGTTGTAGCATCATTACGGAGATCCTGAGGTAAAAGAAATCAGCATTGTGAAAATTTTCTACGTAAAATTAATATTATTCGAACAACCTCTCTTATTCTTTATTCATAGTTTTACTTCTGTAATTTGTATGAATCACCTAAGTTAAGGATATTCATGTTCTCATAAAAGTTAAGCAAAAATTCATTTGATTTACATATACCTACAACTGCTTCCCTTTTTTTATAATGTATGACAATTTTTTAAATAATTATAATGACCTGAAATATCATGCTTGGGAATGTCTATGAGGCATAACTATATACAGTAATTATATTATAGTGAATTGAGTAGCAATTTCAGTGATTACATTACCTTTTTGTTTCCAACTAATATAATTGGGACATTTGGACAGAAGTGTTTGACTTCTGGAGTCCATTTTTCTGGTATATTTTCTAAGGAATCTGGAGAGTCAATAGAAAAGCACATGAGTATGACATCTGTGTCAGGATAGGAAAGGGGCCGAAGTCTGTCGTAGTCCTCTTGTCCTGCAGTATCCCATAAGGCCAGCTCCACCTGCCGATACAGACATATATCAATATGATGTGATATACTCTGCTTCTATATGGGAGGGATGGGGAGGAGGGGAGCAAATTTAGATCTTTAGGTTTTGTTTAGTAATATAAAGGAGTATGTGTCAGTGACATAATAAACAGTTCACAGTGAAGGAGAATCAAAATCACCTGTCAAGTGTGGTATATGATGTGTCATGTCAATGCCACAGTTCAGGAAATCGGTGTAGCTATACATATTCATGCACACAGTTGCATTACCATGTACCTTGCCAGTTGAAATAGACATACTGCTATAATGACTCATATGACCTTAATCTGTTATGCTACAATTGTCAACCTTGACCTTTATAGTGTTGAAGATAGGCACTACCTACATTAAACTCTTGTATGATAAGCAGCAAAGGTCAGTCAAGAGAAAAAATAAATAAAAATAAAAAAATAAAAAATAACATTCCAAGAAACATCACAGGGTACAAAACAATGAGGCACAGGACATGTGTAACACTGCAGTTATGTGACAGACAAGTACAGTAAAGTGATCAGAGCTGGTATAGCCACACTATAAGGATAAAAGGGGCCAGCATGAAGAAAATAACCTATGCCAGTGGTTGAAGTGGAAGCTGGCAAAAACCACGCATCAGATAGCTAGATAGAGTTGTGTGTAAGCATGACTATAAAATGAGGAATTCAAGAACTAATTAATAAAATTGAGATGAAGTCAGTAAGGCCAAAGTAATTAATGAAAATCTCAGGGTTGTTTACACTTCATCTTTCCTTGATAACTGATATATTATGTGTTACTTATCTGATTACAATTCCTGATCTCAAAAGAATAGGGATGTTTACTAAATCTTTAAGAATTGGTTGCCCTGTAGTGTGGTGGCAGTTAATCAATGTCAAATTGTATAAATTAGCTATGATGGAATAAGATTAACTTGTCCACTCTGATCTTTAACTGAATACAAAATCCACAACTGCCACCCTCATCAATCCAGGATGTAAATACTTGTGTATTATGATGACTTCCCTGATGCATGCACTGAACTCTGTGTAAGTGTTCATAACAGTTTAGTAAGGTAACAAAGGACAGTATTCATACCTGTTTCCCGTCTACCTCTATGTCGGCTACATAGTTCTCAAAGACTGTGGGCACGTAGACCTCGGGGAACTGGTCCTTGGAGAATACTATGAGGAGACATGTTTTACCACAGGCTCCATCCCCTACTATAACTAACTTTTTCCTGATGGCAGCCATGAATTCTGAAAAAGAGATTGAGTTTAGTATACACATGTAATATAAATTTAAAAAGGTTTATTTTTAAACAAATGTAAAATGCATTCAAAGAATATTTTCCTGGTCTCCCACTCATTCATGGGGCAAAGATCTTCCATATTGAAAATGCAATATTGATAGATCCAGGAGACAAATACATGACAAACACCTTCCCTTACACGAGCAATCAACCGCAGAGGCACAAGCTATAGCTGCTATACCGAACCCCAGTAACCTACAAACTGAGACAATGACACTGTAGCCCCCTGCCAATCTGGATCCAACACACCATGTTGTAAGGCTTCACTGGCTAAAGGGAAGCCAAAGGAATCCTTGCAAACCACCCCACATGCACTTACTTGATAACATTACATAATGAAACCCTCTGACCAAGCATGTATGGTTTCCATTCATTTGAAACCTCCAACAGTCACTAAGGTAATTCCTCAATTCTCTATTGTTGTAACAGCTGTCCGGTGCTTAGTATTGAAAAGGGATTAAACTAAACTTTATGGTCAGATATGTATCCTGTTTCCACAAGTAAAAACAAAGATTGGAAGCAGTAATATTTTGTGATATTTTAAGAAATTTTGCTCAAGGCACTTGATACACTGTGAACACTGGCCAGCCACAGTCCAGTAAACTATACCTGTTGGTTATTTTAAATAGCACATCCATAATGTGAAAATGCCACAGTAATATAATTCCTTGCATTAGCTGTAAATGTTTACATTTTAAAGAAAACTAGGCAAATCAAATGTCATACTAGAACAAATGTTACCCCTTAGAACACAGTTCACTTAGAGCACTAAGCCAAACTAAGTTGAAAGTCTGAACCTTGATTGGCCACAAATATTTGGAAGACATACAAGGAGCTACACATATGACCTCTCACACCTAAACCACACAAGGGGGCACACTGAACAGGGGCTGAGCTGAGGACAGGCTAGCTAGTAGTAGACCTCATGAGACGAGGGAACAGCCAGCCTAGACCATAGGTACTTGCACTAGTCCTCATCTGGCACTCTCAACAGTACTTTATCAAGGCGATGTGAGAGTCCTGAGAGCAGGGAGTCCTAATTACAGCATAACACGGGGCGGGCGAGTGACTAGAGGAGTGAGTGAGCTGTCCTAGATAACAGTTATCACGGGAGTGGGCGAGGCGAGGCAGCCGCCAGCTCGGCCTCACTGCACTCACTTGACACTTTAATAATACACACAAACTGCTCCTTTTCCATATAAGCCGGCCATGGGTGTAGCTTTGATGGGGTTATACACGCGTGAAAAACAGGAATTCGTCTGTGAAATATTTACGAGCAGGAAAATAAGGGTGAACGTAAAACTACCACCACATTTACAACTTGTTTTAGCCGTCCATTCAGGTCACTTACGGGTATAACTATAATGTGGGGGGAGAGTGGGGTGAATATAATGTAATACGGGATGTAGGGTACCTCTATAACACTTCACTGGCTAAGAGACGTAACACCCAGCACTCCCACGACCCAGAGAGCTTGCTGTGGCTGTGACTGCTGTTAGTGGAGTGGGAGATAAAACACTGGCAGGAATGTCCGTAAAAAAAAATACTATTCGTTCTCTTTTCCTATTGCATGACTGATATGAGGATGACAAGAGGCCGCGCCCCCCTCCCCACCATGCACACAATCACCATAGGCACCACACACGAACCTCCCCGTCAATATTCACCACCACGGGGCACTCCACTACACACTGACCCCCACTCCCACAACGTTCACAACACCCCCATAACGGAAAAACACACAAGACCGGTGGTTCCTAACAGTTAAAACCGCTGCTGCACCACACATACGCCACTCCTGTCCTTCATTCCCCACTTCAACACTAGCACCGGCCATGGCACGCACAGCACCCACCTCAGCGCCTCTCTAAGCCATGAATGAACTGGTCTAATACGCCTTAATAGCCCTGACGGAGACGAGGAGTGGGCTGGACCAGGGCAGAGTCTAGCCTTCTCCTGCCTCTCCTGTCCCCCTCACACCCATGACACCCGCGTTACCCACTCGAAGACCTTCCTACACCTTTCTAGTGCATTGCTCGACGTCCTTAATCGTGTGCAAAAGGCAGGAATTGGGGAGATACCTGGGAGAGTCGGGGCGGGTCAATATGGCTGCTGGGCCACACCTTTGGGCTGGGGAAGGATTGGTTGCCACTGTCCGGCTTATTTCCCTTCCTCAGTAGTGCTCCTATCCCTATTTAGACCTCTGAACAGCAAATTTAATCCACTAAGAGGTCATTTTAGTGGATTTTGATTTCTGAGAGGTGGTGCGAGGCCGTGAAAGCCGTGGAATAATGTAAAATAAAAGTGTGCTGGGAAGAGTTAATGTTCGTCTGGCAACTCTCGGGAGGAATGCACGTGACGTCACTACCCACAAGCCTCGCCGAGAGACAACTTACTATCGAGGCTACTTTAAAATGTTTAATTCGCTGCTTTAATTCATTAATCCGCGTATTTTAACCCCCCCGAAGGCAGAATAATTGTCTAAGATGGTTTTCTGGGCGCCACATTGCTATGTCTCTGCATAATTTTGATCCTTTGAGCTCGGGGGAGAGGCGATACTCGAGATAATACTTGCTCGCTTATCCCACACTATAACTATGAAAAAAACACAATACACATTAATGAGTAACTATTGTAGTGATAATATTAACGATAATGATAATGATAATCACTATATTTCGTTTGGAAGCATCTATAAACAGCCGTCTTGAAACAGGAAAACGAAATATCAGTGTAAAAACTAAAACCTTGCTCAATATATTACTTCATGTTGGTGGTGTAAAAATGCGATAGCTGAGTTTTCATGGATACGTAACACAATCACGTGGAAATAAGTCACATTTCCAAATAGATGGGCGACCGTGATAAGTTGATAAGTCGATGTAAAAATCATCCCAGCGTCGGGGTGAATGGCAACAGCCCTATGCAAATATAGGCTAACCCAGCGCTATCAAAGCCGCCCTCAGCACTGTGCTTCAATAACACTCTTGCTCCAATAACTTAGTGGCTGCTGGAGCCACCCTGTCTACCGGATAATGCCTTACGTACACTATTATTTATTATTTATTATTTGGTATATTATAAACTGGAGAGAGAGAGAGAGAGAGAGAGAGAGAGAGAGAGAGAGAGAGAGAGAGAGACTCACTGACCAATGAAAATACTCATTTCGTGACGTCATGCTCAAACACGGCCAGTGGTGTACGTAACGCTAAAGAATATCCTGCTGAGCTGGGGTGGCAACAGGGCTCGCTCGCTGTTTCAGTTGCTATTATTAATTTGCAGGTCACGGATCAGAGAACAAAGAGAAGAGAAATATGTATACCATTAACCTTATAGTAGTGCCATTCGGCACCAAAGGAGGATGATTCACATTCTAAAAATACCGACGCGTTTCCGTTATAGCTCGAGTTTCCCCAAACCGGAAAATATACTATCCGAACTGTATTAGTCGAGAATAATTATTATGGTGAGGGAGTCGAACGTGTGTCCATTTAGCTATTATTAACAAAAGCTCAAGTATTTAAGTCATGCGAAATACAAATATGCACAAACGAGTATAGGAAGCCATCGAACTTGTATCAAGAATGTTTCCCAATCACTGAGATAAGAGGCTATAACACTCGAGTATCCGTATGGTCCTTGCCTGAGCAACACCAGCAGATCTTTTCACGAGCCGCGAGTCTTACGAGGCGAGGACTGACTGGTGTTTGCGTCATCTTTATGTCGGGGCTCCTCACCCGCCTCGCCTCGCAGGATCCTCCCATCCTCTCCAGTGCGTGGCGCGCCGGCCAGGAGTCTCGCCCCTCCCCCTCCCCGCCCCACCGGCCCAGGGCTCCCCGTGCCTCCTGGTGACTCACCACAAAAAGGTCAGTGGGATCCTGAGGCGCAGCATTCACTTGCCCGGCATTTCCTTTCCAGCGATTCGTTACAACAAAATTAGGAACTGGATAGGCTTCATGCCATGCAATTGACTGTATGCTCGCGGGAAGGCTTGTTGAACGCCTGCTTTTATAGCACCCACCGCCAATGTGATTGGTGCCATTCAAACGTATCCATGCATGTATGTATGTATGTATGTATGCATCTCTCTCTCTCTCTCTCTCTCTCTCTCTCTCTCTCTCTCTCTCTCTCTATATATATATATATATATATATATATATATATATATATATATTATGCACACACACACACACACACACACACACACACACACACACATATATATTGATGACGCGGGTGCGGGAGTGGTGAGTCACGCAGGTGCGTCCAGTCCACCGCCGCGCCCAGCCATGCACGCCCCCCGCAAGCCCTTCCACCCCTCCACCTCTCGAGTGCTTGCATGCTGCCTCTGGTGTGCCATGCACGCTCTATTGCTGCCTCGCCCTCCCCTCCATGCGCTCACTCAGCACACACGGACCAATGAATGACCCGCCCAGTGGTCGAGAAACTCGTGACATGTATTCAGCGGCGGTGCCCCACGGCGCCACGCCTCGCCCGCCACTGGCCCTCCCCACGGTCATTCCCTCGACGTCTCCGCCCGCCTTCCCTAAGCCCGCCCCGCTGTCATTCATCCCCCTAGACTAGAGTACTCAACTCCTCGCGGTCCGCCCACCCCTCCCCTGAGTCCCCTCCTTTCCCCGTGACCTCATTCATCCATCATTCTCTGCTGTTTGGTTGTTTACTTCATTTGCCTTGAATGGTAAATACCATAGCGATGAGATGCCCATAATGTTGTTCATTACCACATATTTAACAACTTGTAACTTTCCACCGCAGCTAGGTTTCTTCATGATAACAGTAACATGCTTAGATCTCTCTCTCTCTCTCTCTCTCTCTCTCGTGTCAATATGATGAATGACGAACAAAACAGTTTGGGCAGGCAAAGCACAGCGCAACATGATGTAATCTCTCACAAATGAATCACACTCCGGCAACTCCTCTCCACAACAAGGCTTCACTGTCCACTCACGCCACGCACTGCGCCTTCACACTCGAAGGATATAATAATTGCAAAACTATACCCCTCACAAGACGTCCTCCTCTATTTAAGCCGCCTTGACGAAATTTTTAGCTATATTTCACAGCTAATCTATGGGAGGGTTAACGGTAAACTCACGCAGACCTAATTACTATATATTTTGTGGTCTCCTTCATGCGCCCGCCACCCGTTCCCTCACCCTCGGCCCCTCCCTGACACACACCCGGCGCCCCGCCCATCCCGCCCTGGCGCCTCTGCCAACGACGCACGAAAGGGATTCATCATCGCCGTCCTTCTGGTGGCGGTGGTGATGAGCTTGCTGCTCTTGGTGGGGTTTATGGCGTGGATGTAGATGACAGGGCGCTCGAACCTTGTAGAAGGTCGATGAAATATAGTTGCCCCTAGATTGTAGTCCATATGTACAGTCCCTTATGTCTGCTCCCTTGACTATATCAAGGCCTTTATTTTTTTAGCACTTGTCCCCTACCATTGTATCTTTTTAGTTTCCTGGTGCTACTTACACATGTATCCTTATTTGTATAATCACA
>NC_066522.1:11717752-11895252 GCF_024679095.1 Eriocheir sinensis
CTTTTTTGTGTCTTTTCTCTTGTCACGTTGTTATATATTTGCTCTAGTATCATGTTGTCACTCTCTGTTCTCTCGTTCTTTCTCTCTCTCTTACCTATATTCTTTCAATCTTTCTTTTTTTCTTTCTCTCTTTATTTTTCCTTTATTCTTGTCTATTATGAACTGTCACGTTGTTATATATTTGCTCTAGTATCACATTGTCACTCTCTGTTCTCTCGTTCTTTCTCTCCTCCTTACCTATATTCTTTCAATCTTTCTTTTTTCTTTCTCTCTCTTTATTTTTCCTTTATTCTTGTCTATTATGAACTGTCACGTTGTTATATATTTGGTCTATAGTATCACATTGTCACTCTCTGTTCTCTCGTTCTTTCTCTCTTCCTTACCTATATTCTTTCAATCTTTCTTTTTTCTTTCTTTATCTTTATTTTTCCTTTATTTTGTCTATTATGAACTGTCACGTTGTTATATATTTGTTCTAGTATTACGTTGTCACTCTCTCTTCTTTGTCTCTTGCTTACCTTTTCTCCTTTTTTTCTTTTTCTCTTTACGTTTCCTTTATTCTTGTCTATTTTGAACTGTCACGTTCTATATTTTCTCTCGTATCACATTGTCACTCTATTCTTTTTCTATCTTGCTTCAATCCTTACATTCTTTCTTTCTTCCTTTCTCTTTCTCTTTTTCTTTTTCTTTTTTTCTCTTTCTATCTTTCTTTCTTTCTTTCTATATGCTTGTCTATTATGAACCGTGAAAGAGTCAGGATACTTGGGTACAAATTGCAATGTTCACGGTGCTTCAGGCATGATAGTATAAATAATAACAAAATGAAAATAATAACAATTGCGTTTCGTTCCCGTCTTCAGCGCTGAAAACCAACTTAATCAAACTATATAGTCAGTCAGTCAGCCATTCAGTCACCCTTCGCTCTCCGTCCTTTGTCTTTTCTGCCCATTAGCCTCCTCCCATCCACGTATAGGCGCTTATAATAGGGTCATAGTCTTAAACATTTCGGTGCCCAAGCACATATATTTGACCAGGCTTTCGTAGGAGTTTTGGGCATTTCAAGGGTAGTTACATGACCCTTCTGGTAGTTTGACCGTTCCTCTGTACCATGAACCTAAAAGTCATTCATTAGAACCCGAATGATCTGTTTTTCGGCCTTTGGAAATAGTTGATGTGAGGTGCAGAAGTGTCTGACAAAAATATCGATCTTAGCCAGGTTGGTGGTGACGGTCCCCTCGAGCATCGCCACACAGGGGGTTCAGCCAACGGTTCAGCTCAGAGCCATAAAATATAATAGCTTGGCCAGCTTCATCACAGGCGCCATGTCGTTACCAAAAGAGCTGCGCGAAATCGCAACTGATGCTGATACTGAAGTGTTTTGTTTGTGTTCTAGGTACTTCTTCGAGATCCTGACGATACCTGGAACACACACACAAAAAAAATATTGGATTAGCATTAATTTGAATTTCGAGAGGCCCTTTTGGAAGCAACCTGTAATGAAGCTCTCCTATTCTATGGCTCTGCAGTTCTCAATCGCTTTCGACTTTCACAGTAAACACTTCCAAATGCCGAAAAGGAGATCAATCGGATTCTAATGAGTGTTTTTTTTAGGTTTGTGATACAGAAGAAGGGTCAAACTGCCAGAAGGGTCATAAAACTACTCTTGAAAATGCCCACAACCCCTACGAAAGCCTTGTCAAATATGTGTGCGTGTGTGTAAGCCCCGAAGTGTTTGAGAATACGGTGCCTGGTTCAGTTGGTCCTCTCCGCTGGCAGCCTTGTATGAAAACCTTGCGGGAACGACCAGGCTACGGGCGATCTGGCTCCATGCTTTCACTCGCGTTTCTTTTAGCGAGGGTTGTATAGTCTCTCTCTCTCTCTCTCTCTCTCTCTCTCTCTCTCTGGTTCGATTCCTACACCGGTTCTACTTCCTACAGTCGGTAATATTACTTAAAACTTTTCCTATTTATCAACACGCGGATCTCCTCCAGACTGACTCACAAAGGAAATAGAGAAATTACCACAAAGATTTATGTCTGAAAAGGTGTCAGTTGCAATATAATAAGAGAAAAGCTAGATTTAGTGTAGCATCATGGTTGGGGGTTATTAGACTACGTTGGTATTAAACAGATGTAGCGTTAATCATCATCGTCATAATCATCTTCATCATCATCTTTTTCCCATTTTCTTCCTCATCTTACTAACAGCTGCATTTCTCCCGTTTTCTTTCCACTTTCTACATGCATGACGTGAGCACTGTACAGGCACACAACTCACTAGTCCCTGTCATGTTTTTTCCCCCGCAAGTGAATGCATCTAACATGACTGGCATGGCTATACATATTGAACGTCATTTTATTATTCTTTTATTTTCAGTTTTCTATCTTGTTTTAATTTCTCTTCCACATGTAAGTCAATCATAGCTTCCACTCTGTCCGTGAGGTTTGTGGCTTCTTTTCTTCATTGTTCCTTTCTTGTTCCTTTCTATCTCCCACTTTTGTTTGTTATTGTTGTTTTTCTTTCCTTCCTTCCTTCCTTCCTTCTTTCCTTCCTTTTCGTTGTTAATACTATCCCCACCATCACTGTCACTACTACTACTACTACTACTACTACTACTACTATCCACCACCATTACTATCTCCACCACCACTAACTGCCCACTGCCACCACCACCACCACCATAATCACCTTCACCACAACGGATATAACAACAGTGATGATAGAGGTAACAACCCCCCCCCTTACCCACACCCCTTTCTCCCTCCCCCCATTCCCTTCCCCGTTGCCTCCTCCATCACGGCCTTTTGTAATTATGGAAATGCTGTTGGTAATAGCCTCGTTTGCTTCTTTGGGGTTCGTTGAGGTGGTGGAGGTGATGGGAGTGGTAGTGAGACGGAAGGGAAGGGATAGGACAAGAGGATGAGTAATGATGATGGTGGTGGTGGTGGTGGTTTAAGTGGAGGCGTGAGTGGAAGGGCATGAGTAATGGTGGTGACGATTGTGGTGGCGATGAAGGTGGAGTGAGAAAGGAAGAAGGAATGTAGTGGTGGTGGTGGTGGTGGTGGTAGTAGTGGGGGTGGTTGTGGTGGTGATGATAGTGATGGTGGGGATAGTGGTGGGGAGAAAGACAGAGACAAAAGGAAATACGGTAATGGTGGTTGTGGTGTTGGTCGTGGTGGTGATGATGGCGGTGGAGGTGATCGTGATGTTGATGGTTACAGTAATCTGGTGGTGGTGATGGTGGTGGCGCATAGATGTGGAGGTGGAAGCGGAAATGTGGACGCCAAAATGAGCGGATGAAACCTTGGACGATCAAAGTGGATTATGACCATTGTATAAGTCTGTTTTTGTCACCATTATCACCACCACCACCACCAACACCAACACCAACACCACCACCAACAACAACAACAACCACTGCTAAGGGAAGAAGAAGGGAAGACAAGTAGATAGATGATTGTTGGGTAGACGAAAGGAAAAGGGAGGAATGGGAGGGAAGGAAGAGAGAGGCAACGAAGGAAGGAGAGGGGAAAGTGGGAAGATGAGAAGAGAGGGATGAATAGGAGGGAGGGAAGGAAGGCGAAAAAAAAAATAATCAAAGAATAGAGATAGATAGATGGATAGATAGATAGATTGATGGATAGAGAGACAGTTAGTTGTTTTGTTAGTTAGTTAGATAGTTAGTAATAGATAGATAGATAGATGGATAGAGAGACAGTTGCTTTGTTAGTTAGATAGTTAGTTAGATAGTTAGAAAGTTAGATAGTTAGTTAGATAGTTAGTAACAGATAGACAAATAGATGGATAGATAGACAGTTAGCTGTTTTGTTAGTTAGTTAGTTAGGAAGAAAGGTAGGTAGGTAGATAGATATATGAATAAATAAATGTTAGCTGTTTAAAATTCACAAGAAAAGCTTTATATGTGCAGCTTGAAAGCCCTACACCTACACAACTGTCTGTCTGTCTGTCTGTACGTATGTGTGTTCCTTCCCACACTTGACTCGAGCCAGGTGGAAGCCAAGCATAAATTTTGGACAGGTAAATCGGTGCAATATAATGAGGGCGTTAACACCACCACCATCACCACCACCACCATAAATACTCTCACTAGGGCTGTTTGTCTTCATATAGGATCACTTTCTCTATCCCAGCCATAAAAGAGAGAGAGAGAGAGAGAGAGAGAGAGAGAGAGAGAGAGAGAGAGAGAGGTTTATTAGATTGCATTACCTGTCTCTAAATCACACATACAATTAAAGCAAAACAAAACAAAACAAAAAAATATTACAACCGATCACCGCTGTATATCTTTCTAATAGCGATAATGAGAAAGAGAATTATAATGATCGATATTGTGCATTATGCGTTTATTATGATGGTGTTTGCGTGTGTGCGTGGCTATAGAAAGAAAAGAGGAAAAAAAAAGTTAAGCCTTCACCCTCACGGAGTTTCTTAGGCTAGGCTAGATAGGCCTACCGCTCGGCAACTCCCCCACATAGGCTACATATCATTGCCTTCACGCCTTCTGTCTACCTATCTACCGGTCTGTCTGTCTACCTGTTTGCCACCTGACGCAGCAAGCAAGCAAACAAGCAACATATAGCATCCCTGGAGGTCCTTGTTCCTTCCTTCCTTCCTTCCTTCCTTCTCTTGTCCCTCATTCCTTTATCACTTCCCTTCTTCCCTCGTTCTTGTATATAAGTGGTGTTGGTAGTGGTGTTGGTAGTAGTAATAGTGGTAGTAGTAGGCTAGCAGTAGTAGTAGGCTAGTTATTGTTATTGTTGTTTTTGCTATTGTTTTCGTAATAATGATAATAATAAAAAATAACTAATAATGACAACAATAATAAAAAAACTAATAGTAATTCAAGCTAATAAGGAAGGTGAAATACATATCATTGAAGTAAATACTGAACCAGCCTGTTACAAAAAGGAAAAGGAAAAGGAAACTAAAAGGAAAAAAAAAGTCTTGTTGATGTCAGTCTTAGTGCGTCCCAGCCGTTAACAGGAAGACGAGAGCTCCGGGAGACACAAATATTTACCGTAAACGAATGATCAAATAAACACTACCCCCAGGAAAGTCAAGTAAAGTCGAGGAAGAGGAAGAGGAAGAGGAGAAGGGTGAGTCAGTCGCGTGGATAGCAACCTTGTCATCTTCGTCATAATATCTGCTGTTGCTATTTTCATCATCATCATCATCATCATCATTATCGGAGTCGTCGTTGTCATCGTCAATTGTTATATTCTTAGTCATTGTTAACATTCTCCCAAATCTTCTCTTTCTTCTCCTCTTTCCGTTCTCTTCGAAGTTCACTGTTATTATCATTATTATTATCGTCATCGTCATCATCATCAAACTATTTTTCTTCTTGTTTTCTTCTCCTTGTTTTTATTCTTATTCTCCTTGTTCTTGTCCTTGTTTTTCTTGTTTCTTGTTCTTGTTCTTGTTTCTTGTTCATTTTCTTCTTGTTCTATATCATGTTCTTCTTTACATTTCTCATCTTCATCTTCAAATTTTCATCATCCTTATTATCATTATTTTCTTCTTCTCCTCCTTCTTCTTTTTCTTTTTCTTCTTCTTCTTCTTCTTCTTCTTCTTCTTCTTCTTTTTCCTCGCCCCCTTCTTCTCCCTCGTCCTCCTCTTCTTGTTCCTCGTCCTCCTCTTTTTTCCTCCTCGTCCTCGTCCTCTCCATCATCATGGCCAACACCTCTCGCTATTACGAACTTGGGCAAGCTCCAGCCAAACCATCATTGCTGTTGCTTGCTTCTTTCTCTTCCCTCAGCCTGACAACCACCCTCAGTTCCCTTCCCATTCTTCCTTACCACACGCCTATACACCATACTTTCCCTGCTGGCCCCAAGTCGTTTGAGCATGACCACACGACACAATAATGATACTTCCTTGTTAGTAGTGGTCAACCGTCGACTTCATGCTGTTTCCTTATCTTGTTAGTTAGTTTTTTTTTCTTGTATAGTAATGGTGGCTTAATCGTTTGAGTTGGTGTATAGTTGGTAAGTTAGGTTAGGTTAGGTTAGGCTAGGCTAGGTTAGGTGTTTTTGTTAATATGTTACTTAATACGATCATTGGTTAGTTAGTTAGTTAGATAGTTAGTTAATTAGATAGTTAGATGGTTAGATAGTTAGTGGTTAGTTCGTCAGTTGTTTTGATAGTAAGTTAGTTTTTATCTCTCTCTGTCCTTCTCTTCCTCCTTTCCTCCTTTCCCACACACTCTCATTGTTCCTCTTCCTCCTCTTCTCACTCCACTTCCCCCTCCTCCCCCACCTCCTCCTCATGCTCAGTCAATACACAAACATACACATAACACATCAACCACGACCATCCCCCCCAACATCCACCAGCCACACCACCACTACCACCACCTGTTCCTGAGACGATGTATGGACTCCACTCGCTTTCAATTGGCCGTCTGCATGATCCTCCTCTTGTCTGGCCACACTGCAACCCTCATAACTGTTCCCGTGACCACATCCTCTTATATCACCACTTCCCCGCCACGCACCACTCCTCAAAGCTCACCGCCACCACCACTACCAGTAAACTCACTCCACTAAGCTCACCTCTACTAAGCTTACTCTCCTAATCTCACTCCAACAAGCACATTTCGCATAGTTCATCGCCACTAACACTACCTCTAAGCTCACTCCACCAAGCTCATTCCACCAAACTTATTCCGCAGCGCTAACCACCACTACCACTGCCACTAAGCTCACTCCACCAAGCTCATTCCACCAAACTAATTCCGCAGCGCTTACCACAACTACCACTACCACTAAGCTCTCTCCACCAAGCTCACTGCCACTAAACTCATTCCACAAATCTCACCACCGCTTTCACAACCACAAGCTCATCAACATTACCACTACCACGAAACTCATTCCACCAAGCTCATTCCCCCAAGCTCAACACTACTACTACCTTACTACTATGCACCACTACTACTACTACAACTCATTCCACTAAGCTCATTCCACCAAGCTCACCACCACTACCACTACTACCAAACTCCACCAAGCTCATTCCACATAGCTCTGCCACTACCGCTACCACTTCCACCATCAAACTCACTCCACCAAGCTCATTCCACCAAGCTCATTCCATCAAGCTCACCCCACTACGCTCACTACCTCTACCACCAAACTCACTCCACCAAGCTCACTCGACGAAGCTCACCGCCTCTATACCACTACCGCGAACTCTTACAAAAAGTCTCCACATACCTATCGCTTTAACTATGCACCACCCAAACACACTCCATCCTGTATACATTCCTCCTATATACAAAACGTTGCTATTTCTTGAGTGTGTTTTTCTCCTAATGTAACTTGTGATAGTGTTTGTTTAATCTAATGGTGTTTTTCGGAATACTACGTGGTGTTTTCCGTGATTATATCCTCCGTTTGTTTATCTTTCGCTCTTTCGTTTGTTTGTTTGTTATATTATCGTGGCTTTTACTTCGTGTGTTTGTATTGTTATTCCACCAACGCTCCAAAATATTACTTGCTATAGATGTTTCAGATGTGTCCTTTCTTACTGAACTTGACTGTATATAATTTGATTCTATTCTTCACCCTTTCCTTTGCAATAGTCAACAGCGCAGCGCTCCCGCCGTTTATACTTTTCCCTAACTAACAAATAATATGCTGTTTTTTAGATAGTCCACATGTAACCTCTCCTTATTACAAAGAGGGAACAAAAAAAGGAGGAGGAGGAGGAGGAGGAGGAGGAGGAGGGAGGGGGAGAATTACGAAGAAAGGGAAAGTAAAGAATAATGAGATGAGCGAGAGAGGGACTTTATTTTTTGTTATTTATTATTTTTTCTTAATCAAGGGTATGGTAAAAGGAGGAAGTGGGTTAGTGGAGAGGGTACAGGCGGGAAAGAAGGGAAGACAATAGGAGTGTACAGTGGTATGGTGTATAGGTTTGGTTTTATTCTTCGTCCTTCTATCCTCTACACAGGTATCGTATCGTAAGATTTACCCCCTAAAGAGGGGGACAGGGCCTTTGCGCAAAGGCGGCCCTGTAAGGGTGGGCGGGCAATTTAAGTCCCGGCGGGTGTAGGGACGCCTCCGCCGCCGCCACAGCCACGTGTAACAGCCGGCGAGCAGCGACGGAGGCACGGGACCTCTGGGCAGGCGCCCAGAAGCAGCCCGTAGCGGTACACGGGCGAGCAGCCGACTAGTCGACTTGACTGCGGAGGGGGGGCCCTAAGTGAGGATGACCACGCGGGTCTACCTCGCCGCCGCAGAAGGGCCACCCGCCTGCTCGCCCACGGAGTGCTGGCGGTCCACTGTCACAGGTTATCTTGCTTTCCTTATATATACATTCATTACCTTGCACAGTCATTATTGCCATTCTCCTCCTCCTTCTGTGTTTTCTTATTCTCCTTTTCATCCTCTTAGCTGTTCATCTTCATTATCATTAACATTATCATCAGTGTTACCATCATCATCATCATCATCGCCAACGTTAATGTGTGGAGAGGTATCACGTACATCCTTCAACCTCTTTACCCCCCGGAAAGGTAGATGATGTAGGCTCGCTGTTCAGGCCTTCACACACTCGTTTCCTGTTTGGCATTCCGTTTCCGCTTCTGAGATCTTCCCTGAGCTTCCATAGACCGTGTGTACAATCTCGCACGGGGAGCTGTTATCCTGTTTATGCCTGGGAACGTTTATCAACACACACACACACACACACACACACACACACACACACACGCCCAGCATAAGTATATTTTCCTATTTGCTGCTTCAGTCAACCGTCGCCCGCGTGAACACTTAATTTATTACCCTTTGCTTCCTTCTTCTTCCCTGCCATGATCTTCCTCGTAATATTCATTTTCTTTATGGCCACAATTAAGTTTTGGTTGTTTACTAAATTGTCTCTTGCTTCTCCTGACGTTTCCTTTATATTCATGTGCCATTTTCACTTTTTTATGAGAGAGAGAGAGAGAGAGAGAGAGAGAGAGAGAGAGAGAGAGAGAGAGAGAGAGAGAGAGAGAGATGAAATTGTCCTCCCGTCCGGGCGAATCTGCAGCCTTCAATTTTAGTCGCATTGAGGTTGACCACAACACGAAGCACTGCAACAAGCCTTCGGTGGTTAGATGTCTTCTTGCCTAAAGCCGCCATTACCACGTCTTATATCACCAGTGTGTGTGTGTGTGTGTGTGTGAAGCCTCCCACCCTACAGCGTCGTACGGGATCCCATCATATAGAGTCGTACTACCAATGCGTTTCTTGAGATCGACATTTACTGCAAGAAACCTCGTGACGAAATTCCCCGACGGCATTTCACTCTTATAGAAACCAATGCGCTTGAAAAATGAACCACTGACTCTTTAGTAACATGAAACCAGATTATTCAGCAGCAGGTCTCTTTGTCACGATCCCTTGGAAGTCAAATGAAAAAAGAACAACGTCGTATTTTGCATTGTCGACAAAGCGGCAGAGGGACGAAGAGTATAACGCGTTGGCTTTCAGTAACAAAGAACTTTACATGCACACATATCCAAGGGATCTATTTGTCGACTACTCTATAATAAGGATACGACTGTTTTCTTCTATTCTATATACCTCTGCTACATCGCTGCAAGGAAATGATACGTTACTTGCAAAACTCAACAAGACGCTGTACTCCCATGGGATCTCTTTGTCGACTAGTCTATAGCAAGGATATAAGCGATCTCTTCCGCTATTTATCTCTTCTACAACGCCACTACAACGTGATGATAGCTTGGATGGAGCAATAACCTCTCGGGCAAGGAACAATACATTAATCCTCAGCTTGTTGCAGTAACCCACGTACAGAGGGAGCTATGTGTTGTTGTTCATGATAATAGAACCGCGATAAGGTTATGAAAAGTAAATATAAAAGAGAACATTGCAAGGAGAGAGAGAGAGAGAGAGAGAGAGAGAGAGAGAGAGAGAGAGAGAGAGAGAGAGAGAGAGAGAGAGATGTTAGAGAGAGATGTTGTTTCTGATATTATAGACCCCGCCAATCAATCAGTCAGTCATTTGGGGCATACGCCGAGGGTCACGTCACCTCGCCCACCCTGCGGTCCTGCGAATGACGATGAAATATAAGTATAAAAGAAAGAACATTATAGAGAGGAAGTTGTGTGTTGTTGCTCCTGATACTAAGGTCGGTATTATAAGACACTTTCGCTTCTCGCATCAGCTATTTCTAAAGGTCAAAGAGGGGGTCAGTCTGGTTCTAATGAGTGTTTCTTCAGGTTCATGGTACAGAGGAAGGGTCAAACTACCACCAGGGTCATAAAACTACTCCGGAAAATGCCCACTACTCCTACGAAAGCCTTGTCAAATAGGTGTTCTTGGGCCACGAAATGTCTTAACCCGCGATATAGTGATGGAAAACAAAAAGAGAGAACATAACGGAGAGAAAGTTGTGTTGTTCCTGATACTAGAACCCGCGATATGAAAATGGAGAACAAACAAACACAATTGCACAAATAGGTGAATATTATGCATGGTATGTGAGTTCAGTGCTTTATTATGAGAGGTGAAAGGCTTGGATGAGTGTTACCTGGACGACACAGGCATGGGTGAGTGAGTGAGTGAGTGAATGTGAAGATGCAAAGGTAGAATGATATATTTAAATGAGTGAATGGCTTGACACAGGGGTGGGTGAGTGTTGAGGTGCATGAGTGAGTGAGTGAGTGAATGGGTGAAGATGCATTGGTGGATGAGTGAAATATTTAAATGAGAGAACGGGCTGTGAGTGATTGAGTGAGGATACATTGATGGATGAGTGAGATATTTAAATGAGAGAATGGGTTGTGGATGAGTGAGTGAGTGAGTGAGTGAGTGAGTGAGTGAGTGAGGATGCATTGCTGGATGAGTGAGATATTTAAATGAGAGAATGGGTTGTGGATGAGTGAGTGAGTGAGTGAGTGAGTGAGGATGCATTGATGTATGAGTGAGATATTTAAATGAGAGAATGGGATGTGAGTGAGTGAGTGAGTGAGGATGCATTGATGGATGAGTGAGATATTTAAATGAGAGAATGGGTTGTGGATGAGTGAGTGAGTGAGTGAGTGAGTGCGTGGGTGAGTGTGTTTAAAGGGGTGTAACCAGTTATTCCTGGATGTGTGGCCCACGTTGGCACATATGACTGTCTGGCCGCGTGATCTTGGCCATACACACACACACACACACACACACACACACACACACACACACACACACACGCGCGCGCGCACATTGAAAGCAAGCACCCTCACGTTTCTCTTTTTTTTTTCTTTTTTTAGATGCACACAAGTATGTCACACCTGTCTAACGCATTGCACGTATACAGCCAGGTGCGTGCTCTCTCTCTCTCTCTCTCTCTCTCTCTCTCTCTCTCTCTCTCTCTCTCTCTCATAATGGCATTTTTACACGCTATACAGTGGGCGTCATAAGAGACATGCAAGGTGTGTGTGTGTGTGTGTGTGTGTGTGTGTGTGTGCAAACAGGCATCAACACGCTAAGTCAAATGAACCAGTCACGGCATCCTATACTAACACGTGCCCGCTACCTTTTCTTTTTCAATTAAGCTTCACGGTTCGCAGGTGAAGAAGACGTCGTGCTCCGTATGTTATGTACACCGTTGCTAGATTATCGTACTCAGTGCCTCGTATTAACCGGTTTCAGAGCCTTAGCTATTGTCAAAAACCACCAATAATTAACCATTTTAACGATAACTATATATGAAGGCAGTTATTGGGGTCGAGGAGGCAGTTTTGGGGTCGGAAATCGGCAAACATTGAAAGCTGAGTACGACAATCTGGTAGTGTTGGTTATAGTGGGGGAGCGTCGTGTTGCCCGCCTGCCTACCTTCCTCACCGCCCCCATCCACCCGCCAATCACGCTGCAGTGTGTTATCTGTTCACTACTCGTTGATAACATTAAAACAAAAACAAATGCCGAGTGGTCTCCTCTTTTTTTCCTTTCTCCTTTTGTCTCGTCTCCTCTCTTTTTCTCCTCTCGTTTCTTCTCCTCTCCTACCGGCCTCTTGCAGACTCCTACGTTCTTATGTTCTTATGTACTGTATTCTTGTTCACTTTGCTTTATTCTCCTCCCTTCTCTTCTCTCGTCTCGTCTCACTTTTCATCTTTTCTCTTTTTTTTCCCTCGCCTTTCCTCTCCTCTCCTCCCCTCTCATTTTATCTCCTCTCTCTCCTGTCTGTTCTCCTCTGCTTTCCTCTTATTTTCTCTCATTTTATCACCTATCACCTCTCCTCTTCTTTCCTCATCCATCTACTCCTTTCCTCTCCTCTGCTTTCCTCTGCTTCTCTCTCCTCTCCTCTCCTCTCTCCTTTTCTCTCCTCTCCTCTCCTCTCTCCTCTTCTCTCTGCTCCTCTCCTCTCCTTTCCTCTCTTACTCGGCTTCCTGCAGTCTCCCCGTGTTCTTATGTTCTTATGTTCTCTTCTCTCGCTCACTGTACTTTCGGAGTGATCCACCTTCGGAAACACCACCCGATAAGACGACCCACGCATCCGACCAGAGATAGAAGGGCTGGTGGCGGGTCTTGGAGGGGAAGTGGCGGCATCTGTGTTTGAGTTGGTGAATGACTGAAGGTAAAGATGGAGGCGTACTCTAGAGCTGCGCGTGGCCTCAGTGTTCATCTCCGTCGCATTGTTCCTGGGTTTTATGAATGTTACTGAATGTGTGAACTATACGGAAACTATTTTTTTATATTTTTTTAGTGTATACGACGAAATGAGAAGCGCCCGCGTACACACACACACACACACACACACACACACACACACACACACACACACACACACGTACGTTACCACTGCGATCTGATGCTTTGTTGATATGGTGTACGTAAATGATTAATGATGATGATAATAAGACTGATAATAATATTAACAACAATATCGACAATATCATCATCATCAGCAGCAGCAGCGTCATTATCAGCTTCATCCATCACTAGTCTACTGCAGGATCGGGGCCTTTCCTAACGTTCTCTGAGGTTATTGTACTCCATCAAACACAAGCGTACACACACACACACACACACACACACACACACGCACACACACACACACACACACACACACACACACACACACACACACACACACACACACACACACACACACACACACACACACACAGCTAAACAATTACATAAAAAAATATAATTAAGAAAACATTAAAGCAAGATGTGAGAAAATTCAGCTTCCCAGACAGAAGAATAAATCAAAGGAATATATCACCGGAAGAAGCTATGCATGTATATATATAAAAAATCAGTCGTAAAGAAAAATATGACATAATAGTTTAAAAAGACGTTACACTACACAAGCTTAACACAATCCTATAATAATACAAACAGGTAAGAATAATCAAGTAACAATCAGGTAAAAACACACCTACGAGACTCCCTTGTCCCGTATGCCCTTCTATCTGTCTTCTTGTCTATCTGTCTGTTTGTCTCTGTCTCCCTGTCTGTGCGTCTGTCTTCCTGTCTGCCTGTGAGTCTGTCTGTGTATATCCCCATCTGTTCTGTCTGTCTAAGTATCGGCCCGTTTGTCTGACTACCTGCCTGTCTCCCTCTCTGTTTACCTGTCTCCCTGGCTGCCCGTGTGTCTGCCTTCCGTGTTGTGTGTATGTCGGAGCATGTTAGTAGAGGCCACAGCCGCCGCACGTGGTATCCAAGTCCCGCTCCTCCTCACCGCGACGCCAATTACGGAGGGAGGCTTGTGGCTGCGACTATCGGTTTTTGCACTGCAGCTCACGTCCGTCACTCAGTCAGTCAGTCAGCGGGTGTGCGGGAAGGGGGAGAGATGGGTTGGGGGGGGGAAGATTTTAATGCATGTTGCCTCTTCTTTCCTCATCCATCTACTTCCCTTCCCTCCTCTCCTCTCCTCTCCTCTACTCTCTTCCCCTGTCCTCTCCTTTTCTCTCCTCTCCTCGCCTCTCCTCTCCTCGCCTGTCTTTCCCTCCTTCTCCTCTACTCTCTTCTCCTGTCCTCTCCTTTTCTCTCCTCTCCTCGCCTCTCCTCTCCTCGCCTGTCTTTCCTTCCCTCTCCTCTCCTCTCTTCTCTTCGATACGTGTTTTTGGGGGGATAGTTGTGGATATGGTTGTAGAAAGTTGGGTTGTGTAATTTGTTCACTTCATTCTTATTCGTATCCGCAAGTTTGTCTTATATCGATATTTTATTCCCCAGGTATTTGTGATTTAGTTTATTTTGTTCTATGCGTTTCCTTTTCTGGTTATTATACGGATTAAGAAGTTACTTGTATCATATTTATCTCATTTCATTTTTACATGGATACACATGAATATGACAAACACACACACACACACACACACACACACACACACACACACACACACACACACACACACACACACACACTCACATTTAACACACACACATGCACACATATCCATAAACTTGAGCGAACTGTCATAAGTGTCTGTCTGAACATGTATTTTTTTATGCTTTATGTCTGAGGCAGAGAAGGAGGAGGGATAGAGGCGACACGAACGCGTAAACACTCCTTCCACCGTCTAAATATCTTCCTTATGATTCATCTTTTGTTTTCTTCTCATATATTCTCTAAGCGTCATAACGAAGAGGTATAGGGCCATATTTTCAAACACTTAGGCGTCCAAACACATACATTTCACAAGGTTTTCGTAGAGGTCTTGGGTGTTTCCATAGATATATATATTTTTTTACAACAAAGGAGACAGCTCAAGGGCACAAAATAATGAAACAATAATAAAAAAAAAGCCCGCTACTCGCTGCTCCAACAAAAAAAGTATCAAAAGAGGTGGCCGAAAGAGAGGTCAGTTTCGGGAGGTGGTAGTTTGACAAGGCTTCTGCGCTGTGAATATAAAGAAGAACTCGTAAGGGCCCGATTAATCTCCTTATCTGTCTTTGGAAATGGTTGACATGAGAGGCGGAAGTGTCTGAGAATACCCACCTAGTATAGTCACCGCTCTCACTAACACAGCCAGACACTTAGAACAGACTTGAGTGCTCTCATCACCATCTAAATACAGTCCTCTTTGTGTGTTAACGTCGCATACCAGTAAACACTTTTTTTTTTCTTTATTGCGAGAGGGGGGGTTCTGTATCTTTTTGTGTGTGTGTGTCCTTGAGTTGTCTCCTTTGCTGAGAGAGAGAGAGAGAGAGAGAGAGAGAGAGAGAGAGAGAGAGAGAGAGAGAGAGAGAGAGAGAGAGAGAGAGAGAGAGAGAGAGAGAGAGAGAGAGAGAGAGAGAGAGAGAGAGAGAGAGAGAGAGAGAGAGAGAGAGAGAGAGAGAGCATACCTGTCAAGCTACTGTGGTGTCTTGCCATAAGATTTTGCGTTAGAGACCATAAGTTTGTGTATAAAACCATAAGAAAACCATATTTTTTTGTCATTCAATATTTATTTTTTTCAAAACAAATGCAGAATGAAAACACAACACATGAAAATGACATGTACTGTACTAAACACCACATAAAAAAAAACTGTTTTTTTTCATTGGTGTGTATTCATGTGTGTCATGTGTTTATATTGTGTACAACAGTACAACAAAGAGCATCAATGAGCTGCAGTGAACCTACTGCAGCTCACTAAGTCATGACGGCACTCATCTGAGTTCAGTTTGATCTGCAAGAAAGCACTCAAAGCAGTCAGTGTGTCCGCACCCAAGCTGCTCCTGTAACCGTTACTCAGCACGCTCACTTGAATTTAAATATGGCGTGTACGATATATTTCAAATTGTTTAAAACAAACATATTAAAAAATAAGATTTTCAACTTACGCCGTAAGACTTGAAAATCACCGATTACATAAGACTTACGCAAAAACGAAGAGAGAGAGAGAGAGAGAGAGAGAGAGAGAGAGAGAGAGAGAGAGAGAGAGAGAGAAACTGAATGTTATCGCCTTCAGTAATACATCTCAATATTCCCTAAGGAGACTCCAATGCTCCTGTTTCCTTCCCAGATATGTTTTCTTAATATACAAAATCGTCGCCTGGGAGGGGTAACATTAGCTACTATATTTTCATAAGTCCTAAGATTTGCTAACGGTGTAGACTCTTCCATACCTCTTCTTCTTCTCTCCTCTTATCCGTACCATCGACCTGTTAGTTTCCATTCCAACTCCGCCATATGTCTCCTGAAAAGGCCTCACAGCTGCCAGAAAAATTATGCACCAAAGTTAAAGCCATCAATTCCACCGGCTTGATAGTTACCTTTCCGATATGTCTTCTAAATCTATCTCGAATCTGCCGGAAAGTTTATGCGCCGAAGTTAAAGCCATCCATTCCACCTTTTTGATCGATTCCTTTCCGACATGTCTTCTAAAACTACTTCAAATCTGCCAGAAAGTTTATGCACCGAATTTAAAGCCATCCATTCCACCTTCTTGATCGTTTCCTTCCCAATATGTCATCTAAATTTACCTCGAATCTGCCAGAAAGTTTATGCGCCGAAGTTAAAGCCATCCATTCCACCTTCTTGATCGTTTCCTTTCCGACATGTCTTCTAAAACTACCTCAAATCTGCCAGAAAGTTTATGCACCAAAGTTAAAGCCATCCATTCCACCTTCTTGATCGTTTCCTTCCCAATATGTCTTCTAAATCTACCTCGAATCTGCCAGAAAAATTATGCACCAAAGTTAAAGTCATCCGTTCCATCGGCCTTATAGTTTTCTTTCCGATATATCTTCTAAAACTACTTCAAATCTGCCAGAAAGTTTATGCGCCGAAGTTAAAGCCATCCATTCCGTCGGCTTGATATTCTAAACTTCCAGACATGTCTTCTAAAACTACTTCAAATCTGCCAGAAAGGTTATGCACCAAAGTTAAAGCCATCCATTCCACCGGCTTGATAGTTTCCTTTTCGGTATGTCTTCTAAATCTACTTCAAATCTGCCAGAAAGCTTATTCACCAAAGTTAAAATCATCCATTCCATCGGCTTGATATTCTAAACTCCCCGACATGTCTTCTGAAACTATCTCATCTCTCCCAGGAACTTTATGTACTGAAGCAAAAGTTATACACCTCACTGGCCTTATAGTTTCCCTCCCGACATGTCTTCTAAAGCTACCTCAACTTTGCCAGAAAATTTATGCACCGGGGCGTTTAGTAGGTGCCTCCCCTTAACAAAAATTAACAAGCGTACTTCATAAGGTGACAAATTAACTTAGAATCACGACCCTTCCTTCACTCACGAATGCTATATCCTCTAAAACGACCTCAACTCTGCCAACAGGAAGTTTATGCAACGAGCCGTTAAGTAAATACATCCCATTCAATAGTATACAAGGGTACTTCATAGGGAGACAAATCACCTTATATAAATAAAATCACGACCCTTCCTTCACTCGCAAATGCTATGTCCCCGGCTTTCTCTCCCTTCACCTTTCCCTCTCGTCCAAGAAAGTAAAAGGAGGAAGAAAATACATACTTTAAAAAAAAAAAACCAGGACATTGTTGACTCGTGAACATATGTTGCTTACGGGGGTGAAAAAAAGGTGAAGTCTAAGGAAATTGCAGGTGGTGGTACTATATTGCGTTTACAAAGACAACAGGTGAGAGGGTGAAAATACAGGTGTGTGGAGATGAGAGATGAATAGATAGATAGATAAATAGATAGATAGGTAGATAGATAGTTAGTAAGCTAGTTAGTTAGTCAGTTAGTTGGATAGATAGATAGATAGATAGATAGAGAATTAGTTAGTTAGTTAGTTAGATATATAGATAAATGAATAGATAGATAGATAAATACACACACACACACACACACACACACACACACACACACACACACACACACACACACACACACACACACACACACACACACAACACACACAAACACACAAACACTTGGCACACTCGTCCAGGCGCTAATCTCACGGAAATAGACAAACGCCCTCCTCGTCACAAGTCATGAGAGATCACCAGAAACCGACCGAGAGAGAGAGAGAGAGAGAGAGAGAGAGAGAGAGAGAGAGAGAGAGAGAGAGAGAGAGAGAGAGAGAGAGAGAGAGAGAGAGAGAGGAGTGCATGAGTCACCCCCCCCCCCTGATGTTTACCTTACCTCCCAACACCTGCTTCCTTCCCTTACATCTTCGCCTGTGACTTCTTCAACTTAAAACGATGACAAGACCACCACCTCCTCCTCCCTCCCAATCACCTATACCTACCTACAGAATCACCACCCTCATTCCACCTCGCAACTATGGCCCATATTATATAAAGATTTCGGGGTTTAAACACTCACATTTACAAACTTTTTCGTAGAAGTTGTATTAGTATAGTTAGTATAGGTATTTTTTTTTTACAACAAAGGAGACAGCTCAAGGGCACTAAAGAAAGGAAACAATAAAAAAAAAAGCCCGCTACTCGCTGCTCCTGATGTGTGTTAGTATGTTAGTGAGTAGTGAGGCTTAGGTTTGCAGGAGATGCCTTGTATAGACCTACCTCACGGCCTCTTGCAGTCTCCTCTCATGTTCTTATGTTCTTATGGTTCTATTTATACGAAGTAGTGTGAGGAGTCTTCAAGGACGCAAAAATGAATGAAAGACTCACGCCCAAATTCTCAATCATTTCGAGGCTTGCACACCCACATTTGATAAGGCTTCCGTGGAGGTTATGTTAGTATTTCCACGGTGGGTAGTTTTAAGAGCCTAGTTATAGTTTGACAAGACTTCTTTTCTGCACTATGAATGTGGAAAATACACTCATGAGAACCTGACCAATCTCCTTTATGTAGCCTTTCGAGATATTTGTTGAGAGAGCTGAAAGCGTCGGAGAATGCGAAACTATGTCCACCAGCCACACGTCGGGAAACTCAACAGCTCTCACGCTTAGAAGAAAAAAGGAGGGAAAGGATCAAGACTAAGTATGTTTATCCACTAAAGATTGACGTGCAAGGACAAGAGGGAAGAGGTTTAATTAACTCGTGCATTAAGTTTCTAGAGATGATTCAGTATTCTTATTTGAGTTCTATTAGGCTAGATTATTTAAAGAGGGTTTGCACAAGCTTTTCTTTCACTTATAGTAACTTCGAATAGTATTTTACGATATGGGATCCTGTATTTGCTGAACCTGTATTACGTTCTTTATATAGGATTTTCTTGTGGCAGACGATCTCGTATTTATTATTGTGAGGAGTGAGATAACTTTTAATATATTTTTTTAGCAACTTCTCATTGTATTTTCTTATGGTGTGTGACCCTAGAGTTAATGGTAATTTGGAAAAGAAATGAGAGAAAAGCTGTTTTATATTCTTGAGTTACTTTTTATGGTCTTTTCTTGATAACTCCGTATTTAATTATTGTGAAGAGAAGTAAAAAAAGGTTATTATGTTCCTTCGTAGCCTATAGTGTTTTATGTGGTTATGTGATCCCGTATTTAATTATTATTGTGAAAAGAAAGAGAGAGAGAGAGAGAGAGAGAGAGAGAGAGAGAGAGAGAGAGAGAGAGAGAGAGAGAGAGAGAGAGAGAGAGAGAGAGAGAGAGAGAGAGAGAGAGAGAGAGAGAGAGAGAGAGAGAGAGAGAGATGAAAGCTCAAATTATTATCTCACATCTTTGTTTACTTATCCTTTTATGAACTTCCCTTTCATATTGTTTACAAGAGAAGGAGGAGGAGGAGGAGGGCGGGGGTGGAGGGGGGAAAAGAGGAGAATCTGTAGGACATTTGGCTGTTCTTTTATACGTAAATCCCTCGCAGCCAGTGTCACGTAGCCCTGGAGTCGAACCCTCTGCCAGCCTCCCCGGGGTCCGATAACAAACAAGAGGGTTCTGTTTCCATGCGTGCATTGGGTATCTTTGGCTGGGCGGGGTGAGTCACTTCCTCGCTCTGTTGATGTTCCTTCTTGTTGGCGAAGTTTAAAAGGAAGATGAAGATGGTGATGGTGAAGGTGCTCTTGTTAGTAATGGTGATGATGATGGTGATGATGACGAAGATGGTGTTTATGATGATAAGGGTGATGATGATGAATGTGAAAAGCTCTTGATAGGTTTTGTTTTGTCCTCGCCTCGGTGTTTCCAGATGAGAGCGAATGTTTGAGTTTTTTTTTATCTGATCTTTTTTTTAACTATCGAGAATCTTCCTAACAATAACGATAAGACAAGACGCTAAGAAAACTTGACCCTGCCTTGCGAGATTTTTTTTTTATAAGTGTACCTCTCCACAACGCTTTATTATTATTATTATTATTATTATTATTATTATTAGTAGTAGTAGTAGTAGTAGTAGTAGTAGTAGTAGTAGTAGTAGTAGTAGTTGTTGTTGTAGTAAAAGCAGTAGCAGTGGCAGTAGTAGTGTTATCATTATTGTTATTGTTATTGTTGTTGTTGTCGTCGTTGTGGTTGTTGTTGTTGTTATTGTTGTTGTTGTTGTTGTTGATAATGATGATGTAAATATAGTTGGTATTGTTGCTAATAATAATAATGATAATGATAATAATAATAATAATAATAATAATAATAATAATAATAATAATAACAACAACAACGATAATAATTGCAATAAAGCCTGAAGCACCACGCCAGGCCATCACACGCCTCCCGCCGCAGCACCGCCACACACGTACGTCACCTCTCACGACAGGCCTCTCCCCCCCTCCGGCAGGCAGGTAATATGATTAGTTCGACCATGTACCTGCTGGCCCTCCCCCCCCATGGTAGCTTACTCACCTAGGGCCATAGTTTGAACATTTCGGCGCCTAGGTACATATTTGACAAAGCTTTCATAGGAGTTTAGGTCATTTCCAGGGGTAGTTCCATGACCCTAGAGGTATAGTTGACCGTTCTTCTATCTCATGAACCTAATAAAGCACTCATTAGAACCCGACTGGTCTCCTTTATGGGCTTTGGAAACAGTTGATGTGAGAGGCGTTATTGTCTAAGAATACCGACCTTAGTCTTTTTAACATACGTGAAGGCAATAGGACCAACTCTATCACTGCTTTGTGGGAAGATGGGGAATGATTGGCTATAAATGTTTAAAACTCAATGGAAACTTAAACATGTCGGCAAGTATGCTTTAGAATTTTGCAGTCTTTTTAACATACGTGAAGGTAATAGGACCAACTCGATCACTGCTTTGTGGGAAGATGGGGAATGATTGGCTATAAATGTTTAAAACTCAATGGAAACTTAAACATGTCGGCAAGTATCCTATATAATTTTGCAGCTTCCTCCCGCTTATAGTGTTTGATATTAGGAAAGAAAAAAGAACGGAAAATGCAGTGATAAACACAAACAAAAACACAGTAAATAACGTAAACACAATCAAACGGAAACACAGTCAATCGTAGTCAAACCTAAACAGTCAAAACAGTAAAAAAATAGTAAAAAACGTAAAAACGGTTAAAAGGAAAACTGAAAAACGTAGTAGCGGGCTTTTTTCGTTTCATTTTTTTTTTTTTTGCCCTTGAATTGACTCCTGTGCTGTAAAAAAAATGAAGTCAAACGGAAAATAAACTCAACTATAAAACAAAAACTAAGTCACACTCAAAAGAAGAAAAAAAAACTCAGCACAGTCAGGAAGTAATAGAAAAAAATAGATAAAGGAAAATCAGTGAGCACCGCCAAACGCTCAAACGAAACAAACAAGCAAACAAACAAACAAAAAACTCAGTCAGCACAGTCAAGAAATCAAAAGAAAGGAAAAAAAAACTCAGTCCGTCAAGGAAGACACCACCAATACAGGAGAAAGTCTCGCAACGCAGCCTATTGTGCCGAGGATTAGCAGGTATTAGCGCTCCGTGCCGGCGGTCACACGCCCTTTGCTCCGCGCCATGACTCGCCTGTTTCGGCAGCGGCAGCAGTGGTTGAAATCACGATTGAAAAACTACGTAAAAAAGGAACGAAATAAGTAAATAAATAAATCTGCCGCATGAAAACTAAGCTTAATATACGTTAAGTTAGCACACACACACACACACACACACACACACACATCCCCCCCTCCCCCCCCACACACACCTGCCCATGATAATTGCGGAGTCCATTGACCTATTTTTCACATATGGTCCGGGTATTCATAAGTATAAAGATTATGAAGTAAGACTGATTAGCCATGTTTGTGTGTGTGTGTGTGTGTGTGTGTGTGTGTGTGTGTGTGTGTGTGTGTGTTGATTTATATGTATACTTGCTTTTTTATGACTGATTCGTGTAACCAGTCGATCAGTCAGTTTGTCCAGTATTTGTCTGTCAGTCTTTTCGTTAGTTTGTCATTCTTCCTGTCATTCTATATATACCTGTCAGCCTGTTCATCAAGGAGTACAAACTGCTAAAATATTATTATAATATGCCTCTCTATATAGCCGTTAATCTGTTATCATGAATCACGTCTGTCAGTTTTCGAGTCTGTCTGTCAATCTACCTTTCCGTCTGTCTACCTGTCTGTCTGGTTGTCTGTCACGGCGGTGTTTACATGAAAGTGAAAGCATGTCTCCAGAGGCAGCTCGTTAGGGTGAATGTCTGGCTGGCAGTGAGTGCGGTGTGTCGCTTCCGCTAGGCTCCTGTAACATACCACAAGCGAGACGGCTAGGTGGGAAGACGGTGACTGATAGACCATAGACGTTTAAAACTCAAGGGAATACGTATACATGTCATCAAATATCCTTTACAACTCTGCACATTTCTCCGGCTTATAGTTTTTTTTAATAGGATGAGAGCGGAAAATAAGAAAATGCAGAAATAAACGTAAACGGAAACACCTCGTCTTGCTAAACGGCGTGGGTCAACTTCCTTTCCACGCCCTTATTAGCGAGGTGTGTGGGCGGCTGTGCACCTAGACTGGTAGGGTGTTAATTAATAAAGCACGTATAGGCGTTAGCTGAGGATGACAACAGCAATAAAAGGGGAACAAGACGCCTTTCTATTTGGGATTGTCTATTTGGGAAACGTATTTTTAGGGAGAATATGTTGCGAGTATTTCGCTCCGTGAATAACAACAACAAAAACAACAACAACAACAATAATAATGATAAAAAACATCAACAACAACAATAATCATGATAACAACAACAACAACAACAACAATAATAATAATAATAATAATAATAATAAAGTATATACAATTTTTTTATCATTTTTTCTTTGTTTCCCCACAGTTTTCTTTGTTTTTATGTCCGTAGGGAACGAACGTGTGTGTGTGTGTGTGTGTGTGTGTGTAGCCTCTAGGCGGCTTTTCCCGCTGGGGCTTCTGGTCGAACTAATGCCTTCAGCTCAGCAGCAAGTCTTACAAAGAAAACCACCACCACCACCGCCACCACCACTACCACCATCGCTATCAACGTCACCACCATCACCACCCCTACCATCACCATCACCACCATCTCTATCACCATCACCACCCCTACCATCACCATCACCACCATCTCTATCACCATCACCAACACGCCACCATCATCACCACCACCGCCAGTCATTGCTCCGTTCGTTTTCTGGTGGCTTATGTTCATCTTTCTCTCACTGTAATAGCTCTCTCTCTCTCTCTCTCTCTCTCTCTCTCTCTCTCTCTCTCTCTCTCCGCTTTTAAGAGGTGTTGCCAACCTTAATCGTTCGTTTATTGTGCGTGTTGCCAAGTTTCGGGTCCTGTTGGTTCACTTTTTATACCATGTTACGTTTGCTGGATGTTGTGGAGACTCAAAGAGGTATATCATCTGCGAGGGAGGTATTTATAGTATTGCCTCTCTCTCTCTCTCTCTCTCTCTCTCTCTGCCAAAACCGGTGTCATCTGCCATTGAGAATCACCAGCAAATTATTTTATATTTATTTTCACGCGTTTTTTTATACCATTTGTTATGTTTGGAGAGAGAGAGAGAGAGAGAGAGAGAGAGAGAGAGAGAGAGAAATAGGGTGAGAGAGCATTATTTACACAACACATAACTTTTATCCACTATTTACAATGCTCAGACACGCTTCCCTCTTAAGTATATTTCTCTAAGAGGCTTTGTCCCCTAGGTAAACCAATAGACGCTACACTTATATAACAATAGGCTAAGAAATGAACTGTGGACGGCTGTACGTTAGTTTGCACAAGGCCGAACCACCCAAAAATACACACCACTCCTCTACTCGTGGCTAAGGTTGGCATCTCAGACGCTTCCGCCGCTCTCTTCACCTATATAAGGCAAAAAGGAAAGCAGTTGAGTTCTTATGGTCGATTATATTAGATTCATGGTACAGAAGAAGGGTCAAACTACCACCAGGATCAGAAAACTATCCATGGAAATGCCCAAAACTCCTATGAAAGCCTTGTCAAGTATGTGAGCTCGGGCACGGAAATGTTTGAGAATATGACCATCAAGGTATTTTGGGCGAAGGAACGTACAGGGGCCTTCAGACAGCTGGGCGAGGAGTTATTGGAAGTTTCACGCACTCCCGCCTCGCCACAAGTGTTTCACAAGTGTCTGGGTGCCAACACTTAGCCGCCCATCCCAACACTTGTGACGATAACTGCGATGGATTAGACTACGTACATGGAACTCAAGGGGAGGGAGCGAAGGGGAGATTTTCTTCACTATAATAATGCGTGCCCAGTCACCTAAGCGTACTATATGCCTTATCAAATTGAACGTCAGCTTTCTTTCTTCCCATCATGACCTTTCCACTCTAATAATGTTTAACGTGAGTCTTTTATCCGCCTCTTATTCATGCCTTCATCCTGTCGTGACTTGACATACAACATTCTTATAACCTTCCTTGCACCGAGCCAGACTGTCATGACTTTTCCGCTCTCGTATAGTGTTAACGTGAGACTTTTATCCGAGTCTTATACTTGCGTTTACAATGTCATTAGTTTACGTGCTACATTCCTTTGTTAACTGCCTTCCCTTTACCTCGCCAAACTGTGCATGACCTTTCTGCTCTCTCATAGTGATTACTCTGAGACTTTTGTTCGCCTCATCTTCAACCGCCCACATTGTCATTCATAAAATTACCTTCCCTTCACCAAACCAAACTCTTCACGACCTCTCTACACCGTCTTTCTTATAGTTATCTTCCCCTCACCAAACCAAACTCTTCACGACCTCTCTACACCGTCTCTCTTTTAGTTATCATCCCCTCACCAAAGTAAACTATTCACGACCTTTCTTCTCTCTGAAACCTTTTAATACCCTCAGGCTGTCGCGCGCCTCCTCCCCCCCCCCCACCCCCCTCACCATTATTTTGTCTGAGCTGCTTCCCTTGCTCCGTCAGCCGCACTTGAGGAAGCAGCGGTTACTTACCTCCTGTCTTGCATCTATACCGCGTGGCCGACGTCCTAGCGAGTGGTGACAGACCCTTTATTCCTACCGGGAGCAGGTGGTGGAGGAGAGGCCGAGACGGAAGTATAGCGGCGGGTCACAGACAACACATCGTCCACGACAGCCGCGCGGATATCAGCCTCACTCGGTAATGATCCTCGTCGTCACGGTATAGAAAAGGGATTCCGTGACGCATAGAGTTCCCGTACACACTAATAGAAGCACCAATTGTTGAACCGGAACACAATAAGAGGAAGGAAGTAACCCCTCCTCAACTTTCTACACACACCGCAAGCACTGCACTCCGCCAGCCACCTCACGCCGCTGTCACGACCAAACTCTCGCCAGCTAAACACAGCCTTTGCCTACCCTCAACACGAGCAGAAGAAGATGTTACTGAAGGAGGCACGTGTCCCCTCCGCCCCTCGCCGCTACCTCGCCACTGTGCAACTGGCTGTGGCGACGACCAACCTGCCGCGAGGGTGAAACCGCGGGCGCCGGGAGGGTGGGGGAAGGGGGTGGCGCCAGGCGAGTTGTGGGAGGAGGGGGCACTGGAGGGGCGATGGAGGGGGCTGCCGCGTGAGAAGAGTGTAACAGCATTAGACTAACAGGATTTTGAGAAGCCCTTGGTGAGTGTGGCGCGGCTGCGAAGGCCTTGTAGCCGCCGCGAGCCACACCATCGCGCGACACCCTCCAAACTCGCCCTAAGTCCTACCCAGTGGCCTTCGTCAGCAGCACGGCAACTCAACGCTCTTTTCACTGCTTGCTGCCGAAGAGCTTGCTGAGTCTCGCCGTCTGCATGACCTCCCGCCCTCCCTCCCGCCTCCTGCTGCTACTGCTGCTTCCTGTCGCCTCCCCGCCTCTGTTACGTCGCTGTGGTGTTCTGCAAGCAAGTGTCTCAAGTTCGCTCTGTTCCGTTGTGTTTTTCTCGCAGTTGAATCCCCTCCGCCTTGCTGTCTGTCTGCCCCTCAAGGGTTTCAATCGTTACTCTGATATGTCACTGCGCCGAGAATGCCTTTTTGAAATACCACGACACAAGAACAACAACAACTACAAACATATGGACAGACAAAGTACAGCATGGGGTTAAAAGGATGGAAAGTAAATAGACATGAAGCCGATTTTCACTTTGACTCGCATTGGGACACTTTTTCTTTCCCTTTTATCTACCGGGAACGCAAAAACAGTCGTAATACCAACAAGGGTTTAGAATGAGGCTAAAATAGGAGAGAAAAATAGGATGAGACGTTGGTGGAGGTGGAGGTGGTGATGGCGTTTAACTTCCCCACCCCACCCCCCCGGTAGTGAAGGCTCGCGTGAGGGCTGCACACACACACACACACACACACACACACACACACACACTCTGACCCCGGCCACCCGCACCACCCGACCCCCCTCACCCCCCTTCCTCTCCCCATCTTCCCACACCACACCTGTTCACGATGCGCCCTCCCCCCCTCTTCCCCTCCCCTCCCCTCCCCTCCCCTCCCCCTTTAAATGAACTCCCCTTCCATTCCCCTAACCACAGCGCCCCCCCACCCTCTCATCTCCTCCCCTCATCTCCCCTTCACCTCACCTCACCTCCCCACTCGCCACATGTCCCATTATTGTTTCATTATATTTATTTATTTACAGTGTCTTTAATTATTTAGTGTCTTTAATCATTAGGCGAGTTCTCACTTATTGTTGTTGTTGTTGTTGTTGTTGTTGTTGTTGTTGTTGTTGTTGTTGTTGTTGTTGTTGTTCTTCTTCTTCTTCTTCTTTTTCTTCTTCTTCTTCTTTAACTTATCTTTAATTTTACTTCGGCCTCGACAAAACATAACGATAGTCCTCTTTTTATTGTTGTCATTGTTGTTGTTGTTGTTGTTGTTGTTGTTGTTTTTGTTGTTGTACGGTAGATAACATCCGACAAGTGACTGACTGACAGGAGAAGCAGGATTGTTGATAACCGGCCGAGAACTGTAAAAAATAATAGTAATAGTAATAATAATAATAAAAGAGCTGTAGAAAAATAAGGAAAGTTTTCTACGAGACCGTCTTAGAGAAACTTCGAAAACTTAAAAGAGAAATGCGAGGCGACCTTTTATGGGAAGAATCGTATGACCCGGTTGACCTCTCTCTCTCTCTCTCTCTCTCTCTCTCTCTCTCTCTCTCTCTCTCTCTCTCTCTCTCTCTAACGCAGGTCACCTTGATCGTAAGAAAACCAACCTATTGCATTTTTTATGAGAGAGAGAGAGAGAGAGAGAGAGAGAGAGAGAGAGAGAGAGAGAGAGAGAGAGAGAGAAAGTGCGTGGATGAGAGCAGTATGACCCGCTTCTCACTTGTAATACCAGCCTACTGAGGAAGAGAGGAAGACGAGGGGTACTCATCGTCATCACCGCCACCACCACCACCATCATCATCATCACCATCATCAATAGTTATATGTTGTTTGTCTCTCTTTAATCAGTCCATCCACCTCTTCATCAGTCTTCCTTTCTTCGTCTGTCTACCCTAGCGAGGTAAATGGAAGGGGGAAGAAAGCTAACGGGAACAGGACCTACATAAAACAACAAGAAAGAAAGAAAGAAAGAAAGAAAGGGAATAATGATCATGAACTGCGTGAAGGAATAATTATTACGCATGAAAACTTTATTTGGAGGACGAGAAGGTATTACGTTTACTGCTTTTCTTTTCCAACAGTTTTTTGAGGGAATGAACATGTCTTAACTCTTCTTGCACCACCTTCATCTTAACTAAATAACATCGTCTTAACATGCCAACGTGGATCTTCATGAGAGAGCTGAGAACAGATGTGAGACTAATGAGGAAAAAGTGAGAGAAAAAACTTGTTGATGGAAGGAAAAAGTAAAAACGCATGCATGACTCAGAATGGCACCGCTAATTTCTTACATATAATTTGTATGCCACTCAGTCTGAAGTAATAGAAGAAAATAGAAAGAAGGAAGACAAGGAAAAAAAACTCGCAACCTCAGACTTTCAGTAAAATGCAAAACATCCATCGTAGGTACAGTGTCAATGAAGATGATGAGGTCGTATTAAATTTATAGTAGAGCCAGCAGTGAATGTGTGAATGAAGTATATAAAGGGTCAGAGGAAAAAAGGGTGACAGCTAATAAAAAAATGACATGGGAAACATAAAGAAAAGGACAAATAACAGTACGAATTAAAACATGAACAGTGTCAGAAGAAGAGACTGAAACTGAAGAAATGGTAGATGGACTGAGTGAAGAAAAACATACGAGAAAAAACATCAAATCAGAAATAACATAAAACAAAGCATGAACAGGGTCGGAGGAAGAGAGGGAGACTGAGGAAGAGGGAGATAGATTTGAAAGAAAGATGCGAGAGAAGAACATCAATGGACGAATTAAAGTATAAGACAGACCGCAATGGAGGCGACACTATCAAATTTGAGAAGATAATAATGCTGAGAAAAAAGAAGGAAGAAGAAAATGTCAAGGAATGTTTTAATGAGGTGTGAAGCTTGAGTGTGAAAATGACTCGTATAGTTTTTCAGAGCGTGTTTTTCTTTTTTTTCTTCTTTTTTTCTTTTTCTTCTTCTTCATTGCCTTCTTCTTCTTTTTCTTTTTTTCTTCTTCTTCTTCTTCTTCTTCTTCTTCTTCTTCTTTTTCTTTTTCTTCTTCTTCTTCTTCTTCTTCTTCTTTTTCCTCTTCTTCATATTATCTTCTTCCTTTCTTCTTCTTCTTCTTCTTCTTTTTCTTTTTCTTCTTCTTCTTCTTCTTCGTCATCGTCTTCTTCGTCTTCTTCATTTCTTCTTCTTTCCGATAATCATTCCCTCTAGTTTCTCGAGGTTCAACACGCATTTTTTTTTAAATTTTCAAGGCGTGATTATAATTAGTTTTATTGATTTTCTTTCTATCACTTTTTTGCGACTGAATTTGTAATATGTCAACTTAACTTTTTTTTTTCTCTAATGATAGCTATTCCTTCTTTCTTATCGAGGTTCTTCACACATTTTTTCAAGGCGTAGTTATTTGGTTGGTGTTGCTGTTTTTCTTTCTATCACTTTTCGCGACCGAATTTGCAATATGTCGACTTAACTGTGAGAAAATCCAACCCTTCTAACTACGTAACTCGGTCGCAAGTCGCGGTCAAAGTTGATTTCGTTGATTCTTTTTTCTTTCACTTATTTTACGACTGCGTTAGCAACATATCGCCCTAACTCTGGGAAAATCCATCACTTCTAACTAACTCCGTCCCAAAACTGGCATTAAAATAAGCCAAACTAACCACCACATAACTGTTAATAAATAGCAATACGACGTTTAATTAAAAAAAGATCTGGCGATGACGTGCACGCCTGTTCAGAGCTCCCGCCGGCCACGTGTGAGGCTATTACCGTGCACCCCCGCTAGCGTGTCAAAGGAAATAGTCACCCATCAAATGGCAGCCCACACCATCAGCCAAATATGCAAGTAACGTTACACACCGCCCTCGCCACATCGAAGGAAGTGGTAATGGTGCTGCGCGAGGAGGAACAAGTATATGAAGGTTATCGCCCCTTGAGTACAGAGGAAGGAAAGGCTAAGAGGAGAGTATTTGTTTCTATTTTGTTTTGTTTTCCTGCAAAGACACTCAGCAAAGACTTATAACACTTGTATTCTTGAACGTACCGTCGCCTCCGTCCCCCTTTTTGAATAGCCTCTCGTAGAAGTTCTTGGATTTTCATGGACTTTTATGATCCTAGTGATAAATAGTTTTGCACGACTTCTGCATATTGAACGGGAACCTCATTCATTAAAACCCAGTTATTCTTCTCTGTGGCCTTAGAAAATAGTCGGAATGAGAGAGAGAGAGAGAGAGAGAGAGAGAGAGAGAGAGAGAGAGAGAGAAAATTTTGAACCTTAAACCGTTACCTTACCGTGAGTACGTAACTATCTTTACTTTCCCGTCATAATGCATTGCCTGTCAACGGTGAAAGGTAAGCTGTAATCAAACATGAAAACCCCATAGTTAGCCCCGCCCCGAGCCGCTGAGCCGTGGGTGACGCGCGAATCGTAGCTTACAAACTTGCCACGTAATCTTTGTCCAATCATTCTCAGTGCATTTACCGACAAAAAGTATTGGTAGACGTATTAGAGCATTGAAAATCTTGTTTCCAACTAATCTAACCTTACTAACTTAAAACGTAAACCACTTTGAAAATCTTGATCCCAACTAATCTAACCTTACTAACTTAAAACGTAAACCACTTTGAAAATCTTGATCCCAACTAATCTAGCCTTTCTAACTTAACCTGGTAGCTGCGGGGATCATGTTTCTTAATTAAATGCCCCTCTAAGCGAATTAATGAGAAAAAATCATCACTCACACACACCATTCCATAATTAATATCAACACATTTGTGATCAGTTTATGCATCATCTATTTTGGGGAGTCTTTATCATGACAAAAAATTGGCCCGTCGCTGCTACACGGTAAAGCCACAAATTTGGCCCGTCGCTGCTACCCGCACTTTGAAAATCTTTATCCCAACTAACCTAACCTTACTAACTTAAAACGTAAACCACTTTGAAAATCTTGATCCCAACTAACCTAACCTTACTAACTTAAAACGTAAACCACTTTGAAAATCTTGATCCCAACTAACCTAACCTTACTAACCTAACGTAAACCAGGCCTTCAGCTGAACACTGCTACACTTCGGGAATATGCTGCCCCGCCCCGCCCCGCTCTGGCCCGCCCCGCCCCACCTCGCCCCTTTTATTTACCCTCGAGCCACTGAGCAGCAGAGGTTAGTTTTAAGTTCCATCCCTTTATCTGCCCTTTCCCCGAAGTGAGCTGTGACGCGTGTTCGTGTTGGCTCTGACGAAATCATTCTGGTCTATTAATAACAAAAGAGCGATGGAAGTCCCAGGTTTAATAATGGTTCTTCATCATTGCTAGTCATGTAAAAAAAGGAAAAAAAGAAATATGTAAGTGTGATATGAGATTTTTTTGTCGCTGTTCGCAAATTAAAGGTTCTTCATCATTGTCATTCATGTAAAAACGTAAGATTTAAGTGTTACTCGAGTTTGTTTTATTCATTTTTTTTCCCTTCGCAAATTAATTCATATAAAAAAAATGCATGAGTGTGATACGAGCTTGTTTTATCTGTTTCTCTTTTGTTTTGTTTTGTTTTCGCTGTCCGCAAATTAAGGTTCTTCATCATGGCTATTCATATATAAAAATAAAAAAAACGTAATAGATGAATGTGATGCGAACGTTTTTTTTCACTGTCCGCAAATAAAAGTTCTTCATCATTGCTATTCATGTAAAAATCGTAATATATATGTGTGATACGAGTTTATTATTAGCGATTTTTTATTTTACTTCATTTTTTATTTACTTATCCATTTATCCATTTATTTATTTATTTATCTATTTATTTATTTATTTTCGATGTCTGCAAACCCGCGAGTCGAGGAAGCTGTTCAGTCTGCGGCGCCACACCAGCTGAGCGGAAGTGGCGCCGGTGTGATTAGGACATGGCGTTGCTTTGTTTTTGTTTTGTTTTTTGGTATTATTGTTCTTCTTGGTATTGGTGTTGGTGTATTTCCTCTTCTTACTTTTCATATTACTCTCCTTCTTCATCTTGTTCTCTTTCTTCTTGTTTTCTTATTATTATTCTGGTTCTTGTTCTTATTGTTTGTTTGTTTGTGGTTATTGTTCTGTGATGGTGGTGGTGGTGGTGAGTCAGGGGAGCCTCCTAAAGCTATAATTAGAGCCAAGCCGCATATTCTCAAACGTTTCGTCGCCTAAGTGCATCAAATTAAAAAGGCTGTCGTAGTACTTGCAGGGATTTCCATGGGTGGTATTCATGGCCCTGGTGTTAATTTGACAAGATTTCTACGCCATGGCCGGGAAAACACTCATGGGAATCCGACTAATCCTCTCTATGGCCTTCGAAAATAGTCGTAAGGAGGGCCCGAGCTTTTGAATGTGTGAGCTCTGGCAGCAACCCTCCCGCGCAACCTGAGGGAGCTGCGGCGGCCCTGAAGACGTCTAGGATGCGTCACGGTGAAGGAGGGCTAGGCTAGAGGGGGGAGGAAAGGAACTGGGTGGAGCAACACATGGAAGGGAACTGTACACTCTTATTGTCTTTCCTTCTCCTCAACTGTAGCTTCTCTATACTAACCCCCAAGTTTTAAACGTCTTATTAGTCTTTACTATTAATAATGTTACTGATTTGTCCCTCTTGATCTGTTTTTCAAGGCGTGACCATATAGTTGGTTTTGCTAATTTTTTTCTATCACTTTATACGGCTGAGTATGCAATGCGTCGACCACCACCACCACAAGAGGAAGAAGAAGAAGAACTAGAACAATATGAAAAGAAAAAGAAAAATAACGAGAACAAGAAAAAGAACAAGAAAGAGAAGAAAACCAATAACAAGAACAACAACAACAAGAAGAACGGGAAGAACAAGATCAAGAAGAAGCAAAAGAACAAGAACAAGAAGAACAAGAACAAGATGAAGAAAAAGGAGAATAATTTTGAAAGAGGAAAAAGAGGAAATCCAATACTTCTAACTACATCTCAAAAAACGCAATTAGGAAGTAAAAATAGCTACATAACTGTTAATAAATACTCATACGACGTTTTAAAAGAATCCGACGTAACCCACTTCCTCTATTTGCCATACTTTTGATTAAAATAATATAAAAGAAGGGTCGAGGGGGGTCACGAGTCCGCTATATAGTTTCGTCAGACACAGATTTCAGGCGATGACGAGGCTGCTGGTGTTTACGGATCATGAGTCTCGTGTGACATTTTCTAAGCGGCGGCACGTGTCAGGAGTGCAGGATTTCCGAGACGCCGGGCTGTGGAAATGATGGTCGTCTATCCGTTGTGTTGCTTTGTTTTTGTTTTCATTGGTTTGTTTTTGATGGTTGGTGCATGGTGATGTTGTTGTTGTTGGTGGTGGTGGGGGTGTTGTTGCTGTTGTAGTTGTCGTTGTTGTTGTTGGTGGTGGTGGTGGTGTTAGTGGTGGTGGGGGTGTTGTTGCTGTTGTAGTTGTTGTTGTTGGTGGTGGTGGTGCTGTTGTTGGCGGTGGTGTTGATGGTGGTGGGCGTGGTTAATTGTTAGTGTATTTCCTCTATTTCCTCTTTCAAAATTATTCTCCATTTTCTTCATCTTGTTCTCGTTCTTCTTGTTCTCGTTCTTTTGCTTCTTCTTGGTCTTGTTCTTCCCGTTCTTCTTATTGTTGTTCTTTTTATTGGTTTTCTTTTTCTTGTTCTTTTTATTTTTATCTTCTTCTTGTGGTGGTGGTGGTAATGACAGTGATAAAGAAGAGAGAGAGAGAGAGAGAGAGAGAGAGAGAGAGAGAGAGAGAGAGAGAGAGAGAGAGAGAGAGAGAGAGAGAGAGAGAGAGAGAGAGAGAGAGAGAGAGATCTCGCTGCCTTTATTTTAATAGCACGAACAGTTATAGAAGATTTTGGTGAGCGGACGTGAGGTAATATCAAGTTTTTTAGATAATATTCTTTCCGCTGTAATAGTAATAATAATAGAAGACATGTAATAGGTGTAATAAACGGGTATTTATTTTATATTGCCAATTCCAAAAGCACTTTATTATATTTTTTTCTACAATCACTTAATTACTCTTGATATCTAACTTTTTTTTTTCTTTGGTACAAATATAAGACTCTGTAAATGTTTTGTGAAGCTGTATAGCACCAACAAAACGTAAGCATGATTTAACACATTTGGATATTATTCTCGAGTGCTAACCTCAGAAAAAAGGGAAATAATGTGCGTATAATTCATTAACTACCGAACGTGTGACCTGACCCTCAGCAATATGGGTAAATGGGAACAGTGGTACGAGTAGCTTCACTTGACAGTATATTATAGCATACCAGACCGTCCAATGTGCCCTCCACCCATAAGACTTCCATACATTCTATAGGCTACTTCACAGCCCCTCAAATTTTAATATCTTAGATTGCATTAAATTAACTCAGGACTATATTCTCAGATGCTATTGCTCTTACAACGAATATTTCTAAAGGTTCCGTATTTTTCACTCTCATGGTGCAGCAGAAGCCTTGTCAAACCATCACTATAGTCTCCTAAAACTACTCATGGAAATACTAACACAACTTCTATCAAAGCTAAAGAAGGATATGATTTATTGTCATTGTTTTCTTTTTGTTCTTATTTTGTTCTCGTTCTGCTTGTTTTTTGTTCTTCTTGCTCTTTTTGTTCGTTCTATTGCCTGTTATTTTCCCTATTGCTCTTGATCTTGTTCCTCTTCTTCTTGTGGTGGTGGTGGCAGTGACAGTGATGAGAAAGAGGAGAGAAAATGATGAGGACGCCGAAAAAAGTATGGACTGTGCCATTCTCGAAGCATCCCGCTACTCCCGTCTTGAAGGAGTTGAAGGTGGCGGTGGTGGTGCGCCCTCTATCTTCTGCAGGAAGGCGTCTATATAGGACCCCCCCCCCCCCCTCTCTCTCTCTCTCTCTCCCTCTGCTTTATATTAACTGTTAGAGAGAGAGAGAGCGAGAGAGAGAGAGAGAGAGAGAGAGAGAGAGAGATAATAATAATAATAAGAAGAAGAAGAAGAAGAAAAAGAAGAAAAAGAAGAAAAAGAAGAAAAAGAAGAAAAAGAAAAAGAAGAAGAAGAACGAGAATGAAGAACAATACAAAAAAACAAGAACAAGAACAAGAAAGATGAAAGCGATGCGAGAGCAGAAAGGATCACAGTGAAAGTCTATTGTGATATTTATTTACTTTTCCCTTTGTTTTCCTTATTAGCAGTCCTTCAGGGAAACATCAAAGGATTAACGGAACCCTGCTTCCAGAGATCCTTCCTCCTCCTCCTCCTCATCCTCATCCGGCTCCTCCTCCCCCTCTTCTGCACCTGTCTGTATCTCCTACGGTTTGGACAGTTTTTTTTCTTTCTTTTTCTTTTTTACGACTCCATCTGGAAATTTGGGAAACGGACTCTTTTAGTAATTGTAATGATCATGTGACAATAATAATGGTAGTAATAGTAGTACTAGTAGTAGCAATAATAATACTAATAATACTAATAATAATAATAATAATAATAATAATAATAATAATACTTTCGTTTCACTCTGAGTTATAATGAAATCAGAAATACAGGAAAAAACAGGAGCGCTTCTTTCTTACTTTCTCATTTTTTTCGTATATTTATCTATTTATTATTTTTTTACTATATATATTTTTGTTTATCCACCACCACCACCAACAACAACAACAATTCTTTACCATTTTATTAGTTTATTTTTGTTTTAGCTTCTCCTCTTCTCTTGTCCCTTATCGTCCTCTCTCTTCCCTTTTCCTGTCTTATCTTATCATCCTTTGTTTCTCCTCCTCCTCCTCCTCTTCTTCATCATGCTCATCCTCATCATTCTTCTTAATCATCATCATCATCATCATCATCTTCTTCTTCTTCTGGTTCTTCTTCTTCTTCTTCTTCTTCTTCTTCTTCCTCCTCCTCCTGCTCCTCCTCCTCCCTCTCCGTCAGCAACTCAAGTGCCTCTGAAGTGGTTTATTTAGCTATAGTGAAGAGTTAAGTGGTTTCAGGGCCTCTTAAAGATACATTCGAGTCTGCCAATCTAAGACCAAGGGCAATTAACCTGTAATATATCAGATGCACCAAGCTATAATTATAATCTACACACTCGAACCTTTGCATATAGTTACCGAAGTCCATGCGAAAGGGGATCTACCACAAACAAAAAAGTATATATGGGATTGTCCTGACTATATATATATATATATATATATATATATGTATATATATATATATATATATATATATATATATATATATATATATATATATATATATATATAGTTTTATATATATATATATATATATATATATATATATATATATATATATATATATATATATATATATATACGTTGAATTCACTATAGTGTTCATAATTTTTTTTTCCCTCCTGCGTCGAACTACCGCACATTGTAATCGAGAGAGAGAGAGAGAGAGAGAGAGAGAGAGAGAGAGAGAGAGAGAGAGAGAGAGAGAGAGAGAGAGAATCATCAAGGAAAAAATACGAATTATTAAGCTTAAGACCTACCTTATACACCTTGACGCAGTCCGTGTAGGTATAGGCCTATACGTACCTAGTCTAGGCATATTGATGACGCAGGGAATGTCGTCTGTAACCCATCCCATCTGTGTGTGTGTGTGTGTGTGTATGTGTGACATATATACTGTTCTGATTTTATTATTTAGAGGCTATATATAGTACATTAAGCTTCAAAACATATCGTGGTTGGATGTCTATGCAGTAAAGACCTTAAAAGTGTGTGTGTCGTGTCTGTATCGCGGCGCAGAGGCTTGCCGGCCGTAAGTAAGGTGTAAAATAAGCCATATGGCGCCGTGAGTCATCGCTGATAACACAGTACTGGGAGGGAGAGAGCGCAGCCAGGCAGCGACTTCGAACTTCTCCCCCGTAGATATTCCTCTCATACTGCCGTGAAATACTGAACCGTGAGTGTGTGTGTCTTATCAATACCTACACGTCAGCCTATTTATCCAGGGGCGGGAGAAAGACAGAGAGAGGCAGAGAGCAACCCCCTGATAAGTAGCGGAAGTCCCCGAGAAGTAGGTCCAAGATAGCGTTCCCTCGTAAATATCTCCTTCATGCTGTCGTAAAATACTTTGCTGTGAGGGCATGTTCACTACGAATAACCGCCACCACTTTCATTTCTAGATAAAGGGAGAAAAAAAAGAAGGGGGAGGGAGAGAGAAAAGTGCTTATTAGTAGCGAAAGTTCCAAATGGTAAGTCCTTGATATTGTGATGAATTACTTTACTGTGCGTACTTATAAACCACCATTATTCATTAACTACATCAATTTTCATTCCCAGGTGAGGGAGGAAAAGGGAGAGAGAGGGGAAGAGAAAGAAAAGTTCCATTAGTAGCGGAAGTTTCGAATGGTAAGTCCTTGATACTGTGATGAAATACTTTACTGTACGCGTATATATAAATCACCACTATTCACTAATCACCGTAACTCTCATTCCCAGGTGAGGGGGAGAGAGGGAGAGGCGGCCCTAGTTAGCGGCGGAAGTCCCGAGTAGTAAGTCCAACATGGCGTCCGACTTTGGGGACCAACTCCCAGATGAGGAAAAGGTGAGCTGTTTCCTGAGTATCCTAGCGGTATTCCCCCAGGTAGTTGACGCCCCTTGGATCATTAACCCATGGGCGTCGAGTGAGGGTGGCCTGGGGGGCGGCGGGGGCCTGGAACACGGGGAAAGGCGAGGTGTGGGCGTATCCTGCCAGGCTCGGCCCCTGCACCGGCACACAACACGGGCTATTTCTCCGTCCCTGGCTCCACCTGGGGACGCGGCGGCGCGGCTGTGGGTGGCGGGGGCTCGGCCGGACGCCCTGCTGTGGGGTTCAGGGTGGGCAGGGCGGCGGTGTGTGGCGGCGGGGCGAGGACGAGGCGGCGAGAGGGTTTGTTTACATGGTGGCCTGTCACCTGCACCCCGCCCCAGCCAGCCCCCGCCCCGCCCCGCCCCCAGGCCCCGGGCACCCCTGTGGTTCGTCTGTGAGAGGTGTATCTTGTCTCAAGGATGACCCAACCTCTTTAAGGCTGTGTCCACCCCGGGCTGGGTGACCACCTGACCCCATTGCCAGTGCCCCCTGCCCTTTGGACTGGGTGTTGTCACCACGGGCAAAATTTGGTTAATATTGATCATGTTAACGCACCCATATCTCTTCCTACCTTACAAAGTATTTCTCTGTTGTCAAAAATTGTCTTCTACTAAGTTTCAAACCTGGAAAACTGTAGGTTAAAGATGAAATCAAATGTGAAAATAACTATTAATTGTGTGCAAACCTTCATGGTCATAGGAGGTGCAATAGCCTAATGTAATGTGTAGAAACAGTGAGGGTGAAGGGGTGCAAGCCCCACCCCCTGTTGGGAGGTTACATATATGTTCACCTGTCTTTTAGTGCCCCTAAGAGTTGTTGAGGGGAGCGAAGTCTCCTTGTTGGGGTACATATATTCACCTGTCTTTTAGTGACCCTAAAGGGGGTCGGGGGCAAAGTCCCATTTAGGTAAGAGCTTACATTTAATTAAGTTATGCCTGGCTAGATATAATGAACTTAGGCTAGGTAAGAGGTTATATTTAAGTATATTTGGCAAGGTTAGATTAGTTTTAGTTTGGTGAAGTTTCATAAATTTGATTACTTACAATAAATAGGAGTGATGTACATTCCACAGCGACGCTTCACATTGCGTCATTGTTGTCGCTGGTGGTTGGTTGTCGAGGCAGTTGCTCAACTCTGGTGGTATCGATAATATCATCATTACAGTGGATAAAACTATTTTTCTGATAGTTTTTGATGTGCTTTACATTAATATGATAGTTTTTTTTCTGGGGATGGGTACCTACTGCTAACACATCTGGGTGGGGGTGTTTACTGAAAACTTGTGATTTCTAGGGGAGAATGTCAGATTCATTCAAAACTATCAGAAGAAAATTGTTTCGTCTTCAACAAGAGAACCATAACAAAACCCATCTACACTCAAAATTTACCTTTCCTAGAGAGTAAAGGTAAGCCCCTATATCATCTCTGGCCATGGACAAAGCAAGGCTGGCCAAGCAATGTGACTACTGTATCAGTGCCCTGGCCATTACTTAAAGGGAATGTGTATAACAGCAATCAGCTCTAAGAGTGATTTGTAGGAAAGGTGAAGGGTTTAGAATATATTTAAGGGATCTGCATGTCTCCTCAGAGAGTAACGTCTTTGTTTTCATGTAAATATTATCTAAGTGTTTGTGCAGTGCCATGTCCACCTACATCTGGAAATTATAACAACAAAATTTTTAATGATATGTAAAAATGTACTGAGGAGTAGGCATTGAATATTCACAGAGTTTGCAAATTAGTGAAGGTCTCTGCCCTCTAACCTCCATGAATGTTGGGGAACAACTGTATTTGCTTCATGCTGTGTTGGCTTTGGAGACCTTGTTTGGTATCAGTAACTTGTAATCATAGCCTTCAGGATGTATATCAGTCCAATGTATTGACCCTTTTCCTGGATGATCTTTCCTGATGAAAGTGCATTTCTTTATCTGTTACATCTTTCTTTGTCAGTGCCTTTTTTTCATTTGCTCCACCATGGATCTGTTTAGCAGATGTGGTCTCAGATGATTCTTATGATTATATGAATTACTATATGCTTGCCAAGCTGCACTGATTTTTACAAGGGTATGGAATGCAACTTCATTTTCTATTAAACATATGCAGTTGATTAGGCATGATTTTAACTTGACCCTTTTGTATTTGTCACAACCCTAACATGATGATAAACCTGCCAGTTCATCATTATTTGGCATTGTGATTTTTCTCTCCGATAGTCTGTTAACTTGTATTTGTTGTGTTTTGCCTACTGAAATGCTTGCTGATTAGAAAAAAAGCAATCGTGTGATGGTATTAAAATAGTTACGTAGTTTTCTTAGCTCAAACCGATATTTTTTTAATGTTTGTTTGTCATTACAGGTGCGGATTGCTTCAAATTTTGTTATGCACTCACCTCCTGGGGAATTCAATGAAGTCTTTAATGGTATGTGGATTATAGCATTTGACTTTAAAACTTGTTAACAAAAACTTTTGATGGATATTTTTATCATGAAATATTAGGTAATATTCACAATGTGCTGCTCTACAGATGTACGGACCCTGGTGAACAATGATGCCTTGCTGCGAGAAGGAGTGGCCCGAGCTATTGCCGAGTACAACAAAGACCAGCTAACCCCGGTGAGGCTGGACGGACAGAGCCACTATGCACTCGTCACAGAACACAATGATCTGGGGGGTGGTCGCTTTGTGGATCCACGTGCAAAGCTCACTTTCAAGTTTGATCATTTAAGAAAGGAAGCAACAGATTTAAAGGTTTGTGTTTTGTTGTGCTATGTGTATTGAGAGAGAGAGAGAGAGAGAGAGAGAGAGAGAGAGAGAGAGAGAGAGAGAGAGAGAGAGAGAGAGAGAGAGAGAGAGAGATTTTATACAAATACTGCATGAATTTAGGTTAAATACATATTGAATAGTAAAGTGAAAGAATTATAGTACTATAAATTAATTGTTTCATCATTCCCATTTTTAAAATAACAGAGGAAGGATTCTTCATTTCCAAAGCCATGGTCATAGTAGCCCCACCACATACATATTAATGTTACTCAGGTGGTGGCTTCTTTCATGTCTGCTTCCAGTGGGTTATACAAAATGGCACTCTAGAATCAACCCCAGCCAGCAGGTGGTGATTATGGGCCGCTTTCACGGTGGTTTTGTTTGTTTTGATTGTTACCAATGGCGCCAATCGATGCTATAGTTTTCCACGTGAAACTGGCCGATGGGATAGTGGCGGCTGCAGAGGAAGCGAGAGATGTTGGGAGTGTGTGGTAAGGTGTGGGGCTAGGCTAGCCCCGCAGCCGCCACTACCCCATCGGCCAGTTGTACGTGGAAATACTACAGCGGTGATCGCCGCCATTGGTAACGATCAAAACAAACAAAATGACTGTGAAAGTGGCCCTAAAAGCAGGGAGACAGGTGGTGGTCTTTATTGCTGCCTACAGAGCCAGTAGGCTGTCCTGAGGTGCTTCCTGGACAACCCCAGCCCATTAGTTGAGCAGGCAAATTTTATTTATAGTGGCTACCGTGATACATTATTCTTGCTTGGCCTGTGCTGTCCCATGGTGCTCTACTGGAACGAAGTCACTGAAGTTAAGGTTGATTGAAGATCTGGGCAGTATGTGGGTAATCTTCCACCACTCAGCGATGGTTTTGAAAAAACAGACTTGAACCTTGGTCCATGGGCTCACCATGCCCACACACTGACCACTCAGCCACCGCCTCCCCTTTTTACTTACATTTGCTCCATGAAATAGCCCTTTTATAAGTCCACTTTCTGTCTAGAAAATTCTCGCAAGCTTAAAGACTAGTCTTTGAGTTGAGTACTAGACAATAACAGATCAAACAAAAACTTCCAAGAACCAACACAACGCAGAGATATAACTATAAAAATTGAAATTGTTTATAGCCAACGTATGTGAATTCAGTCTTCAGTCTATCTATCGATATCTCCGACGCCCTGTTCTCTCAAAGGAACTTCCCTCCAGAGGGTGGTCGGAGCAGAAGTGTCTGCGCCTCTCCCTGTTCTGGCACTCCCTCTCAGCCTTCAAAAAGTAGCCAAATATCCATAGACTTGAATGTTGGATTAGATATGATCTTGAATATTGAAATTTTTTACTTTTCTCACAGCCCTGTGAGAGTGATCCGGCCACAGAGAGTTGGAGAAGTGCAGTGGAGACACAGCTCATTCAGTATGTCAGTGATCATTACCCTCATGGGGTGTGTGCTGTGTATGCACGCACCCAAGGATCAGCTGTCACCCTCACAATGTGCATAGAAGACCACCAGTTCCAGCCCAAAAATTATTGGTATGTGGTCAACTCTCTTGATGATAATTCATACCTTTCTGAGTACTCTTTACATATAGAATGCTTATCATGCTTGTCATTATTATCTTTCTGTTTCAATCACTAGTAAGTAGCTCATCTGAAGAAAAATAGCTTGCATTCACTAAAAAGCAAAGGCATAAGAATGACTTTGATATCACATTTTTTTATTGTGCATAGTATAGGAACCCTCTAATATTCCATTATTTTTAATGGAAATTGGTATCTTGTTTTACTTTTATTCCTAGTAATGTTAAGATTTTACTCTGCAGGAATGGTCGGTGGCGATCAACATGGACTGTGACTCTAGGAGGAGGAAGTGTGGAACTGAAGGGAGTCCTCAAAGTTCAGGTCCACTACTACGAGGATGGCAACGTCCAGTTAGTCACTTCTAAAGATGTTAAAGGCAATCTAACAGTTGCTGTAAGTATCTTGGCCTCTGTGTGATGCACAATTTAAATAACTTTTATTTCCTCTTTCTCTGCCCAGCAAGATACCTACTAAGAGTCTTCCTAACACAGTAAAAGTCCTTTAATCTGAACAGAAGTGGAGATGTGCAGATTGCACTAATGAAAATTTCAGACTATTGAATGACACTCCAGATCACTATAAAGATCTGCATATGTAGTTGTAGCACCATGACTGCATACCCTTACCATGTTTATGTAGTATATATATGTATATATATATATATATATATATATATATATATATATATATATATATATATATATATATATATATATATATATATATATATATATATATTCACACATACCAGTTGGATATCATGAATTAGTATGGGCAGTTTGCTTGCCTATCTTGGGCATATATATTGAATTTCTAAATTATCATGCTTTATCTCATTGGCTCTACTACATTGGCTTTACCACAGTAATCCCAGACTCACACTAACTAACTTGCTATTTCTTTTACAACTTCCAATTTACTGCATATTGTGCTTTATTGTACTCTTATCACCCCTTTTCACCAGGTCATGTTTGAGATGGCAGGTTGGGTTTTATAATTACTGCATAAGGCAAAATCATTGTAAAAAGAACAGAATCAAGCTCATAATAATGTTGCCAAATCAGAACATAAAGATAGTTGTTGATTGAATTATTTTTTTAAGTGGTTTTACATTTTTTGCCCTTTAAAGTTATCAACTAGGTCTTGGTGATGATGTAGAGCTCACTTAGGACTGAGATTTGAAAATTTCTGTAGATTGCCACGAGCTATATTGCCACCCTCCTCCTCCTCCAAGATTTATCCCCCAGTATCACTAGGGGAAACAGGCCCTTGTTCGAAGATGGCCCATTAAGAGGGCAAAAATGCTCCCTTCCTGCACGGGTGAGCATGGCCTTAGCCTAATGGCAGCCCGTAGCAGGATGCCAACAGACCAACTCTATCAGCAATCGAAATCTAGCCAACCGAGTCGGTCTGTCAACAAGGACTGGCGTGTCTCTGCGTTTGCCACCCCACAAACCTCCTGTTACTCAGCCATTTGTTATTCAACATTTGCTCTTTTTAGCATTTAAAAATAGCTACTCTTTTTCATTGTTTCCAGATATCCCGATCAACCAATCATACAATCTCAACTATTCAGAATTTTTTTTAATTACATTCTAGATATTAACTTTCAAACTGAGTGTCAAATATCTGTCTGCCCACCACCTCGTGCTGCTGGTAGCTAGTCAAGTGTAAGGCCCAACTTTACGAACTACTCCTTGTGTTGTCATCTATGTCTTCTACAAACTGCTGCTTCAAACAACTTTGAAAACCACAGGAAACAGTGTAGCATTCAAAACAAGTGTGATAATTATGATGAAATGTGAATGTAAACCTGTGTGGCTGCTGGTGGCTGAGTAACCCAAAGTAATGAAATGTGCAAACACAAAAAGATTGAGGAGGGCAGAAGCCTCCACAGGAGGGTAGATATATATTCACATGTCTTTTAGTGATTCTAAGGATGGGCAAGGGGGGCAAACTCCACTTGTAGTAAAGAACATAAATTCTTCTTTTGAATTTTAGCTGAGGTGAGTGTCAAGGCAGTTTGGGCTATCACAGTAATCACAGTATGCTTGGGCCTACATCACTTCCCATGGCTGCAGATTTGCACATTTCATGACTTTCTTCATATTTATTTTGAATGCCATACCATACTCCTGTCTACATTTACCTAGTATCCTATCTAATAACATGAACATCATCTTTCTTCTTTTCTTTCACCTCATTTGTTCTCACAACAATACAATCAGTTGTCAGGCTTACAGACATTATAAAAATGTGATACCTTTTCAAAGGGGGGGGCTTCGTGGTGCAGTTGTTAGCACACTCAGCTCACAACTGAGAGAGCCCAAGTTCGATTCCCAGGCGGAGTGGAAAAATTTGGGTGGTTTTTCCGATACCCTACGCCCCTGTCCACCCAGCAATGAATGGGTACCAGGTATTAATCGGGGGTTGTGTCCCGTCTCCTGGGATCTGTTCCCTTCTATAATTCCTTCCCCTTCTGTCTCTCTCCGGCATATGACCACAGATGTTGCACCTACTAAACGAAACTTTCCAACCTTTTCAAAGGAGCACTAGCTGAATAAATTATAAATATTTTTCAAAATCTTATCTACATCATCTTCAAGTCATTTGCATTTTCTATTTCAGTGATTGGAATTGAAGTTTAAAGTAGTCTTAAATATTTAGGAGTCTAGAAATGTATTCTACTTTTAGGGTGAGGAAGAAACTGCCCAAGAATTGGTGCACTTCATTGAGGCTGCTGAGAATGAGTACCAGACTGCAATCAGTGAAAACTACCAAACTATGTCGGACACTACCTTCAAGGCCTTGCGTCGTCAGCTTCCTGTTACACGGACCAAGATTGATTGGAATAAGATAGTTTCATATTCTGTGGGTAAGGAGCTTAAAAAGCAATAATAGTAAATGGTGGTACTATGGAACATTTAAAATAATAAATCTGTCTCTATGGGATGCTGTAGGGATAGTTTTAACAGTGCATTTGGCAGTCATTATTCCTATTGATTAGTATTGGTTGTTGAATACTTCAGAGTCAAATTATTGTTTTGTCCCTAAGTATTATTGATATTTGGAGTTTATGAGTACCTCTGTTTTCCATTTTACCCACTTTGTTATGGTTTATTGGACCCAATCTGATTTCTCTAGTAAAAAATGTTTCACTCATTTGGGTAAAGAAAGAGACAAGTTGCTTTAAGGCTTCTCTGGGGTGAATCATGCCAGTTGAGCACTGTTACTGAAGGTAAAACTACATCTTGTTGAACTGTTGTGTAGGCTATCAGAAACACACAGCAAGGGTACCCTTTCATTTGGAAGTGAAACACTGAGCTACACAAAATGTTCAGAAAGCACAGAAATGAGCTTAACAGTTCCTCTTTTGAGGACTAATTCAATTTTTACAAATTTATAGCCTTGAAAAGTTTGCGTGGTCAGTGTTCCACCTTTGATTATGTCTTCCTGTGCATTGTTTTTGATTGTTTACACAAGCATCAAGTGCAACAGGCAACAGGCTCATTTTGTAGACTCACTACAGGCAAGAGTAGAGGAGTCTATTTGGGTTATGAGTTTCTGCTGCCAACATCATGTTTCTGAAAAGAAGCTACACTTTGCAAGATGGTCCATGCTGTCACTACTACCCAGACGCCTGTGATACCTCGCTGAGGGGAGGTCTTAGGGACGATGTCGGTTCCTAGAGATGGCCTGCTTGCTAACTGCTTGATGGTGTTGATTATATAGTACATATTTATCTAATCATTTACACTTAATGTTTAAGAAGTGATTTTGCAAGAAGTTCCTGTTTTGCCATGTGCATTACAGGTCAAAAATATATTATCAGGTAGCCCAATGTGAGGGCATTTCAATTGTCCTTTGCACATTATGGATGGAACAAGGTGAGCTCTGCACAAACAAACCTAGAAAAAATATATTGTTATAAATATTGATCTTTTCTTTGGAATAAGGCAGAACAACAGTGAATGTTCAGGAACTTTATACTACTTCCAGACACATCCATCATCAGTAGTCTTCTTTTTTACTATTGTCTCAAATGGTCCTCATCATATCAAAATTTATTATTATCTAAATTATAATATTTTTGTTTGGTGTAAATGAGTAAGTAAAGTCTGTGATTTTCTGTATATAACTCAGTATTTATGGTAAATATTTGTTTCAAATAAAGTTTCAAATATAGTAATTTCAGAATTCATAGATCACATCAGAAATTATCTTATTTTCTTAAATACTATAACTAGTAGGTTTGAAAGGACTGAGCTGATCTGAATAGAATTCTATAATGCAGCAGCTTTCACTAACTGGAGAATGATCTTGCTTATTTGAATTTTTGTTCAATCACTTTGTGTAGGAGCAGTTATATTCTCTAAAGTATACAAAATGTTGTTCCTGGTTGGATCCTTTTTCTAGTGATTATAATTTTTGAAGGTTACATGGGTTTAAACTTTCCTTGGCATATGATTATTTTGAAGGTTTATATTTTTGTGAAATTTGTTTTAGAAATCAATCCTTTTGTTGAGCATGACTAGTAATTTATATTAACTGGTATGGAACATAAGGGATTATAGTTAGTAATACATATATATATATATATATATATATATATATATATATATATATATATATATATATATATATATATATATATATATATATATATATATATATATATATATATATATATATATATATATATATATATATATATATATATATATATATATATATATATATATATATATATATATATATATATATATATATATATATATATATATATATATATATATATATATATATATATATATATATATATATATATATATATATATATATTGGATGAGATGCTGAAAATGGGAGGTGAATAATAGGTGAACTACCCATCAAAATGAAAGTACATTTCTTGAACCCTTGTTTTCAGTAAAATTTGTTTTATTTCATGACAAGAAATGTAGTCACTTTATCTCTCAATGAATGAAAATGAAGTGTTTAAAATTAGTAGTCTGAGCAAAGTGTCTGGGCCTAGTTCTGAGATTGGAAAAGGTGAACTCGATGTCTTGCCTACAAGTCAATGGCATAGTGACATTTTGAGCCAATCAGTGCTGTCCATAATAGTGGGCCAGTCAACATCTCACTTTCAGTCTGCTTTAGCCCACCTGTGCTGATTTTATAGTGGATAAGTATGTGGATAACTGACAGCAAGTATGGGCAAAGAGGAAAAAAAATTGGGCCAGTCATATGAGAGCCCTTACACAAAGCTACAAGTGCCTGCATGTTGTGTGCCCATTCTGTCATTGGGGTTGCTTTGAAAAGGTTGGGGGGGAGGCTGCTGAACTGATTTTTTGACAATTAGAAGGTTGATTATAAAAAAAGTAATTTTTTTTTTTTTTGTAATTGTTTTCACATTAATATTACATTACATTAATTACATCAATCACATCATATTAATTTCATTGATGAAAAATTATTTTAAAATCTCTCGAGCCAACTTTCCCCCTCAACAGAAAAGTAAGGAAAGAATTGCATAAGATAAAAACTGTCCCTCACCAACCTTCTCCTTTCACCCCTTGTAGCACTCACCAGGCCATAAAGCAATTGAAAACTCCCATGCAGTGACCCAGACCCCACAGTTCCTTCACATTATAGGTTTGGTCTTTTATTGTTATTATTTTCTCACATCCTTATCCATATAATGGAAATTACCCTTATCTTTGTTATCATTTATATGTGGTCCCAAATAGGCTATTATATGTTTCTCAGAGAAGGAGTATTGGGTTCTTACCTGCTACAGGTTCAAGGGCCAACTTGACAGAGATAAGCACCAAGGCCACGCTCAGCTTTACTGTATGCCCCCAACTTTGCCTTTACTGTTTGTGTGTCTTGCATTCCTACTTCCAAATTTGTTTTTTCACTGGCTTTTTTTATTTCCACTCCAACTTTATGGTTCCATGTGGACTTCTTGCCCCTTTTCCAGCATGTGATATTTCTCTGAATTAAATTCCATTACCTTTCACATATCTTGTCTAAGTCCCTCAGCAACTTCTCATGTTCTCTCTGGTCTTTCACTCTCATCATCTACTTTGCATCATTTATAAAGAGGCTGACATAGCTACTTAGTCTTATCATATAATTATGTAAATTAAGAATATTATTTGGGCTAATACTGATCCTTGTGGAACTTTGCTTGTTACTCCCATTCACTCAGGCTGTTCATCCCTTACCAGTTCCTCATTTGCCCCTCTTGCAGATCATTTTTCATTAATTTCAAGAGTAATCTCTTCACCTCCAATATTCTCTGATTTCCCAAACCACCTTGGGTAGGACCTGATTGAATGCTTTTATCATATCCGAGTGCAGTTGGGTATGCTATAATGAATGGATGTTGCGTCAATTTAAGTTATTACAAACTTTTTTATTGATTAAATCAAGTTGCAACAACCAGTAAACATGCTTCAACATAAGGAGAGGAATTCGACTACGGGATGCCTTGAGTCCTTGATGCTTCAGCTTCATGTTTTTGAAGGTTTGTGAGGTTCAATGGTATTTATGTTTAGACAACAATGGTTACTCTCACAATACAAGCATTTGTATTTCTGTGAGGGTAATTTTTCTATGTTATGATCAACAAGGAAAGAGAACATGGAGGGATTAACAGAAGTCAACAAGTTGTCCAAAAGACTCAGTATTTTTAACATCAGAGGAAATTGTATTCTTACACACTTACATTTACAGCAACTAGATAACATAATAAGATTGCATTTATCAGAAGTAATGTTTGAAGTATTAGCAGGCATTGGTATAGATCCCTCAACCATTTTGTGGAACAAGTCATTTGTAAAATGCTGTATCTGTGTTCTTAGCAAATGCTTAATAGTTAACACAGTAATACCAGATCATCATGTTTCTGGAAATTATTACATAGCATCTGCTGTAATTTGGTGGATTTTTTTATGACTATGTCTGTCCTTATTGACATTCATCTCTTTTTAGGTTTGCTCAGTTTGAATAGTTACTCATTGATCCATCACTTTGTCTTGAGCCCTAAGTTGATTCTTGATAACCTTTGGAATATGGTACTGTAGGAGGAATCTTGAAATACTGATTCATTTTGTGAGCCAAGGTAAATTTGGTGAGATTATAGCAGGGTAAGTCAGCATTAGATACTGAGAGATCTGGATATTATTATTATTATTTATTTATTATTATTATTATTATTTCTTTCTTTTTTTCTTTTTGTAGCCTATAATGCCCATAGGCTTTCTTGAGGGGCATCTTGGATGATCCCAGCCCATTAGTGGGGCAGGCAAGTGACTGCAGTGATATGAGACTTGCTTGGCCCACGCTGCCCCCCAGTGCTCCACTTGAATGAAGTTGCAGAGGTTGGGATCAACTGGAGATTTGGGAAAATGTGGGTAATCTTTTTCCACTAAGTGATGGTTGGAAATTGTCAATGCACTTTGGTGGGACTCAAACTTAGGTCCTCAGGTTTATCACGCCCACATGCTGACCCCTCAGCCACGACCTCCCCGATATGCACACCTTCCCTGCATCACTCAGCAAGCTAATAGCTCTTGAAATCTTAAGATCTTTGTTTTTGACATTGGTGCTCCAACCTTCAGGTACTTACCTCTTTGGTGTGCAGTGTTTTGACAGACTCCTCCCAGACTGCAAATCTTGGTCATTTTGTCATAAGTATAAAAAGTTTTATGCCCAACCTAAGCATTCTAGGCCAAATAGTTACTGAGCTATGGCTTGTCAAAATTGAAAAAAAAGACAGTGAAGTGGAGGGAGACAATGAGGGGGAGGGGGAGAGTTGTCCCCATTATCTGGGTAAAGACTGGGCTCCTCCCTCCTGCTTATCCAGCTCTCAGTCTGGAAGGGATCTAGGTCAGTCAGGGGAGAGGATGTGGCCACCAGTTTGTAATAGGATGGTTGCAATCATCATTCCCTGCAATTATTCACCCTGAAAAATCATTTTCATTCCTGGTGCCAGAGGGTTTAATGCCAACCCATGCCTTGTGATACATCTACCTTTGTTCAGTCTTGCCTCCATATGCATCTCAGATTCTGTAACACCTTTCTGACAATACTTTTACAATGACTATAGTCTTTTCTGTTCTTATATCCAACCATGCCTCAAAGCCAGTCTTCTATCTATGACCAACACTTCCATGTCCTGCCATACTGTTCCATGCCTCTTCATAAATTTACTTTAGCAACCCAACAACTATTTTACATTTTTAATGAAAGCCATATGAAGTCGCTCCAAATCCACTGGATTACAAAAAAGTGGGGCAATGTACCTGATACTCTGAAATCACCATTCATCAAATACTATACTAACTGAACCATTATGGCCTTTGGATTGTGTGGTGGCATTCACTTTATTTACCATTCACTGTTACTTGAATCATCAGCAGGAAGTAGGTGTTGATGTTGTGCAAATGAATTCATTATCAGTTTTATTAGAAGTGTGTGTCTGTTGCGAGTCATAGGGATCAAGAATAATTTAGTGTAACATACATAACATTTTATCACTTAGAGCACAAGGAACTGTGAGCAAAAGACATTGGAATAAAAATATCTAGAGATGTTACTGCAATCATCCCTTGACGACAATTTTTTTTCTTTTTTTCTTTTACAAAAATCCCTCAAGAATTTTAATATCAACATGTCCAAACAACTCACACTCCATTTTTAAGTCAATGATAATTTTCATTTTAAAGGCTTCATTATAGCAAGGGGTGAGTCTAAAATGGTCAATTATAATTTTGATTTTGAAGGATTCATTACATGGAAGAGCCGCTGAGTTGCAGTAGTCTGAAAACTTAGTATTTCCCATATCTGAAGGATTAAGCCTTAAGTTTTCTTCCCTGAGATGCCACTGGTTTTAAATAAGCTCACATAATCATATTTTAAAGCTCCAGGGGCATTTTTAATAACTATTTTTTCAACACTTATTAAGCTGTTATTTTCTGTTTTCGTATCATTGACAAATACATTCCTTGGCACTATTCTCTGCCCATCATTGCTTAGGTCAGAAGGCGATAGTGCATGTGTATCCTTACTAAACTTAGAACCAACAACTTTCTCTATGACTACACATGGCTTGTCTTTACAGATGGAAGTCCTTTCCCTTTTCATTGCTTTTCTTGGTCTAAAGGTTGTCATCTCATTTAGTACAATAATGTCTCTGCATGTATCATTTTGTACTTTTGGTAAAACTCTCTTACATGAGGGAGTCTCAGGTTCACAGATATAAAGAGGTTTTAAACACTTTTCTGGTTCTAAGCAAATTACATCCTTGTCACTGTTTGAGTCATCATCAGAAATACATATCACAGTCTCATCATCAGGAAATTTTCTCTTTGCATTTGCAAATGAACTTGATACAACTGAGTTTTCCAAATTAATCCCTGATGAAATTGATTTTGAGGTATTAAGATGATTTCTATTAATATTTTGGGTAACTCTAGATGGTTTACTGGCATGAATTGAGCCCAAAGAAGACATTTTAGAATCCATGGTATGTGGTGCATCAACATCACTTATAATCTCAAATGAGGAGGAATGTGGCAAAGTCTGTGAGGTGTGTTGTAATTTGGCATTGGTTCCCTGCCCCACTCTCAATGGAGAGGTGCAGAACTGAGTTTGCAAATTGCGTGATGATCTACGCCGATATTCTCTGCCCACTCTAGATGAGACATGTGGCAAAGTTTTTGAGGTATGTTGTAATTTGGCACTGGTTCCCTGCCCCGCTCTTGATGGAGAGGTGCAGAGCTGAGTTTGCGAATTGTGTGATGATTTACGCCAATGTTCTTTGCCCACTCTTGATGAGACACGTGGTAAAGTTTTCAATATTTGTTTTAATATGGAACTCTCCACTTTTAATGGAGCACTGTAGAGCTGAGCTGGCAAAGTGTGTGATGATTTAGGCTGACTTTCTCTGCCCACTCTTGATGAGTCATGTGGCAAAGTTTGTGAGCTGTGTTGTAATTTGACACTGGTTTCCTGACCCACTCTTGATGGAGAGGTGTAGGAATGTACATTTGCAGTCTTTTCAAGCTGTACTATGTGACTCTCTTTTGATGTAGAGGCGTAAGGCAATGTTTGTGAAGTGTGTAATGATACCATTTGAGGTGGATCATCCTTTGTTACTTGTGTCTCTACTGATGTTGAGGGACAGGCCAAAGTTTTAGAAATGTGTGGTAACAATGAAAGTTTGGGTAGTTGGTCCTGTGTTACTTGACTCTGTTTTGATGTAAAGGCATGTGGCAAAGTTTTGGAAATCTGTGGTGACAATGAAAGTGAGGGTAATTCGTTCTGTGTTACTTGCCTCTGTTGTGATGTTAAGGCATACGGGGAGGCCTTGGAAGTGTGTGGTGGAAGGGAAAGTGAGGGTAGTTCATCTTGTGTTACTTGGGTCACTCCTGATGTTGAGGGACAGGGCAATGATGTGGGAGTGTGTGGTGTTGCTTGATTTTGTTCTGATGCCAAGGAATGTGACAAGGTTTTGGGAGTTTTTGGTGACAGGTAAGGTGAGGGTAGTTCATCCCGTCTTATTTGGCTCTTTCCTGATGTCAAAGGACTGGACAATATTTTGGAGAAGTGTGGTAACAATGAAAGTTTGGGTAGTTGGCCCTTTGTTACCAGACTCTGTTGTGATCTTAAGGCAGGCGGGCAAGTTTTGGGAGTGCGTGGTGACAGGGAAAATGAGGGTAGTTCATCTTGTGTTACCTGAGCCTGTCGTGATATAGAGGGATGAGGCAAAGTTTTGGGAGTGTGTGGTGATATTGAGAGTTTGGCAACTTCATCCTCTGTTACTTGCCTCACTCCTGATGTAGAGGGACAGGGCAGTGTTCTGGGAGTGTGTGGTGACATTGAAAGGTTGGGCAATTCATCCTCTGTTACTTGGTTCACTCTTGATGTAGAGGGACAGGGCAGTGTTTGGGGAGTGTGTGGTGACATTGAAAGGTTGGGCAATTCATCCTCTGTTACTTGTCTCACTCCTGATGTAGAGGGACAGGGCAGTGTTTTGGGAGTGTGTGGTGACATTGAAAGGTTGGGCAATTCATCCTCTGTTACCTGGTTCACTCCTGATGTTGAAGGACAGGGCAAAGTTTTGGGAGTGTGTGGTGACTTAGAAAGTGAGGGTATTTCATCTTGTGTTACCTGCCTCTGTTGTGATGTAAGGGGACAGGGCAAAGTTTTGGGAGTGTGTGGTGACATTGAAACTTTGGGTACTTCATCCTCTGTTACTTGGCTCACTCCTAATGTAGAGGGACAGGGCAAAGTTTTGGGAGTGTGTGGTGACATTGAAAGGGAGGGTAGTTCATCTTGTGTTACCTGACTCTTTTGTAATGTAGAGGGATGAGTCAAAGTTTTGAGAGTATGTGGTGACATTGAAACTTTGGGAAGTTCATTCTCTGTTACTTGGCTCACTCCTGATGTCGAGGGATGGGGCAATGTTTTGGGAGTGTGTGGTGACATTGAAAGTTTGGACAGTTCATCTTCTATTATTTGGCTCACTCCTGATTTCGAGGGACGGGGCAGTGTTTTGGGAGTGTGTGGTGACATTGAAAGTTTGGACAGTTCATCTTCTATTATTTGGCTCACTCCTGATGTCGAGGGACGGGGCAATGTTTTGGGAGTGTGTGGTGACAGGGAAAGTGTGGGCAGTTCATCTTCTATTATTTGGGTTACTCCTGATGTTGAGGGACAGGGCAAAGTTTGGGGAGTGTGTGGAGACAATGAAAGTCGGGGTAGTTCATCCAGTGTTGCTTGACTCTGTTGTGATGTAGTAGCATGAAACAAAGTTTTGGAAGTGTGTGGTGACAGGGAAAGTGAGGGTAGCTCATCCTGTATTGCCTGACTCTGTTGTGATGTAGTGGCATGAGACAAAGTTTTGGAAGTGTGTGGTGACAGGGAAAGTGAGGGTAGCTCATCCTGTGTTGCTTGGGTCTCTCCTGATGTTACTGGACAGGCCAAAGTTTTGGATATTTGCAATGACAGGGGAAGTTGGGGTAGTTGGTCCTGTTCTACTTGACTCTGTTGTGATGTAAAGGCATCTGGCAAAGTTTTGGAAATGTTTGGTGACATTGAAAGTTGCGGTAGTTCATCCTCTGTTACTTGGGGGTCTCCTGATGCAGAGGTACTGGGCAGAGTTTGTGAAGCATGGAAAGATGAGAACCCTGGGGAGGATTCATCTTGCATTGCTTGAGTCTCTCCTGTTGTTACATCATGAGGCAAGGTTTGTGAAACACTGGGGGATGATACCATGGGAAGGGATTCATCCTGCATTTCTTGAGTCTCTCCTGTTGTTTTGGTATGAGGCAAGGTTTGTGAAGCACTGGGGGATGATACCATGGGGAGGGATTCATCCTGCATTTCTTGAGTCTCTCCTGTTGTTTTGGCATGAGGCAAGATTTGTGAAGCACTGAAGAATGGTACCAAAGGAAGGGGTTTATCCTGCATTGGTTGGGCCTCTCCTTTGTGAACAAGTTCTTCACTATTTTCTTCATCAGAGGATTCTTCATCTGGGAGGTCCAAGTTGAGGTAGATAAAGCTGTCCATAAGTAGTGTATTATGCACTTCATCATCACTTTCATCTTCTAAAACAACCTTGAAGCTATACCAGACTGGAACCTTCTTGCACTGCCTTTTATTCTGCAAGCATAAAAGAAAACGATTGATATGGATCTTCATTAAATAACTGCATATAGCTTATATTACTTGACCTTTACCACTAATTTTACATATAGAAACCAAACAAACTAGAACATCTTGTAACTGTAAGTCTTTAATATGTGGAAGTGATTATCCTCAAGGCATGGAGTTTTGAATGGAAATATTTTTGTTTAAATTTGTCACAATAAAATCAGTACATAATTGAAATATTAAAGAAACTAGAGGCATTTGGTGTGCACTTGGCAATGTTCTCCTCACCCCTCATAAATCCCATAACTGCAGGATGTAGAGATTAGGATCTTGTATACCCTTGAACTCAGGTGTATAATTTTTAGGTCACATGAATTTCAACAACTAACATAAATTTTCAAAAAGTAATACTCCAGTGCCCTTCATAAACACATCTGCAGTATAGATAAAATTCAGCACCTGATATTTGAAGGGTGGGAGGCATGAACCCCTCTCCATGTAGCCCTCCTGACGACACAGATGGCGCACTGCAGCCAATATGTGACGGTATTTTGCATGACCTCAGGCCTTGTTTTTCACTGCTTGATGGTTGTCAAGAGCTGGCAATTGTTTTATCATGTTTGTGGCACAAACAGGCAGACACAATGCCTCATTGGCTCTTGAGGAGAGCAAGACTAGCTGTAACTTCCTGTTCCCCTGTACTCCTATTTTACACTTTTTCACCATCATGCCTTCTCCTAGCAAGTGGGTGAGGCTCTCGTAATGCATGCATGCCATGAAAACACTAAATGAGAGAGAAGAAGCCTCTCAACCTTCATTAACTTGTACAATGTTTCGCCATCCCTCAAGCCTCATTGCCACACACAGCCTCTGCCACCGCACCGCCACACTCTCCGCCCCCGGGCCATCCACACCTCTACCCCAGACCACCAAACATCGAATGAAATCTGGTAATGCTTAGGAAGGAAAGGAAGAAACAAGAAAGAAGAAAGAAAAAGCTAAGAAGGTTGGGAGAGGAAAAGAAAAAAAAAGTTGAAGAGGGAATCATATGAGGCAGATGGAGATGACTTCTGAATGGTATAGAATAGAGGAAGGGGAAGGTGCCCACTACTGGTAAAAATAAACCTCTTCCCTAAGAGGTACCTTTCTGATGATCTTAAGCAGTAAGGCAGAGCCTGTTTTGCCAATAAAGGCACACTCAGGGACGCAGAAAACATGTCCACCGGAGTGGTAATAAGCACGCACTGTATATTTTTGTAGGAATTAAAAGGAATTGATTTATTCTAGCAATGACTTATCACTGAATGTTGGTGGAAAACATCATATATGAAATTCATGTATTTTGAGCACAATACAATGGAGATACAATGACTTGAAATTTAAAATGGCATTATTCAAAGCCCTTTTTTATCCTAAAAATTAACCAGAAATGCAATTCATATGTAATATACTTGGGACTTTGGGAAAATGTTTACTACAAATGGGCACTCAAAACAAAGGTGAGATTTATTTAAAATACAGTGTAGAAAATATGTATATTGAGTACAATAATCCATGAGGGGTGAAGGCATGGCCATGCAAATGAATATCATGACATTTCAAAACATTAGTCCTGTCTCCTTGTCTATATTTGTCGAACCTCTCCTTCATTTGATGGACACACCCCGCCTCCACAATCTCCTCCTTTAGACCATTCAACTCATCTACACTTCTGTATGGGTAGCTGTACTTCTTATTATCCTTTAGACATGTTCCCTTTTCCAGCTTCTTACTGTGTCCTCTCAGCCCCTCCTCCACTCTGTCATAACCAGGTCACTTCTATCCAATTTGTCCAGTCCACTAGTTAATTTATGCAAAGCTATTAGTCTCCTCTTCATCTCTCCTTAAGTATCATCAATTCCATTTCTTCCAATCTGTTCTCATATGGCAGACTCGATAACTGTGGTACCATTTTGGTCGTTATCCTCTGTATCCTTTCTAGTTTCCTTGTATCTTTTTCCTGTGGAGGGACCAAACCAGTGCTGCATATTCCAATCTTGGTATTATCATTGCCATTATAATTTTCTTCATCATATCCTTATTTATATAATGAAATGTCATTCTGTTTTGCAACAAATTATATGTTTCAAAATATTCTGTGTTTATGAGGGATCAATATATCTTGAACAATCACTCCAAGGTCCTTTCATTGTTCATCATCATCATCATTTCATCGATGCCTGCTCCTAGGAACTCCCACCAGGGGATGGCCACGGCAGAAGAGCTTCCATTCATTGTTTACTGCATCTATTAGTATCTCACCCATCTTATATGCCGTGGGTCTGTTTTTTACTCTTTCCCATTCTCATTACATGGCATGTCTTTGTGTTGAATTCCGTTTCCCACTGCTTACCCCATTCATGTAGTATCTCATTTAAATAATTTTGAAGCCTCTCACAATCTTTTATCCTTCTCAGGAGTTTGGCATCAACTGCAAACATACTCAGATAGCTTGGCACTTTCCCCAGCATATCATTAATGTATATTTAAAATATTATTGGTGCCAGCACTGAACCCAGTGGCCCTCCACTCATCGCTGTTCTCCACTCTGACTTTTCATCTCATCACCGTTCTTATTTCTCTGTTCATCAAGTAATCCCTCGTCCAGTTCCTTATATTTCCCTCCATTCCTCCTCTATGTTCCAATTTCCTTAGTAATCTATTACGTGGTACTTTGTCAAATGCCTTTTTTAAATCTAGATATACGCAATCTGCCCATCCATCTCTCTCCTGTACTATGTTAATTACTCTTGAGTATACACAGACCAAGTTTGTAACACATGATCTTCCTTGTTGAAAACTAAATTGGCTGTCACTTATTATCTTTTCCTTTTCCAGATGGTCGACCCATTTCTTTTTTTTTACTCTCACATAATTAACAAATAACCCTTGTAAGTGAGACTGGTCTATAATTTAGTGTTTTTTCTCCATTTTTATGTATGGGAATCACATGAAATTTAAATCACTCATTAGCATTACATTTCTGGTAACATATATTTCTTTATTTAATGTACACGCTGTATCCTCTATCATCCTCGTGTCCAGTGTGCCGTGTGTGTGGGAACACAAGTTATTACTATATTTATCTTTACATAGCTGCTAAGTGGGACTTGTATACTGATGATTTCAGTGGTTTCTGGACCTATTTTAGCTTGCAAAACATTTAACTCCGATTTAGTCAATATCATTACCCCTACTCCTTTTCCTTCTGTTCTTTCCTTCCTGTACACCTTGTAGTAGTTATATTTTTCCATGTGTGTGTGTGTGTGTGTGTAGATCCATGTCTACTTATACATTTATACCTCAATTGATGAGTGCCTTAGTTTACGAGCATTTTAATTTACGAGCAACACAAATTCACTAAAAATGCTTTGGTTGCCAACTGGTGACTTGATGTACGAGCATCTTGTTTGTACAAGTCGAAGACATGAGCATTGGTTCCCTTTGTTAGCCACAAGATGAGAGCACTTAGAGTGGAAAACAATGGGATTATTATTATTATTATTATTATTTTTTTTTTTTTCAAGTGCCAGCCTATGGCGCCGGTAGGCCAGTCATGCACGTTGGCAGTAGGGGCAACCAGCAACTCCAACCTTTCTGGGTGTCCGTCACACACGACCAAGGTTGGTTGCCCATATCCACAACGTAAACAAACCAGTCGCCTTGTTTCAACATGGTGCTGGTTGCAAAAGTAAAGGCTGCTATTACTTAAATTATGGACTTATTGCTTCAGTTAAATGGAAGGAAGAAGGGGTTGTGGGTGTGGTTATGGCTTCAAAGACAGGAGGACAGGAGTGTTTACTCAAACCAACAACTCGCTCCTGGTTGGATGTAAGGGAAACTGCAGCTGCTCCTAACTCCAACAGTTGGAGGAAAATGCCCAGTGTGACACCGCATTGTACACTCATAGAGGTAGCACCCACGCACTCATGTCACACATTTGTGCTCTAGTGTGCGATCTTTGTGTTTTATTATTTTTATAAGGTGAAATGTCAGCACCACTGGTCTATAATTTTTAACAATGCCTTTGCTGCCTCTTTTGTGAATGGGTGAAATTAGGCCAGATTTTAGGGCTTGTGGTACATAGCCAGCTTGAAGAGACTTAGTCCACAACAATTTCTGTGGCAGGGCTAGCTGGTGTTTGCAGTTTTTTAATAACTGGACATGATAGCCATCTGGGCACTGCAAAGTTTGGTGCAATCCTGTCAATGGCCGTGATGATGTCATCTATTATGATGTCTACTGAAGATGGCTGCTGTGGTGTCCCTGAAGTTTTATCAAAGCAGGAAGATGGGTTGTTGATTTTCCTAAGTTCATTTGGCAGACTGAAGATGCTCTCATGCTGTTGCTTCAGCATGTTGGCCATTTTGATGGGGCCACTCTCAAGTTCCCCGGTGGTTGCAGTGAGTGGTGTCAAGGCTTTCATCCACATTCTTCTCTTCAAAGTGTCCTCCAGTCAATTTCTGACAGTTCTAATTTCACTTTATCCCAGTCTATGCCCTTATTGTAGAAGTTGAGGTCACTGAGAGAAGTGCAATGGGTTTGGTGTGGAGTTTGTTGATGTCTCTGAGGTACTGAGAAGTTTGGTGTCATTACTTTGATAAGGCTGTGGTTGGACATCACTGTCTTGATGGTTTGGTAGGAGTGCATCAGGTCGAAGTTGTTGCTGAACAGTAGGTCCAGGGTGTTGCTGCCTCTAGTGGGCTCCTCAATTAATTATTTTAGGTAAGCTGTTTCCACAATGCTCAATAATTCTTCAGCCTGCCACTTTTCATTCCTGGATCCACCAATTATTTTCATGGGTGGCCATGTTATTTGGGGAAAATTAAAAAAACCCGTAATAATAACCTCTGTGGATGGGGTTAGTAAATTCTGTAAAAGGAACCGTATCTTTCCCAAGGCCTCCTTGAAGATTTCTTCGGTGGTGTTTGGAGGTCGATAGGCAATTACAGGTAACTCTCGATTTACGCGAGTTTGGTTTACGCATTTTTTAAATAACGCGGGGTCCAAAATCCAAATAAATGTTTAATTTACACGTTTTTTCACTTATACACGATATTTTATGGAGTGACAACCAGATGTCTCACGCAACTGGACTCACACGGCGCCGCGGCCACACAGCTGAGCTCAGTTCTTCCCGTGCGCCACTTGAACAACAATACAGTACCCACGCTGCCACGCTACTCAACAATAGGGGTGGCCAGGTACCAATACTAGTACCGGTACTAACGGTACCAGCTATACGGTACAGTACCAGTACCAATACTAGCCAGTCGTTCATGGTGTCCCTCATTTCTTCCTCACATGAGTGAGGCTGAGACTGAGTGAGGCCGAGACTGAGTGCCTGAGTGGATATCTCGGTGATATGGATATTCTCTCTCTCTCTCTCTCTCTCTCTCTCTCTCCACTGAATGAAGTGAATATTTATTTTTCGATAGAAACCTACCTCTTGTTTGATTTACATTGTTTTTGATTTACGCGACCTCTTCAAGGACACAATACTCGCGTAAATCGAGTTACCTGTATCAGCAGATGGGAGATGTCCTTTAACGTAGACAAGTGCCAGGTCCTTCAAGTTGGAACAAGAAATAAGAAGTTCGATTACGAAATGTGCCGCATTAAACTCAAAAACATTCAATGCGTTAAGGACCTGGGGGTCAAAATCGCGTCAAACCTCAAATTCTCACAGCAATGCATTGATGCAGCAAATAAAGCGAACAGAATGTTGGGCTTCATTAAAAGAAACTATTTATTCAAAGATAAAGATGTAATACTTCTACTCTACAATAGTTTAGTCAGACCCCACTTGGAATATGCAGTACAGTTTTGGTCTCCCCACCATGCAAAGGACATTGCTAAATTAGAAAGTGTTCAGCGTCAGGCAACAAAAATGATCCCTTCCTTGCGCAACAAATCCTGCGAAGAAAGGCTTTCCAACCTTAACATGTTCTCTCTTGAGAAATGTCGCCTCCGAGGAAAGCTGATCGAATGTTTTAAAATACTTAATGGTTTCACGAATGTAGACAGATCAAAATTGTTTACGATCGATGACACTTTGTGAACAAGGAACAATGGAATAAAACTCAAATGTAGACGAGTAAATTCAGACTGCACCAAATTTTTCTTCACCAACATTGTAGTACAAGAGTGGAATAAGCTCCCACCTTCAGTGGTCCAGTGTAACACGACTGACTCCTTTAAAAACAGGCTCGACCATCACTTCCTTGAACTTAATATTAACGAGAGTTGAAATGCAACGTTTTGGAGTCATCTGATTAATGTAGAATCACTTAGGTTTAAGGACAGACCACCTAGTCTGGACCATGGGGTCTGTGTGGTCTGATTTTCTATATAAATCTCTCTCTCTCTCTCTCTCTCTCACACACATTCTTATTTTCTTATTTTTTCTCTCATGCGCATTCTCTCATTCTCATTACCTCACTCATAATGAGTCTCACTCATCCTCTTTCATTTCTATTCTCTAATTCTCATTATATTTCTCTCATTTTCTTTCTCATTCTCATTGTCATTCCCCCTCATTTTCAATCTCTCTCTCTCTCTCTCTCTCTCTCTCTCTCTCTCTCTCTCTCTCTCTCTCTCTCTCTCTCTCTCTCTCTCTCTCTCTCTCTTACAGGAGTTATCTTCTATTATTTATTCCACTCTTGTAAGTCGTTTTTTTTTCATCTCTGGTGATCAAGCCATCTCCACCACTCCACAGCCATTTCTCTCCCTAAAAACATGTAACCAACCCCTCTCAGTAATTGGTGCCTGACCTGTATGTTGCATTTTCTCCATTTACTGGTTAATGTACCTTTAACAATGACATACATGATTGTGTAACACGGTTGGTTGACGTCAAGTGAAATATAGACTATTATTTGCGCATGGGTAAGAATTTCTCCTTTCTGCCCCAATAGTTTCTTCTGTTTTCTCGAAGTGAGTTTTGATCACATCTGAGATGCTATACATAGAAGGCTGTACATCCTTCTACATTAAAAGTGAGGCCATGGTCAATATATAATGAATACTATACAGAGGAAGTGTGAGGGATCAAGGCCGGTGTGGAACATTTCATCTCAGCTTCTACGGAATAAAGATAAGGAAATGCTGGTGTTTTTTTTTTTTTCTATGAAAACCAGTACTTACATCCCTAGTGCATATACTGCAGCGGTTGAATAACTAAAAATATATAATATTTGGAAGAAATAAGGCGGTTAAGATTCATTTCAGGTCCGTGCCAGTATCTCATTACCTACCTTATGAAACATCAGTATCTCTTCATATATCTTTTCTACAAACCTTCAACAGTCATGGAAACACTTTGAAAATCCAATTCAAGGACTTTTTTTTTACTCTTGAAAATATGGGATAATGTTTACGAAAGCACGTCGCCTCCTCTGCTGGCATGGCGACGCTGCAGGTGTTGTAGAAATACCTCCTCGCTGAAATAAGTCACATATACATGAGGGGGGGGTCCAGGGGGGGGGGCATAGCCCCCCCTGGTGAGAAGGGGGGGTCGAGGGGGGCGCAGCCCCCCCGTTAGTAGGTCGTAAAGTTCGGTTGGAGTAGTTTAAATATGCTCCCCGACCCTAAGCCCTCTGCGAGCTATTTTGCGGCTGCGGCGGCTGCAGTGTCGCCGCGGCCAGCAGAGGAGGCGACGCACTTTCGTAAACATTATCCCATATTTTCAAGAGTAAAAAAAAAGTCCTTGAATTGGATTTTCAAAGCGTTTCCATGACTGTTGAAGGTTTGTAGAAAAGATATATGAAGAGATACTGATGTTTCATAAAGTAGATTATGAGATACTGGCACGGACCTAATACGAATCTTTACCAATAAGGCAGACAAGCTCATTTACTCTAATGATCTGGGAGCGAGAAAGCCAATGTTATGGGTGGACTTGCTCTCCGGCTAGGCTCCGCCCACCCCTACCCCCCATGCTTCACCTTGCAGTGAAGAGCGGGGCCCGCTGAAGGCCACTCCATGTATCCTTCCTCCAAGGTGCTCCTGGCCTTTGTTTACATTGTTGAGCCCATTAGGGATAGATCCTTACCATGTTCTCAGGACAAAGTAGAAACACTGCCGCTAACTGGAGTCACTTGCAGGGTGTCCAGGATACCCCGCGTTATAACGTTGTCCCTTTAGTCTCTACTAGTGTTTTCCTCGTCACTCTGGGTAGTCTGTTCTTCTTCGCCAGTGTCTTTGGGGGGCTGAGCAGTCTGTTTTGCTGTTCAAATCCCGGACAAGCCACCATTGTTTAATGTTTACCTCCCCCGAGTGAAGAGGCTGGGTACCCCGAGTGTTCCGGCCACCTGATGCTGCTCCCCAACCACCCCCGGGGCCGCTCTTACTCTAAAATATACTCAGTTCTTTAAGGTTTTTACTTATTGTAGTTTTACATCCATAAACCACTAGAAACACAAATGAAAGAGGCGATGTTGTTATTGAGAACATAACCTGTATATAACCGCTGCCTTGATTGAAACTAGCGTGAAATGCGCTAGTTTTAGAGGATTGGCATCACAAAGAGCGGATAAAAAAAATTCCGCATAACGCATTTTCAGTGCATGAAAACGCATGCATCTGGTGCATGCTCTAGCGCATTTCTGGAAATCCATTGTTATACGTAAGGTGAGTGTGTGTGTGTGTGTGTGTGTGTGTGTGGATCAGCACAATTAAATCCTGTACTTGTACTCGATCGGGGTCAAAAGTGCATTGAATTAGCAGTTGTAGCTACGTGTATTTCGTACTTTGACTCCATGAAAGTGCTCAACATTTTTACAAGTACTTTTGAGTACAACAACAACAAAAAAATGCAAACTTGTGGCAGGTTTGGTGTTTGACGACCTGCGTGGGTGGAGTTGAGGTCAGGGTGAGGGATTAACAATTTAAGGTGTGTCCTAAGCTTGGGCCTTGGGGAGGCCGTGGATTCGAGTACAATACAAAAGAACTCGTATACTTGGACTCGAGTTTAGCTGTAAAACTGAGTACTTATAGCCTACTAGGTCGTAGTACCTACTTGGATTCCTGATATCGCACTGTAGCTAATCACACTCGATCGGACTTGAGTACCTGCATATATACTTGAACCCAAGCCTGACCATATGTCCCAAGGGATTAGCGAGTGAGGGAAAGGGCGCGGTACATATACCATGTCACACCCTCATTATCTTCCCCATATAAACAGTCACCCACCCCCCTCCACACATTGAACCTTCGCGGCGATGAATGACATCACAGGATTGTGGGATTAGCGAGTGAAGGAAATTTATTAAACTCTCGAGAAAAGAATAAGGGGGGTAAGAATGAATCATGAAGACTGAGAGTACAGCTATAAGGAAAAACATGAAAGGAAAAAATATATATTCCAAGCAATGAATAACAATTAAGTGTGTGTGTGATTGATTGATTGATAGTTTATTGTGTGTGTGTGTGTGTGTGTGTGTGTGTGTGTGTGTGTGTGTGTATTTACCTTAGCTCGGATAGTCCTGTCTCCTATCTATATTTATCCAACTTTTCTTTCATTTTATGGAAACTCAGTGGCATCTCAAGTAATGGACGGCTTTGTTGATTTTGCGGCGCCCTTGTCATTAAGCCGCGAATTTTGGAAAATCAACCGCTTTGGGGCGACTCGCCATAACTGACCCCTTATTTCTGGGGCGATAGAAAAGTTTTTCGTATCAATCGACGGCAAAATGAAAGGGCTATATTTAAAAAAAAAAAAATAGCAACCGGGCTTGAAAACCGACTCGAAAGCGTAAAAAATCGAATAAATTCTCAAAAAACGACTGAAAAAAAACTGTTTTTGAGTTCACAACCTTGAAACCCACTCATTTTTTGAGAATTTAAAAAAACTTATTTAACAAATGATTTAGCCCAGCCAATGTGCTTTCCAATATGGTGCATAACATTTCTCTACTCCCAGTAGTTTCGTCGCGCTAGAGCTCGAAACGTAAACCCTGTCGAGAGCGATTTTGACGAACTCCAGACACTTTGCCGTTTTGTCTAGTGTGGCCTTGCTATTGCCTCTAGAAGGCTGTAATATGACATGTAGCCCCTCTTGGCAATGTGGTTTGACCAACTCAAAGGATTTTTTGATAGCTCGATTCCAAGTTCATCGTTGAGCCGTCACAAAATAGCCTGTATTTCGGCCCTTTTCCCTCCATTTGGACACGTCCTAGTTTTTTGCTTAAAACTTTTTTATTTATTTAATGCTTTCCAATTTTTTTCTCATTATTAATCTATATTAAAAGAGCTTTTATTTGCCAGCAAGCACGCCTTCCTAGCTTTAGTAGTTTTCGCTCGAGCTCGACCAGTAGTCGCGACGAACATTTGCCAAATCTGACTCATTTCACGCGCCGCGACGAAAAACCTTCCTGAATCCTGACGCCACAAAAAAATGATATATCTGCATAAAAATTCATATATGAACACTTCAATATGTTGACTAACTTGTATTAAAACCATTTCAACATATCTAAATAAAAAAGTTACTATTTTTTTTTATAATCATTTCACTATATAAATCAACCTATATTAAAGGCCTTAGGCCATGGTATTTCTTATTTTTTAGTATTCAACCATATCTCTTCTCATCTGTGAATAATACATTTAATCTGCTTTCTTTTGATACCATATATATATATATATATATATATATATATATATATATATATATATATATATATATATATATATATATATATATATATATATATATATATATATATATATATTATATATATTATTATTATTATTACTATTATTATTATTATTATTATTATTATTATTATTATTATTATTATTATTATTATTATTATTATTATTATTATTATTATTATTATTATTATTATTATTATTAGTATTATTATTATTATTATTATTATTATTATTATTATTATTATTATTATTATTATTATTATTATTATTATTATTATTATTATTATTATTATTATTATTATTATTATTATTATTATTATTATTATTATTATTATTATTATTATTATTATTATTATTATTATTATTATTATTATTATTATTATTATTATTATTATTATTATTATTATTATTATTATTATTATTATTATTATTATTATTATTATTATTATTATTATTGTTATTATTATAGCAGCACTAGAAGCAGCGGCTTTATCAATATGATGTAAAAGTAATATGCTTAATAAGGATTATCTAGCTGCTATTACTGTAATCAAAAGAAGGGAGGAAACGAAAACTTTCCTATTATTGTGGATTTCTAGCGCATTTCACACCTCAGCCTAGCACTTTTACGTCCGACACATTTGGCAACACTGGTTGGTTTGTTTACTTTGTTATTTACTTTCTCAGATAATGTGTGAATCTGAGGATTTTAGAACAGACATTAACTAACAGATGGACAAGCACCACAAATAACTGGAGTGGGAAGGAAGAAAGAAAGGAAGGAATGGAAAATAATACAGAGGGCTAAAAAAAAAAAAAAAAGTGTTTGGACTGGCAGGAGATAAAGACACCGACAATACCAGTGAGCCACATGGAAACACTCTTGGTGGAAAGCTGGAAACGAAAAGAGAAAAATAGTTAAAGGATACAGAGGAAGGAAGATCATGGTGTAAAGAACTAAGAAGCGATGCAAAACTACAGAAGGCAAAGAACATACCCAGCCACTAAAACCCTGAAGTCTTATTATCACATTCAGCCAAGGAACAAGTTGGGGTTATCTGAAGACATATAAGTGCCTGGCAGTGTTAACTCATTCTTCGGTTCAGGAGTGGTATTTTCAACCCCAGGGCTGACAGATGTTAAAGGTCTGTGCCGCTGCTGGGCCCATGGGTGTCAGGGGAGCCGCCCCCTGCAGCCCCCCGCTGTGTGAGGAAGCAAAGGCCAGAAGGATAAAGTAATGTGCATCAAGGTAACTATCCCAGAGGAATGGTATGGGTGACATTCCATAGATATGTACTTAATCACATCCACCACAGCTGTTCTCAAATGAATAAGCCTATGTTTGTTGTAGAAAGTCACTCTCCATTCCTATCTTTTGGTATTACTATAGAATTACACCCCTCCCACCCCGGTTGTTGTCAAAAATAATTTTCAATATGTTATCATGGACTAATAATAATAGGTATATGTATACCTGTTCATGATTTAAATCAGTGGCTTCTGAGATTTGAGCAACTAAGTGAACTGCGATAGATTACTATTTTATGGTATACGTGACTGTTTTGGCAGCAAAAGGTTACCATATTGGCAGCGATAGGCCACTGTCCGCAGTGGCAGTCACAGTATTATTTAAGTGGCAGTAGGTTACTATCTTCGATTAACATGAAGTTCTGTTAATTTAAGAGAATACAGACTGCCAGTACTTAGATTCGGTGGTGCCCTAGCCTGTCCTCTTGAATTAGATAAAATTCTGAAACTTTACCCTATTTCCTTCGTCTCATGACATTTTTCCCACCAATGTCAGGCCCAGATTTTATAAATAAGCTAAACAAGCATTAGTGTGAAGCCTCAGAATCTTTAGGGTTCTATAAATGTTTAGTTATACTGATACACTTTTTCCCCTAATAAAAAAATATAAAAAAAGCTGAATTCAGGCCCTTCCTGAAGACTGAGGACCAATAGAAAAGCTACAAATGGATAAGAGAATATATGAAAGGAAATCAAATTCAAGAAATGGCAAAAGTCAGGACACATAGGTAGGAGTTAGATCAACAGACAAAAATAGTGACAGATTGGGAAATAACTGATATATATATAGATATATATAAATACTAGCGGCAATCCCTGGAAGAAATAAGACACAGAAAACAACAGATTTCTTATATGATAAACAATTGTATTTCACAATAAAAAAGTGAGTTGCCTTTTATATAGTCCACTTCCAAGTTTTTGGGAGCTAGGATGGGTAGGGTTTGATGTAGTGCTCACAACTATTACAGTAGTCATCACAGCTATGAGGGTAGTCATCATGACTATCACAGTAGTCATGCTCCGCACCGGCAGAAAACGGAGATGGTCCCAACGTTTGGACCATTATTGATAGTTTTCATTAAATAACTTAAAAAATTGTATATTAATGTCCTAGTATTATGTGCCACGATTACTCGGGAACATAGTTCGCTTCAAAAACATATAAAGCCTACGTCTGTAGCTATCACCGTCTATAAAGGACATACAGACGGACCTGAGTTGCCCTTTATATACTATAGTATATATATATATATATATATATATATATATATATATATATATATATATAGATATAGATAGATAGATATAGATATAGATATAGATAGATATAGATATAGATATAGATAGATATAGATATAGATATAGATATAGATAGATAGATAGATAGATAGATATAGATATAGATAGATAGATAGATAGATAGATAGATTGATTGATTGATATAGATATACAGTGTACACATACATACGTACATACATACATACATACATTGAATTTAAAACTAGAAACATCTGTGGAAGTCATAGAGGTTGAGGGAATTGAAGAAGAGCTTGTGGGGTTGAGAAGGAGGCAGTAAGGGTTGAGGAGGAGGTGGTGGTGGTGGTTGATGAGAAAATTGTGGTGGTTTGGGGAACTGTAAAGCTCAAGAAGAAGGCTCTGGAGCTCGAGGAGATAGCTGTAGAGGTCAAGGAGGAGGATGTGCTGGTAGTGAAGCTCAATGGGTTTTTTTTCTAGGTTGAGAAGGATGCTTTGGATGTAGAGGTGGAGGTTGTAGGGGATTGAGGAAGAATTTCTGAAAGACGAAAAATAGGTTGTGAAGATAGAGAAGGATCAGGAAGTCAAAGAGAAGGTAGGAAAAAAAGGTTCTGAAGATAAAGAAGCCTTTGGAGATTAAGGTTCTGGTGAGAGTACGTATTTTACAGGGCAAAATTTACCTTTACAGATGCGCATTCCACTCCTTTTTTTCCCTATGCACAGCAAACTTTGGGTACCGTACCTAGTGGGAAGGCATTAAATTACGCAAACACTCACCCTTTGACTTGCACACTTATTCATACACACAATCACCCAAGCACACAGCCACTACTACACACATCCTCATAAGTAGCACACACACACACACACACACACACACACACACAGTTGTTACCTAAGAGTGATCCGATATAGATAAAAAAAAAAGGTTTAGCCTATAATTTACTCCTTGCTTTTTTTTTTTAAACATTTACAGTAGGATACACTCATCTGAATATTGCCCTCATGAATTGGTAAGACTATAAATTTAGCTCGTATAAATTGGTGCGTAGGTAGATGCTGTATATATCTATCATTCTCGAGAAACATACGGTATATAATATCTACTCTCTCTCTCTCTCTCTCTCTCTCTCTCTCTCTCTCTCTCTCTCTCTCTCTCTCTCTCTCTCTCTCTCTCTCTCTCTCATTTCTTCGTCTTCAAAATTTTTACTAGAACATTCATCATAGTCTGCAAGTATACATACCGTACATCAATCAGCTATGATGTCCCTTTATGAACCAATATTATTTCACCTTATACGTTGTGTTCTGGTGATCTTTATTTATTTATTTTTTATTGTGACGGGCAGTGAATCATTTTACCTTCGTATTGTTTCCTCATTACTTGAATCTCATGTTTAGATCATCTTGGGAGGGGAGAGGCGATTCCAATCACGTGTCTGCTGCTGCTGTTGGGGATTCCTCAAACGCATACATGTTACGGCATATCATTTACTGCTCTCTCTCTCTCTCTCTCTCTCTCTCTCTCTCTCTCTCTCTCTCTCTCTCAGCTAATAAGAGAAGTTGTCAGCCTTGTAGATTGTGTCTATTGCCAAGTTTCAGGTCTTTTTGTTCAATATTTATACCATGTACGTTTACGAGATGCTTTGAAGGCCATGGTGATTCTCTCTCTCTCTCTCTCTCTCTCTCTCTCTCTCTCTCTCTCTCTCTCTCTCTCTGAAATAGTTAGGAAGCGTGACCAGTGTTAGGCGAGACAGTCACGGGGTGTTAACTGCGCCACACGCCTGCTTCCTATCCTCCTCTATTAACAGTAAGTAACGGGAGCTCATCTCTTCCCGTAAAGTTTAGTTGTAGTCATTGGTTAACCATATTTTGGAGTACATGCAGTGCTGTCTGTAGATGTTGCTTCGTATCCTCCTCTATTAGTACGATGTTATGGTAATCTCTTCTCGAATGTAGAGTTCAGTGGTTGTAATTTTGTTGACCACACGTATTCTGCGAGCTTTGTATAATGGGTAGTAGTGCTGTGTGTGTTTCGTTGGCTTTGGACGTGACGCACTGTTACGAACATATTGACATTGAGATCTGCTAGAGTTAGCGTCACATGTGAAATCTGGCAGAGTTAGTGTTACACTTGAGATCCGGCTAAGTTATGTTACATTTGAGATCTGGCTGAGTTAGTTTTACATTTGGGATCCGACTGAGTTAGTGTTTCATTTGAGATTTGGCTGAGTTAGTGTTACAGTTGAGATCTGGCTGAGTTAGTGTTACATTTGAGATCTGGCTGAGTTAGTGTTACAGTTGAGATCTAGCTGAGTTAGTGTTACATTTGAGATCTGGCTGAGTTAGTGTTACATTTGAGATCTGGCTGAGTTAATTAGTGTCGCGTGAAAATTTAATCTGGCTGAGTTAGTGTTATATTTGAGTTCTGCCTGAGTTAGTGTTACTTTGAGATGTCTGAATTAGTGTTATATTTGAGTTCTGGTTGAGTTAGTGTTACTTTGAGATCTGGCTGAGTTAGTGTTACATTTGAGTTCTGGCTGAGTAGTACGAGGGAAGCATGTGGTAACCGAATGGCATTGAGATAGGTGTTATCTGGGCCGGAAGCCAGCGCGTCCTGGCTGGACTACTACACCACCATCAGCATCGTGTGTTCGTGTGTGTGGAACAGTGGCCGCTTACTTGTGCGTGACATTTTTTTCGCTTTAATGGCAATTTTTGTAAAAGTTTAAGGTCTAGTAGCACAGTAGTAGATTTTCAATTTCCTTCCCAGCATGCCGGCGGCCAGCAGCAGATCGGTGCCGCAGCCTCGTCCAGCCTCGCGCAGCCTCTCACGTTGGCCCAGCGTCTTCAGATCCTGCTTCAGATGAGCTCTGTCCGAGACGAGGAGTAATGCACCACTTGATGTAGCAACGGCGAGATGAGCAGCTGTTTTCTCTTACAGGTCCGTAATATTGTCAGATTTTTTAGGGGGCTAGAGGGTTTCTTTTTCAGGTTCATGAGGGGGGAGGGGGGGGGATGGCGAGCGAAGTGGGCATGCACAAGTGGGTAAATTAAAAAAAAAAATAAGCACATTTAGGGGCATTTTGAGGCCGATATAGAAAACATTTAAGGGCTATAGCCCCCCAGAAATTACAGCAATGTCTCAATATTTTCTACATATGTCATAATATGAACTAAGTTATACTGGCTGAAGGTGAGATCCAGCAAGTGAATGTCAACAATAGATGAAATGCGAGAAAGTTTGACTTCTCTTGTCATTTCATGAATTAAGCAAAAAAGTTTTAAAAATGCATTGTGGGTGCATAAAAAAAACTTTTGAGGTCCATTTATAATGTTTATTGTTCCATATATATATATATATATATATATATATATATATATATATATATATATATATATATATATATATATATATATATATATATATATATATATATATATATATATATATATATATATATATATATATATATATATATATATATATATATCAGTTTACCATAATTTCTGATGTCATATTCATTGAGTATAATGTGATCGTTAATAATTAGTGTTATTAGTGCTATAGTTAATAACTTGGCATTACATGATAATCATATTTTTTTATTTCATTACTGATGCCATCATATATATATATATATATATATATATATATATATATATATATATATATATATATATATATATATATATATATATATATATATATATATATATATATATATATATATATATATATATATATATATATATATATATATATATATATATATATATATATATCTATATATATATATATATATATATATATATAACCAGAAAACAACATATGGACTGCAGCCATTTTTTTAAATGAAATGTTTTAATTCATGCTTATGGATTCCATTAACTATATATTCTTGTTCAGTTTTATTCTCGGCATGAATCTGCATACCCTTTCCCCTTGGTTATTCCAGGAGGCCGTTATGAGCATGTTTCTGATCATATGGATTGTTTAGTGGTATGCCAAGAAAGTAATGTTACCTTTTACACATCAGACAATAGATATATGTTAGTAAAATAAGCATTTCCTATTACTTATTGTGAAATCAAAGTGACTCCAAATGATTAGATTGTTAATGTTTAGAGCTACTGAGTTACTGTAAAATTTATTGCAGAGGAGCAGCAGAGGGCGATGTTGACCATGACAGTGATGCAGCATGAGAGGGAAGCAGTAGGAGGATTCAGTAAGGAGGTGGTTGAGGATAAAGGGGATGTGTTGTCAAGTCTTCGCCATCTGCATCGCACCCTGCAGGAGTGCCACTGGAGAGTGCAGTCGGTCGACCACGCTCTCTGTACTCAAGGTAACAACAAAAGTCTTGATCATCTCCAGAATCAAAATGGAAATGATCACAGTTTTCAGTTTCCAGTTGGTAAAGATCATAGTCTCCAGAACCAACCTGGAGAAAGTCATAACCTGCAGCTGCAGAATGAAACTGTGAAAGAATACAGCTTAAAGAATGAAGCTGGAAAAAATGACAACTTTCAGAATGAAGCTGGAAAGAAACAGAATCTTGAGGATCAGTCCAGAGAAATTATTGAACAGAATAAAGATAATGATGCTCAAGATAACCCCGAAGATCATAATCACCAAAATGAAATTAAAGAAGAATTAAAACCTGAAAATCTATCACGGCAAGACACCTTCCACAAAGAATTACCTCAAGAAAAAAAATCCCAACAAGATATAAAACATGAGGATGAAAGCTTTCCACTGCAAGATGAAGGTAATAATCTCCTTGATCTATTCAATGATTCGAAGGAAAACCTTCCAACCCAACCTACAAAAGACATTGATCTCCAGAAAGCCTCGAAAGAATGTACTGTGCTCCCTTATTCGAGACCTGACCACCACATTCACACCCAAGGCAAGAAGGAAACAACCCTCATGAACAATACTCAGAGTACTTGTGACCTTGATTACACAATCTCTCCTCATAAACAACAGTTAAGAGGCTCAATTAGGCAGGGGATGCTGGATGGTGATCTAGCTACTGTAGACTACATTGGAGCTACAATGGAGCTTCAGCATAATTATACAGACCTCAGTGTAAGTAAGACATGTTCAGTACCATACATCACAACTGATGACATCCATCACCAACTCGTTGATCAACATTTGAAGTGTTCAGATAAAGTTGCTAAAGAAGTTAATACAGAAAACTGCAGTCAATTGAGCGAGATCAGATGTAGGGCTGATCATAGAGAAAAATCTTCGAAAAATGAATTTTTTCATGAAAGAGAAATAGACTTATTCAAAAATCAAAAGACAAGTGACTCAGCTTTCGAAGACCAGAAGAAAGACAAGGTTATAGATGGTAAAAGAAATTTGGGTAAAGTTGCTCTTGTTGATACTTTTCCAGATGTAACCCAGAAAATGGATATTATTTGGGAGGCGCTTGAAAAGCTTCGATCACACTTCCTTGCCTTGCATTCTTCTATTGTGGACTCCTCTAGCCACTGCCTTTATCAGGAGCTTGACAAGTCACTTGATAAATCTGATTTTACTTTATTGAGAGCAAACAAAGTTGCAGAGCCCACTGACCTGGCTGAAGAACATCATGCCAGGTGTGAGGATGAGGCTGGGATGTTGCATCAGACAACCGGTGAAGCAACACAGCCATGTCAGTCCTTTTGTAAGCAATCTTCTCACAAAGAAACACTGTCGAGAAAACTATCTCAACCTGCCTGTCATGCATTGTCAAAAAACTGTACCAGATCATGTACATTCCAACATCCAGTCAATGAAGCATTAGCGAGTGATAGCACAGCATGTAGAGGAATCTTATTCCGAGGGTGGCGAGAGGGCTGTCTTTGCATAGGGCTGGTGCTCCTCCTGCTGTTGCTGCTTCTGTTTCTTGCCAGCTGCCTCCTGTTGATGCTACCTATTGTGAGTGTCTCTGTTAGGAATGCAGGTGGTCTTCCTGCTTTCTAGCCCTAATTCTCTCCTTTGTTTCCTCATATTGCTTTCTGTAATCTCTCTCTTTCTGACTGCAGTTTTCTGGACTTACTTCCATAACAATATTATCTGAACACCTCTAATGCTGAAGTGTAAACAAATATATTCAGATCACCAATTTTTTTCCTCATTTATGTTGTAGAACAAAAAATGGTGCAACATGATTAATTAATTTAGAAACAAACTTGACCACCACTTCCTCCACCTTGGCATTCGCTAAAGTAGAAATGCCTTGGTAGCTATTTGATGATTTGATTTGAGTTTAAAACAGACCATCCAGTCTGGGTCTGTGGGGTCTGAACATCTATGTAAATTCTCTCTCTCTCTCTCTCTCTCTCTCTCTCTCTCTCTCTCTCTCTCTCTCTCTCTCTCTCTCTCTCTCTCTCTCTCTCTCTCTCTCTCTCTCTCTCTCTCTCTCTCTCTCTCTCTCTCTCTCTCTCTTTTTCAAGGTCACAATTGGGCCGCCGAGTGACTCACACAAGTAGCATCCCTTCCAAGTAGGTTAAGGAACCCTAAATAGTAGACGAAGATCCCTAGCAAGGATGAGCCTGCCAAGGGAGACTACGCAACAAATGATGAATCTCAGACTGGGTTGTGGTGAGCCTTGATAAGTAGCCCAGATAATCTTCCCACTAGCAATGCCTCCTTGGTAATGTGATTTTGTAGACCTCATGCGGAGTCTCTCGGGATAACTGTGATGAATGTGATGAATTTTGTACGTACTTATGCCTGTCATCATTCCTGTTTGTAGTGTGTAAATATCCATACTATAGTACTACTTGTAAGGTACCTAAATAATGTTCAAAATAGGATCATTTATTTCGTTGCCATACTTCTTTTGTACTGATTTTTACTAACTACTTAGTTTTATTTATTTTTTTCTTATTGAAGGTTTACATAGTTGTTTTTAGATTCATATTTGGTTGACAAGAAGGGAAATGCAAATGGGTTCAGATATTTTAACTTTTTTTATATTACACTGTTCTAGTCTCAAAGGTTTGTGTTCACCTGCAATATTCAGTTTACTCTTGTATGATTCTGTTTCACAAAATGCACACACAGAGCATTTTAATGATTATAGTACACTATGATTTTTATTTTTGTATGTTTATAAGTAAAGGTTTAATATGATTCTCTCTCTCTCTCTCTCTCTCTCTCTCTCTCTCTCTCTCTCTCTCTCTCTCTCTCTCTCTCTCTCTCTCTCTCTCTCTCTAACACACTAATGTCATGCCTAATCTAACCAGTCATGTCGCAACTAGCAGTGATAACTGTGCCAAATGGTATGCTAAGATGGTAAGTGATTCATACAGTGAGAAGTAAGACACTAAATGTGTGTAGTGTAGAGAAGTGACAGTATATTAGCCAGACCTGCTAGACCTTGGTGTCTGATGGTCCGTGTGTCACAAGAAAGTATAGATGTATAGAATTGTCCGGTGTAAGACTTCCATATTTATGTACTCATTGAGCTGTGACTTACACCATACAAAGGGGTCTTGTCATGTTTATGCCAATACATTATATATATATATATATATATATATATATATATATATATATATATATATATATATATATATATATATATATATATATATATATATAATGTGCCATACTTTCTAAGTTGTAATAGTTATAGTTGTGGAAGATATTTTTTTTGTGAATCGTCTACCTGGGTCAGCAGAGGTCACAGGAATAATTAGATAATCCGTGACTCACCCTGTGAGTGCATGTTGCTCAGGAGTTTGGAGGCGGCGGTGAACTGCAGGTGAGCATGCCCGAGGCCGTGAGGAAGGCAAGAATCTCGATCAATAAGACAGAATTTTTGTCTCAAAACAATGCTGTACTTTCAGTATTACAAATTTTTCTCTATTTGAAAAATATCCTTCCAGCACTCGTGTAAACATTGGTGCCATCTCAACACCTGTAAATTCCAAGTGTTGGCGAGCATTGGTACTCTGCGGTCCGCACGCCCACGCCCCCGCGTTCGTCCCCGCCACGTGACCGCCGTGATAAGTTGTGACATGTTTTGTACCTCACATTACTTTTTAAGACAAATGAATTACCATGAATGCTTTAAAGTTTAAACCCATCTTGTTGTTTTTGTTACGATAATATCCTTCTATACAACACCTGCAGAGACCTGTCACATTAATAAATATTCTATATTATTATTATTTTTTTTTGATGAAACTGGAAACATCGCCCCGATATTTGCAATCACCGAGTGAGAGTAACCTTAGCATCAGTGTCTGTAACTTCCTATTGAATAGAGTCAAGAGGATGGTGGAGGAGATGGAGGGGACTAGGTGGGGAGCGACACTGCAGAACTTCACGGTGGTTGCGGCAAAATAGCGTTGGTCGGCTCACGCGATGACCTCCTCCCCCTTCCCCCCTTCCTCACCCCTTTCTCCCGCTTTGACCTGACACTCCTCACCCTCACCTACCTCCATGCCTTCACCCATCCCAACCTCAGCCCCAGTCCCTCCGCTCCTCGTGAGGCCGGCCGGCACGCGGCCGCGGGCTGAGAGCAGAGGCATGGTCTGGACAGGGTTAAAAGGTGGTGGTGCTGCAGGCTGGAAGCCTTGCGTCAAGTTGTGTCTGTCTTGGCTCGCGTTATGAACCCCTGAACTGGAAATATCAAGTGAATGAATAATGTGTGTCTAATTACATGTATACGACGTGCAAAGTGTGTTGTCATCGGACATAAATGTGTACCCTTCATATATGAGCTTGGATGAAAAGCCAGTCATGTAAATCTTGTTAATGCGAGAGATAAGTTAGCAGAGTATACCTTGAACACTGAGACAACTATTGAGTCGTGTAGGCAGTGACTTGGTTGCGTGATCAGTCTGACGTGTGAATTCCAATCGAGCCGCGTCAGGTAACCACGCTAGCCAGGCATGAATAGCCAGACAAGTAGGTGGTGGACAAATTTTGTTACGAAGTGAATGCTGGTGTTAGTTACGTAATCATGCGGACAAGATAATAACTTTCATAGTTAATCTAGTGACTTGAATCAATGTTGCGGGACGAGGTGTTCGCGGGATGGGTGCGAGTGTGGTGGCGGCGATGGCAGTGGTGGTGGTGGAGGTGGCAGTGGCTGCGGGTGGTGGTGACGGTGGTGGTGTGGGGCGGCACGGGGCTGGCCGTGTGCCGCTACTGGCGAATCCCACTGCGCCCCCACGCCCATCCCGCCGGTGGAGATCCTTTACAGCCTCCACACACGCTCCACGGGCAAGCTTCAGGCTACAGAAGTTTTCAGGCAAGTGAAGATGTCAGTGACCACCGCGTACCCATGAATAATTTTAAGGCCGAGAATAGACACGGTGGCCACTACGACACAAGCAGACTGTCTGTGATAAATCTGCACGCAAGTGACGTCAATCAAAAACGTCTCGTAAACAGCCTTAATCCTCACGATAGTGGCCTTCAGCGTCAACAGAACAACGCTAAATATCCTGACACCAGCCTTACTTCCCATGGAGTCGGCCTTAATAATCACAATACCAATCTCCATCTGCTTACTGAAGTATTTACGACATCAACGAAGGACAATGATGAACCGAAACACACGGCGGGTCATGACAGCCATTCGGACCGTCACCACACGCTCAATATGAGTCACGGAATGAATAATATTTTTGCTAAGAATCCACTGCCAGCCAAGTTAAACACCAGAGAGAGAGGGGGAGCACGCCAAACAAATAAAACAACCGCGACAGATAATGAGAGTTATGTGGGAGCGTCGCAAGGGGAGAAGGTGAAGGAGCAGGACGGTGCGCCAAGGGTCATCCTCCTACTGACCAGCTGGAGGAGCGGCTCCACCTTCATGGGAGAACTTCTGGCCTCAGCCGTGCCTGAGACATTCTATAGGTGAAGAGAGAGAGAGAGAGAGAGAGAGAGAGAGAGAGAGAGAGAGAGAGAGAGAGAGAGAGAGAGAGAGAGAGAGAGATGCATTATTATCATCCTACACTGATATTTCATTATGATCCATTGTCAACATCAGGGATCAGCAGGTGGCTCCGTGGCACACATTGCTCAGCGGCTCAGCCCATATACAGGTTACGAGTTCGCATCCATGGAAACTACTATAGTATAATTATTATCATAAGAATACTGTCCACAACCCAAGTATCATTCACACACTGCATCACATCAGCAGCCATTACTGTTCAACTGTAGGACAAGGGGCCTCTCGCAACTTTATCCGCCTCTCTTATGTTACTGCATCGATCTTCGATCCAGCCCCGGCAAATGCTCTTTTTTAATTAATCATATTCACCTAGTCCTCTGTCTGCCCTAACTTATACTATTTCTGGCTTGCCTCCGTTACTCTAGTTGTCCCTCTGTTATCAATTCTTCGCATGGTATGAACGGCTTAATATGTCAGTTCCTCACACACACACACACACACAATTTTATACATCTGTCTGTCTGTTTATTTATCTATCAAACTGTCTATTTATCCGTCATTCAATCAATCAATCAATCAATCTCTCTCTCTCTCTCTCTCTCTCTCTCTCTCTCTCTCTCTCTCTCTCTCTCTCTCTCTCTCTCTCTCTCTCTCTCTCTCTCTCTCTCTCTCTCTCTTATATTTTTATTTTTATTTTTATTTTTTTACAACAAAGGAGGCAGCTCAAGGGCACACAAAAAAAGAAAACAATAATAAAAAAAAGCCCGCTACTCGCTGCTCCTAAAAAAGAAACAAAAGAGGTGGCCGAAAGCAAGGTCAAATACGAAAGGAGAGATGTCCTGATACCCTCCTCTTGAAAGAGTTCAAATCGTAGGCAGGAGGAAATACAGATGAAGGAAGATTGTTCCAGAGTTTACCAGCGTGAGGGATGAAAGAGTGAAGATGCTGGTTAACTCTTGCATAAGGGGTTTGGACAGTATAGGGATGAGCATGAGTAGAAAGTCGTGTGCAGCGGGAGTTAGCAAGTTCAGAAGAGCAGTCAGCGTGGAAATATCGATAGAAGATAGAAAGAGAGGCAACATATATATATATATATATATATATATATATATATATATATATATATATATATATATATATATATATATATATATATATATATATATATATATATATATATATATATATATATATATATATATATATATATATATATATATATATATATATATATATATATATATATATATATATATATATATATATATATATATACATATATATATATATATATATATATATATATATATATATATATATATATATATATATATATATATATATATATATATATATATATATGCAAAATTAAACACAGTTTTTATTTCCATGTATGCGTGTGCAAATGTGAATGATTGAGCTGCTTGATTGTGTTCCTCCGTGATGCAGCATACTCAGCATATTATGTCCGTTTGTATCCCCCGTGTCCCGTGTCCGCCATCTCACTTCCCTCTCCTGGCTCTGCCTCGCCGCACAGTTACGAACCGCTACACCCATGGAAGATCCGAGTGCTGGAGGAGGACGACAGCCCCTCACGGGCCGCCCTCGCCCTGCTGAAGGACCTGTTTCGTTGCCGCCTGGAGCCTCATGCACAGCAGGTGGCGTACATGGCGAGCAACCATTGGTACCTCCGTTGGAACACACGTCTGGCGTCACAGTGCACGGCGCCGGCCAAGGGACAACAGCAAAGGGGTATCCAGGAGCAACAGAAAGGGTCACAAGAGCTGGCGAATGGTCGGCAGGTAACTCAGGAACAACAAGGGGCGAGGGAACAAGTAATTCTGAAGCATATATTACAGAAACGGGGACAAGAGAATAAGGAACAATCAGGGCAGCATACAGGCAACCGGATACAGCAGGAAGGAACAAGAAACTTGTACAAGGAACAGCATCACGTTAGTAGTTCTCAGGGAGTGCAAGAACCAGTAAGGAGAGGCCAGGATCAGCAGTCTGAAATAGGGAAACATCAGAAGCGTGTCCATGCGGGCGAGAAGCGGATGAAGGAGCAGCCTCGCTCACCCGACGGGAAGGAAGCCTCCCCCCCCTCCTGCGACGATGCCTCCTACGTGAGTGAGGTGTGTCGCCGCTCCCCCCTTCACGTCGCCAAGGTGAGTCACCACCAACACACTATAAACTCTATCATACGCTACGCTATATTATGCGGGCACTCAAGGAGACTTGATTACAGATTCATATTGATTACCTTGATGCTGGAGCAAGAAAGTTTAAGTCAACAAGTAAATATATCAAATATAATCAATGAAAATAAAAATCATATCGCTGAAAATCGTTAGTTGATCCTCGAAGTCTGACGGAGCGCGTGTATGTAGTACTCGTTTTCACCCCGTGTTGCAGGATGCAGGAGCTTGTAATGCTGAACACGTGAGGTCCGTCTGCCCGCTTTACCTTACTCTTTCCCTTAACTCAGTCCTCTGTCCCTGAACTGCCCCTGAGTTATCCCTCGCCCTTTGACCGATCCTCATGTGGGCCAGTCGGCCTCTTACAGTCTCCCTATATTCCATACCTGGGCACTTCCGCACCTCGGTCAGGACCTCCGCTCCTCCGCACCTGCGGACCGCCAAACGAGGTGCGGAAGCCCGGAAGTGCGGAAAGTTTTCAAAGGTGCGGAAGTAACAGGTGCGGACAGGCGAAATTTTGGGTCCAGACTTCCGCACCTGAGATTTTCAAAGATTAAAAAACGAAGGCATTACTTTCGCGCGTTTTGACTTTTAGAGATTCACTGCGGTTGTTTAGTGTTTAGTGTTTACAAATAAACATGGACAGATACGTGAAAAGAGGTGGTAGCGACAGGAGCAGGAGTATGTCTGGGGATAGTAGCGTCAATAGCGTGAGCTACAGAACCAGCACGCCTGCACCGTCAGCCTCCAGAACCCCTACGCCGCTGACGACGTCAGACATTTCCTTGTCTGACGTGGAGCTGGATCCCTTCCAGTGTAATGCCAGAATTTAATTAAGAATGGGAAATTGTAAATTAGAGAGGAAAAAGTAGTTTTAAGTATTATAAATAGATATAAGTGCCGCCAGAGAGCCGTTACCGCATAGAACATTCCAGACTCGCGCTTGAGAGGCACACCCCATCCCCCCCCTGTCACCCCTGGTGTCCGCCAGACATCACGTGGCCCGACTGAAGACAGTATTTATTTTAATTGATTTGATGATTATTTGAAGGTAAATCTCTCTCTCTCTCTCTCTCTCTCTCTCTCTCTCTCTCTCTCTCTCTCTCTCTCTCTCTCTCTCTCTCTCTCTCTCTCTCTCTCTCTCTCTCTCTCTCTCTCTATATATATATATATATATATATATGTGTGTGTGTGTGTGTGTGTGTGTGTGTGTGTGTATGAAGCTCTGATGTATTATTGTCTTGTACTATTTTGTTTTATTTTTGAGGTGCGGACTAGTTTTTCAGGCGTGCTTTAATAGTTATGGGTACAGTAGCGGAGGTGCGGAGGTCCGGTAGCGGACCGAGCGAAAAAAAATTAGGCGCGGAAGTACAGGTGCGGACTACCTGCGTCCGAGGTGCGGAGGAGCGGTAGCGGACTACCTCAAATCCAGTAACGCGCCCAGCTCTGCTATAGTATATTCTTATGTTCTCTCCCACAGGTGGTTCGGTTAAGTCTACGGCGGGTGGTGCCACTTATAGAGGACCCGCACCTGCCCCTCCAGGTGGTGTACCTCGTCAGAGATCCACGCGCCGTCCTCAGGTGCGTCGGTAATCCTTAACTTTTTTTATTCTCGTTGCCTGGTCGGGAAAACACTAAAAGAGCTAAAACATCTTACTGAATGGTATTTCGCACTGATCGGCCTGCTGAATAGTAGAAGTTGTTTGGTCAATATGATTCTGGTAAGTTTTCCTTCTAATAAGATGTCGTTAGTCGTTACACGGGATTGAGTCATGCAGTGTTAAGATGCTGAGTGCAGGCAACAACCTCCCGTGTATGTATTTCTATTGAGACCCAACACCACCACCTCCACCTTCACCAGTCCACATCACCACCACCACCACCACCACTGCGTCTCATGCCTCATCATCTGAGCCAACACACGACACACGCACGCACGCAGCGCCTCGCCTCGTCACATTCATGACTATTGACCCCTCTGCCCTCTGCCGCACCACCACACGGGGATGAAAAACTACAGTAGGAAGAGTAAGAAGAGTACAGAGGAGTAGGACCCTTTCTCCTCCTCCCTGTCCTTTCCTTTCTCTTTCTGATGGACTCGCTAAGGATGGGGCAGAGAGGCCGATCTGAGTGGTGGTATGTTGGTGAGGTGGGGTGTATGATTATGATGATTTGTTTTGCTTCCCATTAATGATTTGTGTGTGTATATATTGTTAGTGAGTGAGTGTTTCTCTCTCTCTCTCTCTCTCTCTCTCTCTCTCTCTCTCTCTCTCTCTCTCTCTCTCTCTCTCTCTCTCTCTCTCTCTAACAAAAAAAAGAAAAGCGCCTCCATTCATCCATCATTAACAACTGCTCGCATAGTATTGGATTTACGTCACAGCGAACCTTCAGGCGCCTGTTTTAAGTAACTCGGAACATGTGAGAATTTGGCCTTCAGACATTAAAAAAAGGAAAAAGAGGGAAAAATGAAAAGAAAAGGAAAGGAAGGAAGAACGCTCCCCCTCCCCCCTCCCCCTCCCCCCCCGCACATGGCAAACTTGTGTGGGTCTTCTTTCAACAGGTCTTCTAGGATCACTTGAAAAAAATAAAAAATACGGCCCTAGGGTTATCTAGGTCTCTATATGGTTAAGGTTATGATAGATTTAATTGTGGGATACTGTTAATGTAAGGCAAATCGCGGTGAATGTCATATAATCTTTAGTGCTTACGACTACGTTTTCACTACCGCAATACCGCAACCGCACTACTGATTCTTGAGTACCGCGCCCACCTCTGTTATACTGGCAACCACTACTAAACCTCACATTCCTTCCCTACTATGTATAGGCTACCTTTAAACATTTCAGATCAAGTACCTACACAGGCAGCCACTTTTCACCTCACATTTGTTCCCTAATTCAACCTTTAGAATCAAGCTATATATACAAGCAGCCACTATTCCCCTCACATATGTTCCCTACTTTAAACCGTTCACATCAAGTTATACACACAGACTTTTCCAGTTTTCTCCTCTTCCATTTTTCTCCTCTTCTATCTCCCTCTTCTTTTCAACTCCCTCTCCTCTTCCAATTTTCTCCTCTTCCAGTTTTCTCCTCTTCAGTCTCCCTCTCCTCTTCCACTTTTCTCCTCTTCAGTCTCCCTCTCCTCTTCCAGTTTTCTCCTCTTCAATCTCCCTCTCCTCGATCTTCAGTCTCCCTCTCCTCTTCCATTTTCCTCCTCTTCAGTCTCCCTCCCCTCTTCCAGTTTTCTCTTCTTCAGTCTCCCTCTCCTCTTCCAGTTTTCTCCTCTTCAGTCTCCCTCTCTTCCAGTTTTCTCCTCTTCCAGTTTTCTCTTCTTCAATCTTCCTCTCCTCTTCTAGTTTTTTCCTCTTCAGTCTCCCTCTCCTCTTCCGGTTTTCTCTTCTTCAGTCTCCCTCTCTTCCAGTTTTCTCCTCTTCCAGTTTTCTCTTCTTCAATCTTCCTCTCCTCTTCTAGTTTTCTCCTCTTCAGTATCCCTCTCCTCTTCAGTCTCCCTCTCCTCTTCCAGTTTTCTCCTCTTCAGTCTCCCTCTCCTCTTCCAGTTTTCTCCTCTTCAGTCTCCCTCTCCTCTTCCAGTTTTCTCCTCTTCAGTCTCCCTCTCCTCTTCAGTCTCCCTCTCCTCTTCAGTCTCCCTCTCCTCTTCCAGTGTTCTCCTCTTCAGTCTCCCTCTCCTCTTCCAGTTTTCTCCTCTTCAGTCTCCCTCTCCTCTTCCAGTTTTCTCCTCTTCAGTCTCCCTCTCCTTTTCAGTCTCCCTCTCCTCTTCCAGTTTTCTCCTCTTCAGTATCCCTCTCCTCTTCAGTCTCCCTCTCCTCTTCCAGTTTTCTCCTCTTTAGTCTCCCTCTCCTCTTCCAGTTTTCTCCTCTTCAGTCTCCCTCTCCTCTTCCAGTTTTCTCCTCTTCAGTATCCCTCTCCTCTTCAGTCTCCCTCTCCTCTTCCAGTTTTCTCCTCTTCAGTCTCCCTCTCCTCTTCCAGTTTTCTCCTCTTCAGTCTCCCTCTCCTCTTCCAGTTTCCTCCTCTTTAGTCTCCCTCTCCTCTTCCAGTTTCCTCCTCTTTAGTCTCCCTCTCCTCTTCCAGTTTTCTCCTCTTCCAGTTTTCTCCTCTTCAGTCTCCCTCTCCTCTTCCAGTTTTCTCCTCTTCAGTCTCCCTCTCCTCTTCCAGTTTTCTCCTCTTCAGTCTCCCTCTCCTCTTCAGTCTCCCTCTCCTCTTCCAGTTTCCTCCTCTTTAGTCTCCCTCTCCTCTTCCAGTTTTCTCCTCTTCCAGTTTTCTTATCTTCAATCTTCCTCTCCTCTTCCAGTTTTCTCCTCTTCAGTCTCCCTCTCCTCTTCCAGTTTTCTCCTCTTCAGTCTCCCTCTCCTCTTCCAGTTTTCTCCTCTTCAGTCTCCCTCTCCTCTTCCAGTTTTCTCCTCTTCAGTCTCCCTCTCCTCTTCAGTCTCCCTCTCCTCTTCCAGTTTTCTCCTCTTCAGTATCCCTCTCCTCTTCAGTCTCCCTCTCCTCTTCCAGTTTTCTCCTCTTCAGTCTCCTTCTCTTCAGTCTCCCTCTCCTCCTCCAGTTTTCTCCTCTTCAGTCTCCCTCTCCTCTTCCAGTTTTCTCCTCTTCAGTATCCCTCTCCTCTTCAGTCTCCCTCACCTCTTCCAGTTTTCTCCTCTTCAGTCTCCCTCTCCTCTTCCAGTTTTCTCCTCTTCAGTCTCCCTCTCCTCTTCAGTCTCCCTCTCCTCTTCCAGTTTTCTCCTCTTCAGTCTCCCTCTCCTCTTCCAGTTTTCTCCTCTTCAGTCTCCCTCTCCTCTTCCAGTTTCCTCCTCTTTAGTCTCCCTCTCCTCTTCCAGTTTTCTCCTCTTCCAGTTTTCTTATCTTCAATCTTCCTCTCCTCTTCCAGTTTTCTCCTCTTCAGTCTCCCTCTCCTCTTCCAGTTCCCGCTCCCGCCTGCCCTGGTGCATCGCCCCGGCCTGCCGCGACCCCCACACCGTGTGCTCCAGCCTGCAGAAGGACCTCCACCTCCTCCCACATCTTCTGCGTCGATACCCAACCAGGTAACACTTATGTGACACGGCTTCACGGAATAAGGATGAAATTCTACGTACCCAAATGACCTTTTTAATTATCCCCCTACCTCGATCTTAATAATGATAAAAATAATCTTGGGCTTCTCAATCTTTATTCCTGTTTATTTACCTACACAATGACTTATTGATTTGTAGACATACATAATAATCTCTCTCTCTCTCTCTCTCTCTCTCTCTCTCTCTCTCTCTCTCTCTCTCTCTCTTCACAGGATAAAGATGGTCCTCTATGAAGAATTCCTCCAAGGGCTTCCTTCTTCCCTCCACGACCTTCTTGCCTTCCTTCACCTGCCTTTCTCCTCGACACACCTCGCCTTCATCAATGCATCGAAGCGAGGCGTCCCATTTCACCCTCAGGAGTTTTCACAGCGAACCCAAGGGCCACCAGGCCATGCTCAGGGAACCTACGGGACGAGCAGGAACCTCAAGTACCAGGCGTTTCTATGGAGGCTCAACACGCCCTACAAACAAGCCTCCAGGTACCAAGCACACTGCAGGGCCGCCCTCACCTCCCTGGGGCTGAGGCAGTTCACGTCCTCCCTCCAGTACCACACCTATTCCCTCCCTGCTCTCCTGCCTCGCCCCCGTCGCCCGCACACCTAAATGAAGACTCAAGCAACCTCATTACAGTGTATTTTCTTATAATTATTCAACCCTGCTCAACTGCACTGACGATTCCTTAAATGCTCTTATTACCTAACTTATACAGGGCTGTGATATCCCCCCCCCCTCCCTCCTATCTACTGTCCTCATTCGGAACTCCGTGATCCTGAATAAGGCATTAATAATTTATTCTAATCCATATTCACCCTCTGTGGCTCTGGCTGTTGCTAGGCGCCCTTGCTCTAGTAAACACAACTGTTTGAATTGTGCAGCTTGCATCTCAGCACAACTAATATAACTGCAATCTGTTTTGTCAAGGGGAAACAGCCAAGAACTCTCTGCCGTAGCTTGTGCACCGTCAATGAGTTAAATGACGATAAACATACACCAACCTATTACTCTATTATGCTGCCGGTGCTACAGATAAAGGGAAAAATGGGGCAATAGTAAGGATTTGGACATCTCTACACTCTTTCCTGGAGTTTCCCGGGAGGTTTGAAGGTTAGTGGAAAATAGGCAGTAGAAGAGCAGTTGGTTAAGTATAGAAAGCGAGATATCGGCTGGTTACAACTACCAATCCTTACTTCATATGTGTGCTGTAATATCACCTGTCAGGGAGCATATTGTAAGGTGTAAAGCGTCAAATCAAATGAAATGTAGAGAATTCTAACCAAGTCCTCCCACCGCCCGTTTTCTCTCTACTGTAGAAAACGGTCGGCGGCGGTCTGTCAAACACCCCACCACGGCCGCTGTCTCACGCCGGGCCCTGAGCCACTATTTAGCTGTGTTGTGCGTCCATTACTCATCGACAGAGTGTTGGAGTGCTCCTCGTACCCACGGGAGTGTCCGGGCCGGCGGTAGGGGGCGGAAGGTGAGTGTTAACCGGTGTGTGGAAGTGGCGAGGGTGCTTCAGGTGGAGGCCCATCCTGGAGAACGCCCCGCCCCCTAGGGTAGGAAGGCTTGGTTAGGGTCAGCAGGGCCAAGGCTGAGCCCCTCTTCCTCCCCCTCCTCACAGAGTCCTCAAGGCTCGTCATGCCGTGCCCAATGCGCGCCACAATCACAGTCAATGCAATGCTTCAAAGCTGTGCCTACACTTCTAGACTATATAGTGCCAGTATTATGTAGAGAAGTAAGACTGCCATTAGGGGATAAGCATATACTATAGATTTGGTGTGCACTTTAAGCAGCCAGAAGTTCCCAAAATATTCTAATTTATACTTTTAGGTGTTTGACTTGTTATAAAAAAATAATGCTTGTTTCATATTCTCTTGTTTCTCTTAATCTCAAAATGTTCTAAAAGATTAGATTTAATGTGATTTTTAAGTTGATTCTCACTTGGAACAATTTGACTCATGATGCTGACACCTCAGGGTTTGAATTCAAATTATATTCCTCATTGTCTTTGCCCTCATCATCATGTGACACCCCACATAGGCCAGGTGGGGGTCCAGACAGTCATGTGATATACGGTACTGATGAGTGCTCCAGGAAACACATTATTAAGGAGGGTCAGTCCATGACCTCAGCCTCCTTTGTCATTGGAGTTTTTTTCTTTTTAGTGCCATGAAGGGCATGCATTCACAAATTTTTAATCTCCTTGTTTCATGAAAAATATTTCCTTGTATTGATATTTTCTTTCCTTGGCATGCTATTCATCTATAGAAAACCTAAGGGTTAAATGAAATAAACTCACAGATGCTTCCATTCAGCATTCCATTATGGGTGAGCTGTGCAGAGATCAATCTGTGCATAATTTTTTTTATTGCTTTTTATAGCAGATCAGCATTAGTACAATTATAAAATCGCACACCATACCATGCAAACACTTTTTACCTTTTCATGGTAAGTAGGATAGACATTTATCTTGCTAAAACTAGCTGACTTATGCCTTACCACAAAACAAAGCTGTGTCAAGTATGCCAAGATATTCCTGCTGTGTTTTTGGACATAAACTAATCATGAAACCTGAATTACCTTATAGAAAAAGTCTTACATAAGACTTGTTTCTATTTCATTGATATAAATGACTTCTGCCATAAAAGTCTCATCTCACATTATTTAGTTTCCTACTGCTTCTATGAAGTTTCAAGCAGTATTTATATCACCACCTCATATTTGTGCTGTAATATCACCTGTCAAGGAGCATAATATATTGTAAGGTGTGCTTGGGGGCATATGCTATAACTGCATGTGGCCTGAGTGCTCATATCTGTCTCAGTGGCCCTTGGGCCTGTGGTGGGGAAGAAGAAGAACCCATTTCCTTAGTACACAAGGTAAATATGGCATCTAGGCTACCACTTTTACCGTCTCCTGGCTTCCCCAGGTACCCATTTATTGAACAGCCTTATAGGCTTGAACTAATTACTTGCTCTAGATATGTGTATTCCTTTACTGCCAAGTGTTTCATTCCCATTCATTATTTGTTGTCCTGCCAACTGATTATCAAACATTACCTTTGTTTTCTTCATATTTATCTTCACACCTAACTTCAAACTCCCTTTATTTGCCGCAAGACGAGAGTGCTCAGAGCAGAAAACAATGGGAATGGGGTCTCAGTCTGTGTTGTACACTCGCAGAGGTAGCACCCGCGTGCTTGTGTCTGCTTATGTTTGTTACTTACTTACTTGTTACTTGTGTTTCTTATTTATCTGGTCCCACTTCTGCCGAAGCGCTCTGCAGGACTCACATATTTTAATTCATTAAATTTTCAATATTGATCACAACTTATATGCCGTCTTAATTGTCAATGTTTCCTTTCCATGTTGTGCTCTAGAGTGCGTGCGATCTATATGTTTTCAGCACTACATTTGTAGTGCGGCGACGGCCTGATGAACGAGCCTCCCATAACCCACTTAGACAGTGGGGTACCTCTTTGGCCGACTCGGTAAGGGGTGGCTCTCCCGTCACGCTGGTCGCGGGTTCAATCCCAGGCAGCCGGGGAATACCCTCACTCTTGATTAATTTCTCGTGTTATTTCGATACACGCAGAGGCCGTGTTGAGAAGTAGGAAGGATTTAGAAAAGAAGCTCGTCGGGGCATTACAGTGGTGGCATAGCGGTGGGATCCTCTCCTGCAGTTCTGTGGAGCTTCCCCGAAGGGGTAACAGGTAGGATGGCCCATGCTCCGAGGTTGATAGAAAATGGGAATGTTGGAGGTATGTCTAAAAGGGACATTGTGGAGTTATGTCTCAAAGGGACATTGTCAACACACAGAAATTAATCTACATGGGGGGAAAGCCGTGTAGTGCGGCGACGGCCTGATGAACGAGCCTCCCATAACCCACTTAGCCAGTGGGGTACCTCTTTGGCTGACTCGGTAAGGGGTGGCTCTCCCGTCACGCTGGTCGCGGATTCAATCCCAGGCAGCCGGGGAATACCCTCACTCTTGATTAATTTCTCGTGTTATTTCGATACACGCAGAGGCCGTGTTGAGAAGTAGGAAGGATTTAGAAAAGAAGCTCGTCGGAGCATTACACATTGTGCATTCATTTTGGTTTATGAGTTTTTTGGTTTGTGAGCAAAATTCTGAAACAAATTAAGCACATAAACAGAGGTATGACTGTAGTTGCTTATTTACTCCGGTGATTTTTTTTGACAACTTGATTGATAATGTGGAAGTGGTCAGTTGCTGGGTATCCATTACAAAATCCATCTTGTTCTCTTGACTAGTTTGAATCTATATAAAATAGTGTTGCAATTACATTGTTTGTTATGCTAGTGCTGAAAAAAAATGTAGCTAGTAAGGAATAGACCAATTGGCTGATAGTTCTTTCAGTCTCTTATGTCATATTTTGGTGGGAATTAATATAATGGCGACATTTTTCTGTGCTGTAGTAAGTTTGTAACTGGAATAATTTTTGTATAAATGAAATATTTTTTTATGGATGACATTGCATTATCAGAATTTTTTTCTTTTGATAGGACTGGTGTAAGATGAATGTAGGATTGTGTAATGCTGCAGTGAATGCTGCAGATGGTAATGCTAAAAGCAGAAATGTGAAAATGGATTAGTGAAACAGGTTGGTATTCTACTGGATTTTGTGCTCAAATATCCAGTGAAAGCTAATACACTGATGGAATAAGGAAAATATTAGTAAGAAGTTATTCCATCTGTGAGACCTTAAAACTGGTAGATTAAAGCTATAAAAAATTAATAAGAAACTAATGAATGGTAAGAGGCATGACATTACATCATTACATCATGGTGATTTTTAAAATAGCAAAACATACCAACGATTGTATGATAAATCACTTTCCATAGCTCAAACGGTTTTATTTAAAGATAGATAATACACCCTCAGGCACATTTTTAGTATCATACTTGTGCATGATGTCATGATGTACGAGATTCCTATCCCGGGACAAGAGAGGTCAGGGATATTGGAAGTCTCCTGAGGAGATTGACTTTTTAATTCCCATTAGTGAATTTTCTTTAATTTTTTTCTAATTACGTTACTGAAATAATCATGATCCCCTTAATGAAACTGCAGTATCCTCCATGCACTTTATGATTTTGGACAAAGCTATATATATATATATATATATATATATATATATATATATATATATATATATATATATATATATATATATATATATATATATATATATATATGTGTGTGTGTGTGTATCATTCACTATGGTCTAATTATGCACTGGACTTGCATATTCCAGCCAGTACCCTCCTCCAATGAGCCAATGCTCAGTGTTCGGGCATGACGGGAACCTCACATCACACCCCCACACACCTGAGAGGTCATATACAACCCCTGACTGACACTCGGTAGTCAGTACCCATTCACTGCTGGGTGGAAAGGGGACATAGATTAAATGAGACTGCTTCTGGAAATCGAACCAAGGCCCTCTTGGTATGAGGCAAGTGTGTTAACCAGTGCACTGAGGTGTGTGTGTGTGTGTGTGTGTGTGTGTGTGTGTGTGTGTGTGTGTGTAATCCACCACGGCTGTTGGACTCGTAAACGTCAGCAGGTACCCTCACAACATGAGCAAGTGCCCTTTATCGTCGATCTATGGTTACTGCCAGGACCTCACACACCACACACCCCATCCCCCTTGCTCAAGGGGGGCCAGTAACCACCCTAGTCAACTGAAAGAATCCAGCCTGAGCGGGCTTGAAATGCCGCCCTGTCAGACCATGAAGCCTGGCAGTGCAGTGCTCTAACCAGTTGTGCCACAGTGTGTGTGTGTGTGTATTTACCTAGTTGTATTTACCTAGTTGTGAAATACAGGAAAAGAGCCGTACTAGGCTCGTGCTGTCCCGTCTCCATAATGCTTATTATCCAGTTTGGCTTTAAATTCATGAATCGTTTACCTAGTTGCAGTAAACTGGAATTGAATTATATAGCACTTATGTTGTACTGTTTACAGTCCTACTCATAGAAGGAATTAGTTTCCCAACATTCCTGCAGCAAAAGGAGAGTTCAACTCCATCCAGACTCACGTTTCTCTGTATTCCCTGCTTGGTAAACAGCATCCATGATGTGAAAAGAGACTCAGCCGTATCACTAATTGTTTCTGTTTGGCATGGGTTTTGAGTTTAGGATCTTTTCTTTTCAACCAAACTTACTTGCAACTTTGCCACCTGGCCTTGTGTATATTCACCTAGTTGTAATTTACAAGAATGACCTTCATTTGTAGATTCTCATCTCTAAATCTTAGTTTGTCAATTGTATCCTTGAATTCATAAATATTTTTGGCTCAAGCTCTCTCCCTTTCAAGGTTATTCCAGATGTCAGAGCATCTAATGTGAAGGCTATGTTTCCTGATATTCCTCAGGCACCTTATTGTTCTTCCTCAGCTTCTTACCATGACCTCTTATATTTCTAGTGTCCTATATTAATAGGTCATCCTCATTGGTCATTTACATTTCCTTCGTTATACTGTGCACTGTAATCAGATCTACTCTTTTTCTCCTCTCCCCCAAGGTTGATACACTCACTCTTTCCAGTCTCTTCTCGTATGTCATGTCTCATCAGTTTGACACCATTATTTGGCTGCCCTCTGAATTCTTTCTATTTTCCTAGGATTTTTCTTTCTGTGTGGAGGCCACACCACTGCTGCATATTGCAATCTTGGTTGAATCACCAACACAATCAGTTTCATCACATCCTCATTTTTATATGTAATGCCACTGTGATGTGTGTGTGTATTTACCTAGTGTGTGATACATACATCTACACTCATGGGTCTTGTCTTTACATTTCAATCCTTTCTTTTAGTGAAGACACTGTTAAACTATTATACTGTGAATCTTTTCTGGTAGTTGGTTTAGTCGTTCTTATAGTATATAATTAGATCATACCATCATTTAACAGTTAGTTCAGAAAGCATAGTTTCAAGCATATGTGATTTATTTGATATCAAATTGTGCATATATATTAATTTAGTGCCTAACTGGAGGGGGTTAACATGAACTCAAACCAAGTAGATATGTATCTTTGTTGCAAGAAGCTATGTATTCTTCATTATGTCACATTTAGAAAAAAAATTACTGATACTCTTGCCTATAATATTAGGATTCTAGAATGCTTAACCTTAAACTCTACAACAGATTGCTCAGAGAATTGTTTCTAGTAAATCCTGGAAATGGTTGCCATTTTACTTTTCCCCTGTATAAGAAAAATTATCATCTGTAGGTAATGGAGTACCACTTGTAAGCCATAATTTCAAACTTTGCCCCACTGGAAGTGCAACTAAACCTGTTGTTTCATTTAAACGGCCCTGCTGCACACGACTTTCTACTCATGCTCATCCCTATACTGTCCAAACCCCTTATGCAAGAGTTAACCAGCATCTCCATTTTTTCATTCCCTTCACTGGTAAACTCTGGAACAGCCTTCCTTCGTCTGTATTTCCTCCTGCCTATGACATGACCTCCTTCAAGAAGAGTGTATCAAGTCACCTCTCCACCTGAAATTGACCCCTCTTTTGGCTACTCTTTACCTTTGTCTTTTGTAGGAGCGGCGAGTAGCAGGCTTTTTTTTTTTGCACTTTTTGTTGCCCTTGAGCCGTTTTCTTTGATGTAAAAAAACACAAAAAAAAAGATTAAGGGTTTAGTCTTATAAAATTAGGCATTCCTTTAACAGCTATTAAATACAAAGCATATATCAAAGTTACAAAATCTAAATGTGTCTTATTGACAAAGTAGTAAAAATTTGTTGGCAGCTGACCAAACAGCCCATCTGCAAGGGTCCCTTCGGCCAGGGAAGCTGATGGCAACTGATTCCTCTTGTTAGTAAACCTATCTTGGGAGGATCGCGCTGTGTCGAGAAGTTGAAGGAAAGTTACTGTCATTCCCACATGCAATATAAAATATAATTGAGATCAGTGTAGCAATTTATAGTGTGTAAGAACATATCTATCTATCCATCTATCTATCTATATCTATCCATCTATTGATCTGTCTATCCATCAATCTCTCTCTCTCTCTATCTATCCATCTATTGATCTGTCTATCCATTAATCTCTCTCTCTCTCTCTCTCTCTCTCTCTCTCTCTCTCTCTCTCTCTCTCTCTCTCTCTCTATCTATCTATCTATCTATATATCTATCTATCTATCTATCTATCTATCTATCTATCTATCTATCTATCTATCTATCTATCTATCTATCTATCTATCTATATATCTATATCTATATCTATATATATCTATATATTTATGTATATATATATTTATATATATATATATGTGTGTGTATATATATATATATATATATATATATATATATGTATGTATGTATGTATGTATGTATGTATGTATGTATGTATGTATGTATGTATGTATGTATGTATGTATGTATGTATGTATGTATGTATGTATGTATGTATGTATGTATGTATGTATATATATATATATATATATATATATATGTATATATATATATATATATATATATATATATATATATATATATATATATATAGACAGATAGATAGATGGATGGGTAAAGGTAAGTTGAAGCATACGCTATCAGCTGCGCGTGACCGCGGTGCTCATCTCAGTACCATTGGTTCTTGAGGCTGTGGTGGGTGAGCATGGTGAGGACTCATTAACCCCTGACACAAGGCGAGTGCAACATCCGGGTCATCTCAGTTGATCAATAAGTACCAAGGAAGGTTGCACAGTCGTCTTGTCCCTCCTCTTATGTTTATAGTGGTGAGAATGGTGTGTGTGTGTGTGTGTGTGTGTGTGTGTGTGTGTGTGTTGTGATGTCCCCGTAGTTGCAGCAGTTATCTTAGTGTACGTACATGCAGCAAGGTCAGAAGTAAACTGCTGACGGCCGGTCTGGTGGCGGGCTCAGGAGGGAGATCAAGTATTACACACCATGGCTGGAGACCGGGTCACGGGGAGGAGGAGGAGGAGGTTATCTGAGTGTCTTCAGGCCAGAGATAACGAATGAAGCGTTACAGCAGACGCCAATAGAGGATTTTAAAGATTAATTATTTACATTTAGGTTACTATATTTATAGTCATATTTTCTGAAAGTGGACGTTGTGCCAGCTTTTGACCTATCATTTGAACGCCGTTGGGATATCTCTTTGGCTGGAGACGTGGCGGGGTCATGAGATCGGCTGGGTGGGTCCGTCTAGGTTTGTGTGATAAAGCTGAGGCAGCGGCGGGACCCTTCGGCCGGGGGAGGGGGGGTAAGAGGACAGGAGAGTGAGTGCAGGGAGATAATGAGAAGAGATCGTGGTGGTCAGTGCGGCGCCGCGTCCAAGCAAGGCATCTTACCCGTCACACCTCCACAGTAACGCCGGGACCCGTGGCGCTCGTGGGGACGGACGCTGGTGCCTCCGGTCATCATCGTCATCATAAAAAGCTGGAAGGAGAGAGGGCCGGGCTGCTGCCAGGGCCGCGACTTGAGCCTCCGTCATGGACCGCACCACCAACGTTCTCCTAATCTTCCTGACTTTCTTCGGTAAGTTCATTTTTATTTTATTTTTATTTTTTATTTTTTAGCGACAATTAGTTAGGTGTGTGCAGCAGGTTCAACAGTCTTACCAATGGCCAGTCTTTTCTTTTAGCTTTTAGTTATTATTATTATTATTATTATTATTATTATTATTATTATTATTATTATTATTATTATTATTATTATTATTATTATTATTATTATTATTATTATTATTATTTTTATATTATTATTATTATTATTATTATTATTATTATTATTATTATTATTATTATTATTATTATGATTATTATTATTGTCATTATTATTTTGGTTATTGTTGTTATTGGTATTCCTCTTCTTACTGTTGTTGTTGTTACTGTGGTTGTTGTTATGAACGTTTGAAAGTCGTGTTTTGAAGTAATGGTGTTCGCCTTTTATCGTATTGATTTTAGTTGTATTTTTCAAGATATATGAATTTGGATAGTGGCGTTATGCTCTATAAGAACCTATTTTGTTATCCATCCTTTACGCGCTCCATACCTCGTTAAATGTAACAAGTTTTTAGCCGTGAGCGTATCGTTGATTTTCTTTTTTGGACCTCTGTTGGACGGGCGACTGTAGGTGATCCGAGTTCGTAGGTCACCGGCCAGGGGCAGGTAGAGAGTCACTGTCCTGCCGCGTCGATGTTTGGATTCGTGTTGGTGGTTGTGGGTGATACTGCCGTGTCTGGTATTTCCTTGGCCGGGAATGGAGGTAGCTCAGCAACCTCGTGAGTGATGACGTCATGGAATAAAAGCACGGCGCACGCTTGAGCTGAAGTACGGGGAAGATGTGAACTTTTTTTTTTCGCATATGTGGAACCACAAGAATTGAACTCTGCTTGTTGAACATTTAACTTGACTCAAGGTATAAGCACTTTACTATCCATGCTTTAGATTCCACCTTTGGCCTAGGTCTGTGCCCAGGGAGGAGAGAGAAACTACAGTCAATAATATTTAATTGTAGGCGTTACAAAGTGCCAATGATCGGATGAGCAAGACCGAGAAGACGGTTTCTGTGACCACGAAAGCTTATCACAACACTCTTCAGCGGCTTTGTTACTCACTTTTATCAGGAACCCGGGCACCGCGTCCCCATACAAATACTTTAGGATCAAGGACTCAAGTATGGTGAAATGTGTCCAAGTTCAAAGTACAAATATTGGACCCATGGGCTGGCCTGGGTAGAGGCTGCCTTGTTTGAGGCCGTGGCTTGTGTTTAGCATCAGATTATACCTATATCCTTCAGACCATCTAGTAAGCTACAAACGACGGTGATAAGTCTTGAGTTAAAGCCTTGATATCAGCGAATTTTTTTCATGGTCATTGCTATCTAATCGAAGTGACGAGTCTGGGCTAAGTTGCTCATCACTCGGGCTACCTCTGACGTATGATACAAAAGGCAACGTGCCAATAACAGCCCGAAGTAAATAACGTACATGAAAACATCATTCATGTCTGTATATTTTATTACGAGTGATTCTTTCTCTATTTCGCAAACCGTCGTAATCTTACGTGGCATCTAGTGAGAGATCACGCCGCGCACACTGAGTAATCGCTTCACGGCTGGCATTTCCCGTCGTGCTTGATCAGTTGGCAGGATTGTCGAGGGGAAGGGGGAGGGGGAGGACGAGGTGAAAGGGAGGCTGCAGCCTACTCTGTGGTGGAGGCGCATTGTGGGCGGCAGAAGTGATAAGCGAGTAAACCGCGGATGTATTGACTAACATGATCAAGACACGCGTGCATCTTGGAACTATATTTTATCATTGTGTGGCTTTAACCTGAAGTCGCCTATGTACTCACTTGGCATAGCACTTATCATATGGTGTGCCACTGCAGTTGTAACGCTAACATATCATGTATATATATATATAGATATATATATATATATATATATATATATATATATATATATATATATATATATATATATACACCATAGACATTTAATCGAGGCACTGTATTATTAGTTTTATCTTTGCGTTTATTCTTTCCGCGTGGGTGCGAACAGTAGGTGTTCAATGTTCAAGATTTATATAAACTTTTCCGTGAAGATACTGACGCGAGATGACCGGAGGCGAGACAAACAAGGCGTCACCACATGGTGTCAGCATTCCTCTGGGCGCCGGAAATCTCAATTCCTGAGAAGAATTATTTCAGCGTTGTCTTAACCCGGGAACGCTGGGCATGGCATCTCATAATTTAGGAACAAAGGTTTATTCAGCATTTCTCTAACTAACGCGTCAATTTTTCTCTGGCTATAAGTGAGGCTCGTCTGCCTCAGAGAGACAGATAAGGAGACAGAGCTGTCATAACTCCTCTCTTCTAATTGACCTTTTAGTATCAAGTTCGCTGCAGTGTTGCTTCCTTTACTATTTTTCGTTATTTTTTTGCATTCTACTTGGCCTTCTAAACCTTTCAACTGCACGCGTCCACCTCTACCTCGGCTGCCCTGCACAAATTCATTCCTTTATACAGTTCAGCTTCCTAGTGCAAAGTTTCCCAGTATATCTGCACTCCACCGCGTTTTCCCTTCACAAGCCGATCTCTGTGCAGCTCAGCTGCTTAACGCGAGTCAACCAGTGTATCTCCACTCCACCCTATTCACCGCACGGCAAACTCTGGACAGTCACACTTTCCCCCCATTTACGACTTTTCAGTAGGGAAGTATCAAGACCCCTCGGGAAATTGAATGTGAAAATCCTCTTTGGCACCTTTCCAACAACTTGCGTGTGTGGAAGCTGGACGTTGCGGAGATATATTTTTTCCCCTTTCTCCCCCATTGCATCATAATAAAAATACGAAGGTACCTACTCCCCAGCAAATCATTAGAAGGAACGTAACCTCGTAAAATAAAACAACCATATCCCACTTAATAAAAAGTAACGTAACTTCCAACCAAATGAATTCAGGGTTAGTGACTTTTCTATACGTCAATATAATCGAAGACACGCCATCCCCGCATAGCCTAATAGCAGGGTCGACGCGGTATGAATAGAACTGGAGTGTGTGTGTGTGTGTGTGTGTTTCTCTTGTCTGCCTGTCTGTCTGTCTGTCTGTCTCGGGTGGTCATGAGTGAGTGAAAGAAGCGTATCCTGTTTAGGTAATGTAGAAAAGATGTCCATCCCTTCCTTCCTCTACTCCTGTCTCTCGTCTTTCTATTTTTTTCTCCGTTTTTTCTCTTCCGGTTATTATTATCTTCCCCTCTCCCCTATTTTTTTTTTCAATCCCATCCCTGTCTTTTCATTCCTCTCCTACGCTTTTACTCTCTCTCTCTCTCTCTCTCTCTCTCTCTCTCTCTCTCTCTCTCTCTCTCTCTCTCCTCGTTTTTTTTCTTCGTTCTCCTTCTCCTCCGCTTCCATTTTCCTTCCCCTTACCCCGTACGCTTTTACTCCTATCTCCTCCTCCCCTTTCCTCTTCGTTTTCCTATTCTCTTAGTTTTCTCTTCATCCTCTTTCTGTTGCCACCACCACCCACCTCGCCCCCTTCCCTCCATACATGATACGGCTCCATCCTCGCCCGCATCCATCCATTCATCCATCCTGATCCGTCCTTGCCCCGTCGCCTCCCTACACCACCACCATGACCTGAATGAGACTCCATAATGTAAGGCTTTCCGTACTTGACCATACGCCACCACTGCCACTACAGCTATTATACCACCATCGCCAGTAACCGCAATAACAAGTCTTTTATTAGTCATTTACTGCATTTAACGCCACCCCCGATGCTTGTCTCTCGCATGATAGTTGTGTGTGACGTGTCGTTCGGTGGCTCGTAACTGTAGTATCGCGATAACACGTGGAGGAACAAGCCACTCAAGCAGGCCACGTGGAGATCGCTGAGACCGCCTTTTAATTTAACCTTGGTCACCATCACCTCTGCCGCCACCGCCACCCACGTCTGCTCTCCTCCGCCCCCTCTGCCTCCTTCACGTAGGGTGTTCGAAGGTGGTGTTGTGTGTGTGTGTGTGTGTGGTAACAAATGTATGCACGTATATTGAGTTGCATCGTCCTTACTTACTTATAAGAGTTGTGTGTTTACTGAGCAGAAAGACAGACAAGTTATACTCTGTTGGAAGGTCAAGGTATAGGTTTACATCTCCTCCTCCTCCTCCTCCTCCTCCTCCTCCTCTCCTCTCCTCTCCTCTCCTCCTCCTCCTCCCTCCTCCTCCTTAATCTTAACATCACACGAGGCCTTCGGTGATACGCCAGGCAGGTATGTTGTGAGAATTATTGGCCATATTCTTCAACATATCGGCGCTCAAGTACGCATATTTGGCAACGCATTCGTAGGATTTCTGGGTATTTCCATGGGTACTTTAAAAACCCTGGTGGTAGTGTGCCCCTTCTGCACCATAACCCCCCAAAAAAAACAGTCATTACATCCCATTTAATCTTCTCTTCGGCCTTTGGAAATAGTTGATGTGAGAGGCGGAATACCAACCATTTAATTACTCACGGATACGACCAGGGGATACGATGGCAGCTCATACACCGCGAAACACATGGGTCGTATTACAAGACATTTCGCCGCCAAAGAACACATATTTGACAAGGCTTTCGTAGGAGTTGTGGGCATTTCCAGGAGTAGTTTTATGACCCTGGTGGTAGTGCGACCCTTCTTCTGTACCGTGAACCTCAAGAAACACCCATTAGAACCCGACTGACCCCCTCTTTGACCTTTAGAAATAGCTGATGTGAGACGCGAATGTGTCTTACAATACCGACCATAATTTTCCGGCTGCCATAACGCAAAGAAACAGGACTTACAACACCACCAACGACGATACTTACAACATAAACATTAGGAGCCACAACCATAGCATTCACAGCGACAACCACGACCCTTTATCACCTGTCCGTCAATGAGTAATCAGTCAATCAGCGTTGGCCGTGACTGCCTTGGCCTCGTCCAGACCCACCCCGGAGATTTTGTTCTTTGGCGTGAGAGGGGATGGAGGAGGAGGATTAGGAGGAGAGGTGAAGGTTGACTAACACTACTTGCTCTTTAAGACATTCACTGCATTTAACACCACCTTCGATGCTAGTTATGTATGACGTGTTGTTTGGTGGCTCGTTATCTGTAGTATCCTGGTAACATACGGAAGGAACAAGCCACACAACCACCTCTACCTTCCTATAGTTCACCCACTTACCCTTCATCCGTTTTGTTCCATGGCGTAAGAGGAGGAGGATAAAGATAAAGCGTGGCTCTTAAGGGTGGTATTCTCAGACGCTCCCTCCTCTCACAACATATATTTCCAAATGCCACAAAGGCTATTAGAAAGGTTCCCATGAGTGTTTTTTCACGTTCATGGTACAGGAGCTTTGTCATATTGCCACCAGGGTCATAAATCTAGCCATGGAAATACCCACAACTCCTACGAAAGCCTTATCAAATGTGGGTGTGTGAGCGACAAAACGTTTAAGTATGTGACCCTAAAATCCTCTCCTTGCTCTCTTCAGTACCTCCCTCACCCACTTCCCTTCCATTTTGTCCCTTGGCGTGATAGGAGAAGGGGGAGGAGGAAAAAGGAGGAAGAGGAACATAAGTAAAGGTTGACACTACTTTTCTTGCTCTCCTCTACCAGCTCACTCCCTTTCCCTTCTTCCTTCACGCAAATTGATGATGGCTGAGGTACCGGTGGATGTTGAGGGTGGTGGTGGTGGTGGTGATGATGATGTGGAGGCGGGGACGTGGCGGTGGCGAGGTGGCGCATCCTGGTTGGCTGGAGCTTATCTTTGGTGGCCCTGAACACGTATATATAATTATCGATGTTGTCGCTGAGATGTGTGTGTGTGTGTGTGTGTGTGTGTGTGTGTGTGTGTGTAAGATAGACAGAGGGAGAGAAAGAGATAGGGTGGGGGAGTTTACCTACACACACACACACACACACAAATCAGAGGGGTCATCTTCCACGTCCTCGTCGCCTCTTCTTCGTTCTCACTCGGTGGTTATCCGTTCCTGTGTGACCGAACTGCGCTTAAGAAACACTGTCACACGTCCTCCCCCCCCCCCCCCCCCCACACACACACACCAAGAATTTCCTACTCCCTCCCATACCTGACCGAAGCTCCCCGTTCCCTTCCAGCACCCTTTTCTCCTATTATTTCCTTTTTCTTGTTTTCAGGCACACCCAGGCACCCATTCTAAACAGTTCTTTCTCTTTCTCACCTCTCCCTCTTCCATTCCTTTCCCTTCTCTTATTTTGTTCTTATTTCCAGGCGCATTCTGCACAGTTTACCCCGTTTGTCACCTTTCCCTCCTCCATTCACCTCTTCTAATATCATTCTTATTTTCAAGCGCATTTTATATAGTTTCCATCCATTCCTTTCCTCTCCCTCTTCAATTCATCATTTCTTCTTATATCATTCTTATTTTCAGGCGCATTCTATATAGTTTCCATCCATTCCTTACCTCTCCCTCTTCAATTCATCATTTCTTCTTATATCATTCTTATTTCCAGGCGCATTGCAAACAGTTCCCTCCATTCCTTACCTCTCCCTCTCCCATTCATCCTCTCCTTATTTTATTCTTATTTTCAGGCGCATTCTATACAGTTTCCCCCGTTTCTTACCTCTCCCCTTCCATTCATCCTCTCTTTTCTTATTTTATTCTTATTTCCAAGCGCATTGCAAACAGTTTCCTCCATTTCTTTCCTTTCCCTCTTCCATTCACCTTCTCTCTTCCTTGTTTCCATTTTCTTATTTTCGGTTCCCTCAGTTTCTTGCCTCTCCTCCATTCTTTTATCTCCTCTATTTCATTCTTATCCTCAGACATATTTACTGCATTTGTACATTTTTTTATATTTATTTCTTCATCAGTACTTCCTTTCTCTCCTCTTATTCCCTTTATTTTCCCTCACTTTCTCCTCACCTTTCATGACACCTCTGGGCCTTGGTATTGTCTACATAGGAACATTTTTTATTGCTTCATCAAGACTTTTACCCCTTATTCCCTCTTTTCCCCTTTCCTCTTTCTCTTCTTTTTCCCTTTTCCCTTCTTTTCCCTTTATTTTCACCATTTCCCTTTCTTTTCCCCTTTCCCTTTTCTTTTCCCCTTTTCCCTTTCTTTTCCCCATTTGTCTTTCTCTTTTCCCCATTTCCCTTTCTTTTCCCTCTCCCTTTCTTTCCTCTTATTCCCTTTATTTTCCCCATCTCCCTTTATTTTCCCCTTTTCCCTTCTTTTCCCCTTATTCCCTTCTTTTCCCCTTATTCCCTTTCTTTTCCCCATTTCCCTTTCTTTTCCCCATTTCCCTTTTTTTCCCTTTATTCCCTTCTTTTCCCCTTTTCCCTTTTTTCCCCATTTCCCTTTTTTTCCTCTTTTCCCTTTTCCCTTCTTTTCCCCTTCTCCCTTTCCCTTTTCCCCTTTTCCCTTCTTTTTTCCTTTCCCCTTTTCCCCTTATTCCCTTTCTTTTCCTTTTTCCCCTTCCCATTCTTTTCCCCTTTTTCCCCCTTTTTCCCTTTCCCATTCTTTTCCCCTTTTCTCTTTTTTCCCTTTTCCCTTCTTTTCCCCTTTTCCCCTTATTCCTTTTCTTTTTCCTTTTTCTCCATCACTTTTTTCCTCACCCCTAATGATATCTCACGGCCTTGGTTTTATTTTATTTATATTTATTTCTTCTTCAGTACTTTATATTTTTCCTTTCCTTTCTTTCCTTATGTTTCTTTGGCTTTCCTCACCATTCATGACAGTTCAGGGTTTTGATATTATCTATATTTGAACATTTTTATATTTATTTCTTCATCAGTTTACACATTAACTTATTTTTCTTGCCAGTTCCTTTGTTTTCCTTTCCTTTATTTCTTTCACTTTTTCCTCGCCATTCATGTCATTTCAGGGTCTTGGTATTGTCTATATTTTCACATTTTTATATTTATGCACATTTTCTTCAACACTTTTATTTTTATTTTTCTCGTCCACTTTTTAATTTTTCTCGTCCACTTTTTTTTTATTTTTCTTGTCCGTCTTTTATTGCCTCGAGTGCCTTCTGCATGCCTCTTAACCCGCCTCGTTTATTTCTTTCTTTCCAGGAACCCTTTGTCAGCAGGCGCCAGGTAACCTCTTCTCTACCTGCATGTATTACTACGTGTCTGTGTCCTTCCGTCCTGATATTGTACTGACTCGTTCTTATTTTCCAGCCGTAGTGCCGTAGTTCCTCTCAGCTGTTGTGTTGGGGTCTCAGTGTTCCTCGTTTGAAGTAGATTATTTTTATTTATTGTATTTGCCTGCGTCTTTTGTGTGTAATATTTGCGTATGTGGGTTAGCTAGATTTGTGTGTGTGTGTGTGTGTGTGTGTGTGTGTGTGTGTGTGTGTCATGCACCACAGCGGCACCCACTCGTTGAAGATGCGTCAGCGTGGGCGGGGCAAGCACGAGGCAGGGAAGCAGGTACAGTATAACACTAAGCACTTATGGCAAGAGGCGGGAACCCTTTTAAGAATGACTTCGAAAAGACTGAAGAGACAGAGTATAGCTTCTTATATAAGCAGCGTCGCTCAGAACCTAATGTTAAGCATGCATAGTCTTATTAACAAGTACCCATGTCAGGTTAATAGGGAAGTATGTAGCAGCGACGGGCCAAATTTGTGCCATGATATAAACCCCCCATTAATGAGGTTACGCTGAGGATGCTCCCCAGGCTGACCTTAACCAAACGGTGACGGCTCAATTGGCTGGTGCGAGACGTGGCACCCTCAGGCAGCAATTAAGGGTAATGGTCTCCGGGAACCGCAGAGCCGCCCACACTCACGCTTCAGATACTCACACATGAATATTACAGCCTCCTCCTTCCCCTCCGTGTGTGTGTGTGTGTGTGTGTGTGTGTGTTTGAGTGTGCCAAAGCCTGCAGATCCAGAATTGGTCTGCTTTCATACTCGTTTATACAAAGAAAATGCGAAATGGTGAGAGCAGTAGCGTCATCTGTTACTGAAAAACAGTTTAGAGTAAAAAAAAGCAAAGTAAGAAAGAAAAAAAGCAAAGTGGTCGTGGAGGCGGCCGTGTGAGTCAGGGAGGGATGGCCGACCGCTGACCATGAGTCCCTCGTGTCCTCCTGTGAGGATTGAGGCCGCCGGCTTTTGAGGTCCCTACTTTGGGTCGGCCCGGGGACTTGCCTCTGTAATCTGCAAGTAACTGTGCAACTCATTCATGCGCTCTGCTCAGGAAATGGGAGAGTAGAGCACTTAACCCATTTATTAGTCATCTCAGTCAGTGCTGGAGCGTGCACTGCTGGAATTTAGCTGTGTCCTGTACAGTTCAACAACGGCGTCCAGAGCGTAGATAATGGACCAGTATACGCATCACCCCTAATGATCTCGTCTTACAAGGGCTTGGAACTTAGTGATATTAACAAAAATCCTGCAAAAGAGGAGTGCTTTATTGTTTGGCAGCGAGCCACGTCAGCCGGGTGCTGGCGGGTCCGGGTGAGGCGGTGGTGGGCCAGCGGCTCAGTGACTGAGCCGCTGAACCTCTCGCCGCCAGGCCCAGGTACAGTTAGGTGCGGGAGGTGAGCGGTGGAGGGTGGCCGTCTTCCCTCTTCCTCGCGGTGCACTGGTGTGACGGGACGCTGAACGGAAGCCCCTTCGTACGGTCTCTCTCCAGTGTGATCCTCAGACGCGTGTTATTGTTTGTCAGACTCACCCGTCAGGCTTTGAAAACTGTATGTGTCTTGGCGCTGCCGTGTTTTTAGTGTAGATAGAAGACAAGTGTGATTCTATTGACACTGTATCACACTCTGGATATAAAAACAACAACCAGAGCAAAACCGTTCCCGGGAAATCATATATAACAGTGACAAGGGCGAAGTGAAACAGTGCAAGGTCTTCGTCGGCGTCCTGTGGGTCTTAAGCTCTTGTGTTGCGGCTCGTCTCGTCGGTGTATCGTTCCTCGCTTTGTGTTAAGTCAGCGAGGCCTTACGAGATGCCGCTGTGAAGGTGCTCGTAGTAGGCGATCTGTGACGTGCATTCCAGCGTGGCCGTGAAGCTGTGTGTAACGTGCTCATCCCCACCTTCATCGTTACCCTCCCCAGCGCCTCCACCACCACAAGTCACACACACACCCCGCTCGTGTTCGTGCCTCCACCGTGCCATTTTCTCACCACCAAAACTCACCCAAAGCATATTCATTACCTTCACCAGTCACCAGAACCACCACAAGTCACCCCGCTCGTTTGTTCCTCTTCCGTGCCATTTTCTCACCACCAAAACTCATCCCAAAGCATATTTTTTCACCACCACCACCACCGCCACAAGTCACCCCGCTCGTTTGTTCCTCTTCCGTGCCATTTTCTCACCACCAAAACTCATCCCAAAGCATATTTTTTCACCACCACCACCACCGCCACAAGTCACCCCGCTCGTTTGTTCCTCTTCCGTGCCATTTTCTCACCATCAAAACTCACCCAAAGCATATTCATTACCTTCACCACTACCGCCACAAGTCACCCCGCTCGTGTTTGTTCCTCTTCCGTGCCATTTTCTCACCACCAAAACTCACCGTTCTCTCTTCGTGCCATTTTCTCACACCAAAACTCACCGTGTTTGTTCCTCTTCCGTGCCATTTTCTCACCACCAAAACTCACCCAAAGCATATTTTTTCACCACCACCACTACAAGTCACCCCGCTCGTGTTTGTTCCTCTTCCGTGCCATTTTCTCACCACCAAAACTCATCCCAAAGCATATTTTTTCACCACCACCACCACCGCCACAAGTCACCCCGCTCGTGTTTGTTCCTCTTCCGTGCCATTTTCTCACCATCAAAACTCATCCCAAAGCATATTCATTACCTTCACCACTACCACCACAAGTCACCCCGCTCGTGTTTGTGTCTCCACCCGTGCCATTTTCTCACCACCAACGCTCACCCGTAGCACATTCATCATCACTACCACCACCACCACCACCACGAGTCGCACCTCAACCAAAACTTTCGCCACCAACACCATCCCTCCCTCCACCACCAAAACCAATACGGCTCACCTCGGTTTTTTTTTTTTTTTTTTTTTTTTTTTTACAGCAAAGGAAACAGCACAAGGGCACAAAAAGAGGAAACAACAATAAAAAAAAGAAAAAAGCCCGCTACTCGCTGCTCCTGTAAAGAATCCGAAGAGGTGGCCGAAAGAGCAATCAGTTACGTGAATGGGTTTATTCCTCTGCCATGTCATATTGCTATCGAAAAACGATACCAGTAATTGCATCATTTTAAGTACATAACTCCGTTCAGACTTATTCTTTTTATGATGTGATTCTTCCATCAGTAAAACGTAGCATCACTTTTTTTCCACCATCACGAGTTGTTCCGTTTGGTTTTCTTCCTCTGGCGTGTGACCTCACCTCTACAGCTTACCCCGAAGGCATCCACATCACCACCACCACCACCACCATGGCATCCAGCCCGTCCTGTCTCGCTATCATCTTCCAGTCGCCCAGACCTAACCATCATCACTCTCTTCTCCACATGAGTCACTCCGTTCGGCTTTCTTCTTCCTCTTTGTGTTCTTCCCACCAACGCAGTCACCCTCCATTCTTTAGTAGTTCTCCAACGTTATGATTTTGCCGTCACCGCTCATCACCATCACCTTCATCACCACAACAACAACAGCCTCCACCACTACCATCACCATCACCTTCATCACTACAACAACAACAGCCTCCACCACTACCATCACAGTCATCTCCTTTGTGGATGTCTTTTTCTTTCTTATGACCCCATCGCCGGCACAACATACACCCCCACCCACCCACCCAATACCACCAAATACCCATGCCGTTAGCTATTATTTTTTTTTCTCCGCGTCATCACTCCACCACCATAACATATATTTATCATCAGCCCACATTGTTCCGCTTGTCTTCATGTCTCTTTCCTGTGACCTTAACCCCACTGAAGACAGCCATCGCCACCAGGGCCCAGGTTTGGTGTAGGAGGAGAGGGGGGTAATATGTTTCCACGGACCCGGTACCCGGCAGGTATATACCATGACTCGAGGGGAAGGGGAGACAAGACTGTTACTTTAAAAAGAGCAGGATACATAAATATTCGGGAGTTAAAAGGGATAATGGAAGGCATAGATTGTGGAACGAGGTTGGGTGGTAGGGCAGTGTTGCTTTTAAGAACAAGATACCTTAAGATTCGTGAAATAAAAGGGAATATGGGACTCATACTCCTCAACATTTCAGCGCCCTAGCACACATATTTGACTAGGCTTTCATAGGAGTTTTGGGCATTTCCAGGGGTAGTTTTATGGCCCTTCTTGTAGGTTGATTGGTGTGGTGTGGTGCAGGTCGTGTATGTGTGTTTGTGTGTGTGTGTGTGTGTGTGGTAACAATTGTATGCACGTATATTGAGTTGTATCGTCCTTACCTACTTACAAGAGTTGTGTGTTTACTGAGCAGACAGACACAGACAAGTTATACTCTGTTGGAAGGTCAAGGTATAGGTTTACATCTCCTCCTCCTCCTCCTCCTCATTATAACCCGACTAATCTCCTTTTCGGCCTTTGGAAATAGTTGATGTGACAGGCGGAAGCGTCTAACTTAGGGTCGTATTACAAGACATTTCGTTGCCCAAGAACACCTATTTGACAAGGCTTTCGTAGGAGTTGTGGGCATTTCCTGGAGTAGTTTTATGACCCTGGTGGTAGTTTGACCCTTCCTCTGTACCATGAACCTGAAGAAACACTCATTAGAACCCGACTGACCCCCTCTTTGACCTTAAGAAATAGCTGATGTTAGTCTTATAATACCGACCTTAGATTGTTGAATGCACGAGGTTGGGAGGTAGGAAATAAAAGAGCAGTGGGAGGTAAGATTGTGTCTCGAAAGGGGAGGAGGAGACAATGTTACCTTTAAAGAGCAGGATACTTAAAGATTCGGGAGATAAAAGGGAAAATGGGAGGGTAAAGATGGCCAGGGTTCATTATACCCAGCGCGGAGGTCCCGATATGGATGGCTGGATGGCCTGCTAACCACCACCACCATTACCACCACCACCATCAGCAGCATCACCATCCTCACCACCACCAGGGACCACCACCACTACTCTTCCCTTTCTATTTATTCCTCGATCTCACAGTCTTATCTCCACCTGCTTAAGCCTTGTCTGGGGGGCGAAGATGTTATTTATTGTTTCTTAGTGCATATGTGGGCTTTTTTTTATTATTATTTTTTTTGTGTGCCCTTGAGCTGCCTCCTTTGTCGTAAAAAAAAAATATATCGTCACCCTCATAAAATAATCGCCTAAGTCATTTTTCAGCGATTTCCAGGTTTTTGTCTGCATCAATTTTTCATCATGTGACGTCCGTTTTTGTATAGTTGCCTTCGTCATTCAGGGTTTCAGTGTTCTAGAATTGGCCTTTTCATTTCTGCCTAAATATTAAGCCAAATGAGATAATGACAGTTCTTTTCCTATTTCCTGTAAAGTAGAAAATATTGACTTTGGCGGTTTGCTTACGAAGGTGACGATTGAGTGTTCCAGAATTGGCCTTTTCATTTCTGCCTAAATATTAAGCCAAATGAGATAATGACAGTTCTTTTCCTATTTCCTGTAAAGTAGAAAATATTGACTTAGGCGGCTTGCTTACGAAGGTGAGGATATGTAGATGTAAAAGTGAAAATACAACATCCGTCACCTCCATGGCCGTCTCACGCGATGGCTCCCCCCTCAGTCATTCTTGGAAGTGGGAAAATATTTACCCGAGTGTTCCGACCCGGATTTCCCGCGTGGCCCAACTTTCTATTGACTATTTGTTAATAAAGAACGTTGGAAAGCCGGTATTAAGGGGTGGAATGTCATTGTTGAAGTTGCTTAAGTGACAGTAAGTGGAGCACGCGTGTATGTCGGGAGTAAACAAGAGTGTGTGGAGTTTAGGAGGAGGAGGAGGAGGAGGAGGAGGTGGATGTGGTTGCTTGGGTGAGGATGGAGGTAAGGGGGACGGGGGACGTGGACTGACAGGTAGAACGGACCAAGAAGGGGACGAACGGACAAGCTGGACTGTCTTGGGGAAGCTGCCATAAAGTTTAGGGGGAACTCATCCAAGTTTTTTGGGGTGGCAAATGTCGCTGGAGTTTTAATTAAGTTGCATTCGGGTCCATTGGGGGAGAGGGGCGTGAGAGACTGACTGACGGACTGGACTTGGTGATGTTGACACACACACACACACACACACACACATTTCAGTAGCTGCATGACCGAGAAGCGTAACGTTCCTGCAAATTCTTTAACGTGCTTGAAAACGTTTGTCCGAGAACGTTTTTATTTTTTTATTTTTTTTCTATAGCTCGTGAATATCTGCGGGAAGACGTAGAACCATTAGTCAAGTTTATTTTATGGACAATAAGAACATGATTTTTTATGCTTAACTTCCTTTTTACATTTGTTTTTTATGATGATTTTTTATATTTATAATCATGCGTATTTGTCCTCGTAATCAAAACAGGAACTTGAACCACTAACAATAGCTTGCTCTTCATTGTAACATTTTCTGGCTATGCATTGATGTTTAGCTTTCACCACCTGGAAAGTAAGAGTAATAATGGTGAAGAGGTGAGGGGAAATAATCAGTCACATCAGTACGGTACAGTTCAATATAAAGTAGCACGAATGATACTGTAGCAGAAGAATGTGACGTCAGAAACAGTGCTACACGACGTAATGCGATGCGAAGACAATTCTGACCTCGTCCCAAATTGGAGTTATCGTGGTAGTTGATCCTATAGTTACACGGTAAATATGAAGACAACACTGACTTCATCCCAAATAGGAGTTCTCATGGTATTTGATCTTATAATTACACGCTAAATGGAATCGGTTTGGTGTGGAGAAGCAGCCTATTAAATTTGCCGTTCATTCCCTTTACCATAACACCGCCTTTTTCTGTCATATAATCTCAAACAGTAGTACGAGAAACCAAGGTAGTCGATCCTATGTAATTACACGCTGAATAGAATCAAGGAGTATCATGTGAAGGGGTCTGTCTATTGTTTGTCTCTGAACCATGACATTGCTTGCTGTTGGCCATTTTAGCATTACGGAGTTTTCTCTATATTAACACCTCTATACTAATGCACACAAACTAACGCAAGATCTCTCCCTCATCCATGCCCTCACCTATCCTTTATTATACCGTTATTTTTGTTTTTCTTGTCTCCGAACCTCTCCTTAAAGTCCATGACGCGGCATACTTTTGGTCTTTTCTTAACATGACATTTAATTATACGCAACTCTCTCTCTCTCTCTCTCTCTCTCTCTCTCTCTCTCTCTCTCTCTCTCTCTCTCTCTCTCTCTCTCTCTCTCTCTCTCTCTCTCTCTCTCGACCGTGCCCTCGCGCCCTCTCTCTCTCTCTCTCTCTCTCTCTCTCTCTCTCTCTCTCTCTCTCTCTCTCTCTCTCTCTCTCTCTCTCTCTCTCTCTCTCTCAACCCTGATCCGTCCTTGCCGCGGAGGAAGGTCGGTCGGAGCAGGTTATGTGAGCGGCCCTACCAGAATTGTTCGTCCGCTGCCACACGCTCGGAGGGCAACGACAGGGAGAGCGGCGCGGCGGGCGGGTCGTGGGTGAGGAAGGGTGTAGCCGAGGGTGTAGGTGTAGTCTGCATGGTGGGGCTGCAAGGCGTAACGGTAAGCCAGTGTTGCGGGTTGAGCATTTTAAGGACCCGGTGTTGTGTGGGACGTGTGCGGAATGTTCAGGGTCAGGGTGAGGCGGAGAGGGCGACGGCTTATGTGGTGGTGATGGTGATGGTACGACAGGCTATCGGGCTGGTGGCATCAACAACCCCTCTTATCCTCCTCCTCCTCCTCTGTCATCATCACCACCATCATCACCACTGCTACTTTGGTCTTCCCCACTGTACGTATGACATTACTCTCCACCACCACCACCGTTATATCTTGACATCCCGAATAAGGTCATCTCCAGGAATGTTATACTGTTTATCGTCATTGTCATCGTCATTATTATCCGAATCACCACCAACATTACATTCCCAAACTACTACTACTACTACTACTACTACTACTACTACTGCTGCTACTACTACAACTACCACTACTACTACCACTTCTACTACTACTTCTGCTACTACCTCTACCACTTCAATCTCTCCCATCTCCCCCCCCCCCTACGCCGCACCTCCCGGCAAACAGGTGTGTGTGTGTGTGTGTGTGTGTGTGTGTGTGTAGGTAAGACAGGGGGATGGGAGCGAGAGGACTGTAGATTCAGGCTGCTACGCTTGTAGGTCATTGGTTCCTTCTCTCTCTCTCTCTCTCTCTCTCTCTCTCTCTCTCTCTCTCTCTCTCTCTCTCTCTCTCTCGTGTTTGTTGTTGTGTTTTATGTGTTTATTCACCTAGACGTGTTAATTTTAGGTTGCAGCGTGCGTATGTTTTTATGTTCACTCTACATTAACATTGTGTATTTTCTTTGTTCTGGCTACCTCACCTCACCCCCTGTAGTGCATTCCATAGGTAGATTGTACATTAGTTTGGAAAGTTATATATGTTCACGACACGCATTCAATTTCTAGTTATCTTAATAGTTTTGCCTTGTTCTTTCATCTCCCATCCCCGGAAGGCTCTCGATCAATTGGTATATTCATGTGTGTGTGTGTGTGTGTGTGTGTGTGTGTGTGTGTGTGTGTGTGTGTATGTGTGTGTGTGTGTGTGTGTGTGTGTGTGTGCTACTGTGCCCTTGCGGAATGGAGTGCGCGGGAAAAAAGTAGTAATAATAATGGAATCTAGGGTAAGGAACTGAACTCAAGTGCTCTGAGGTTTCCGGCTGGGGTGTGCAGGGGTGAAGAACTGGAAGGAAGGGAGGGGAGGAGGATGTAGAGGGCTTACCTGGGTGATGGGAAGGAGGGGGAGGGGGAGGACGAGGAGGCGCGATAGTCTAGTACTATATAGTTGGTGTTTGGATGGGTGCTCTCTCGTCCGGGGTTTCTTCAGGCGTTGGTCTTCGTGGAGTTCCCGTGGCTGTAGTTACCTTGCATGGCCCGCCTGACATACGTATATTGGTTGCTTAAATGTACGATAGGGATGGTTGTGTGTGTGTGTGTGTGTGTGTGTGTGTGTTAGCGTGTAGGAAGGAAGGAAAGAAGGTTGAAGGCATAACGGAGGAGCAAAGGGATTAGGAAAGGTCGTAACTGTAGGTCATCTGTAACTGTTTCTTCGCCTCTCTCTCTCTCTCTCTCTCTCTCTCTCTCTCTCTCTCTCTCTCTCTCTCTCTCTCTCTCTCTCTCACACACACACACACACACACACACACACACACACACACACACACACACACACCTTCCCACACTCGAGGAACCGTAAACATTCCTGTGTCATCCTCCTCGTCCCTCTCCCGCTCTCCCTCGTTCTTCCCCTCCGTCTCATAATGAGGATGCAGGCCGGTTGTCATATCCTTGTTAGGGAAGATTCAGTGGCGGTACTTCCCTTTCACGCAGCGGGCGGAGAGGGCGAGGCACGGCGGGGTGTAGTACAGGGCAGGATGATGGCAGTACTCTCTGTGGGAAGGATGGGACTGGCCGCTGAACAACAACTGGTGCAGGCAACAACGGGAAGGGAGGGAGGGAGGCGCGACGTGTTTGTGGCACGAGGCTTGAAAGGCGACACCGGTTTGATATAGGTTATGTAGTACACCCGTTACGCGGAAAGAACCCGGTAGTGAGTCAGCCTGGAAAGATGATAATAAGGCGTGAAGGAACCGTATGTAAATGAAGATCTTTTAATAATAGGGTAGATTGCATGTCAAGGGCACGGGGGTTTGATTGGTGAGCAGTGAGTCAAGCAAGAAAGATGTTAGTTTAATAAGACGTGAAAGAACCTCAAGTACTACACGGTCCCTCAGTTGCAGGGTGGTTGTATGTCAAGGTCACTGGTGGGATGAATCGCTTCCTATTACACCCGTTATGTGGGAAGCACCAGAGCGAGGGAATGAGCTGCTTAAAAGTTGCTTAGCTGAGGTGTTAATTGCATTCTCAATAAAGGAACTGGGCCCGTATCCTCGACGCTTTCGGCTCTCACATCAACTATTTCCAAAGGCTGAAAAGGGGATAAATCGGGTTCTCAGGAGTATTTTTTCATGTTCATGGTGCACAAGAAGGGTCAAACTACCACCAGGGTCATAAAACTACCCCTGCAGATGCCCACAACGCCTACGAAAGCCTAGTCAAATGTGAGTGTATTAGCCCCGAAGTATTTGAGAATGCGATGCCTGTACGTTTACGAAGATCTTCAAGTTGTAGGGGGATTTCATTATAAGAGATTAACGTAATGGAACGGGTTGGTATAATTTCAATGATGACCTGAGATAGCGACGAAAACATGAGAAGGGTTTCTTAACTTTCTTTAAACCTTGAAATCTTTATTGGTGAAGTGAAGTTGTGATGGGTTAAATCTTAAGTAAAGTCAGAAAGTTGAACGCCTGTTGAATGCCTTTTACAAATCGACATCCCGAGAGTCGCTGTTGAACATGTCATTTTAACTCTTGACATCTTCACTGGTTAAGGATGGCTGGCTGCCTCTCTGGTTAACATTTAAAGTGATGGATAGAGTAAGGTTGAGCGTCTGTTGAAGGACTGACGGAATGAAACCACGAGGGGCCGCTATGCTATACCCTGGCGTTCCGAGACGAAGCTATGAAGGAAGGGGCGAGGGATAAGGGCGGGAGGAAGTGCCGCGTTACCCCGCCATCATAATGCGGGCGACTTGCCGCGCCAACCTACCCGCCAACCTATATCACCCGCTCTCCTGACCAAACCCAACCATTATACTGAGACTAATGGTAATGAATATAGTGCATGAGTAATAATAATTCTATGACATTATTATTATCATTGTTGTTATTGGGTAGCCCAGTTTGGAGTAATATCATGAGTAGGGTATACGAGGAAATATCATGAATACAAAAAGAAAATCGTGACAAAGTGACGATCATAGCTTTTAGTTTTAATGTCCGTTCTGCAGATCATGAGTTACATAGGTTCCATATACCATCATTCGTATGGGAGAAATGAAATCCAGAGAATAGACAACCACTACTCCACAACCCGCTTTCCTTCTCCGACTCCCACTCTCATCCTGAAACCACCTCCAGTACGTCATCCCTCCCCTTACTCCCTTTGCCGAGTGTCCTATTCATGGGCTGGCTCTTCAGATACCCGTCCGTAGTACCGCTCCGACTGTAAAATATCCGCCATCATACCCGCATAGACTTTACTTATTCGGAACTAAAAGTAAAGGATTGCAACACGAACCACATACTCGAACTGCTCTCTGGTTATCGTCAGCTCGATTGTGACGGTTAAACATGCATCTGGAAAGAAGTGTTTTTCATCAGGCCCAAGTAACGTTTGCTCCAGTCGCGTGAAACTGTCGGACGTGAAGCACCCACCCACTAGGACGTCATGGCCAGATGACAGAGCGAGGCACGGGAGATCGAGTGCGTATAGTGCCATAGGAGACTGAATGGGGCGTAGGAGTGGTGGTGTTTAAGGTTATAGTAGAAACGTTGAGTAACAAGTGAGTGATGAGGACCTGAGTGGCGTGCCCCGTGGCGGCGTGTGAGGTCATGTTGGTGAGCGTTGTGATGACCCCCGTGCTGATGCTGCACTGCCGGGTCACCGCCGTCCTCACGCTGGGCATGGCCACCCTCTCCTGGACGCTGTGGGCCGTGCTGCAGTGTGCCCTCGCCCCCGCCCACGCCTTTGTGCTGCTCTCCTCGTACCCAGGTGAGTGAGTGGCGCCGTCAAGAGGCCTCCGCGGACCATGTGACTTCGCGGAGGTCAAGATTGATGCGGTGACCGGCGTGTGTCTTGGTTCATTGAAATGCTGCTGACCTTGGTTTGGCAGCGATGCTGTCGGGGTGGTGGCCAAGGAGGCGTAATTTTAGATTCTGTGGCGCTAAGCCCAAGTTGTTTATGTCTGTACGTTATAGTCCATTATTGGATGAGTACGTGTATTTGTTTGTTTCAGGTAAGGCTGAAGGTGTAAGGCAGTGGTAGCACAGTCATCGATCGACATGGTCTTTTATGTTCCCTGGTGTTCAGTGAAAGAAACTGTATATTTTCTTCGTCTGTTTTCGCTCCTCAAGAGTTTATGATTTGGCATAGACAAATAGCGAAGTCATGTTGATGTGGAAGTCTTGTCTCATATGCATCATTCTTCAGTCCTCCAGTGCATGTTGATTTTCCTCCTAGAATTGACGAAATCAAATATTTTGTGGTGTATGTACAAGTGTGTGTATAATCTATCCATCTATATTCTCTCTCTCTCTCTCTCTCTCTCTCTCTCTCTCTCTCTCTCTCTCTCTCTCTCTCTCTCTCTCTCTCTCTCTCTTATATATATATATATATATATATATATATATATATATATATATATATATATATATATATATATATATATATATATATATATATATATATATATATATATATATATATAAATATGTCTGTGTGTGTGTGTGTGTGCGTGCGCGCGTGTGTGTGTGTGTGTGTGTGTGTGTGTGTGTGTGTGTGTGTGTGTGTGTGTGTGTGTGTGTGTGTGTGTGTGTGTGCGCGCCTGATCACGAGTTGGACTCGCTTTCGCCAGCAGGTACCCTCCCGTCACGAGCAAGTGCATGCTCATTATCGTCGATCTCTGGGTACTGCCAGGACCTCACACACCCCATCCCCTTTGCTCAAGGGGTGACAGTAACCACTCCTAGTCAACGGAAAGAATCCGGCCTAAGCGGGGCTCGAACCGCCGCCTGTTTGGCCGTGAAGCCTTGTAGCGCGGCGCTCTAGCCGATTGAGCTACCGGAGCGGTGTGTGTGTGTGTGTGTGTGTGTGTGTGTGTGTGTGTGTATTTGAAGTCTACTGGGCCCGAGCTCAGCTCTAATAGTCCCGTCTTCATATCTACATTTATCCAGCCTTTCCTTCATTTGGTGGACACTGCTCGCCTCCGCCACCTCTTCCCGCAAGCTGTTCCATGTGTTAACACTTCTATGTGGAAAACTATACTTTTTTGTCACTCAAGCAGGTTCCTTTATTAAGTTTTTTCCTATGTCCTCTCAGCCCCTGCGTTCTCGCAGTTAAGAAGAGATTATCTCTATCCACCTCATCAAACTTATTTACCAACTTATACAACGTGATCAGATCTTCTCTCCCTTCTTTATTCCTGTGTCCTCAAGTCCATCTCCTTCAATCTGTCTTCATACGTCATATTCGAGAGTTCTGGGACCATTTTAATTGCAATTCTCAGTACCTATCCTTTCCAGCTTTCTGATATCCTTTCATTTTGTGAGGCGACCACACAACTGCAGCATATTGAAGATTTGGTCTTATCATTGTTGTTATTATTTTCTTCATCATTTCTTTGTCCATAAAATGGAATGATACCCTTATATTTATGCATCATCCTGTAGGTTTATCCAAACAGCATGTTTGTGTGGTGTGTGTGTGTGTGTGTGTGTGTGTGTGTGTGTGTGTGTGAGAGTGCATGCGCTCAGGAGGAACTCACTGCAGTTTGACTTGAAGCTTTAAACATGATTAAGTTTGGCATGGCAGTTCCTTTAGTGTATTCAGTGCTGCTCAGTGGATCAATATGAAACTGCTCAGTGACCATTACCAGTTACCAACAACTACCACAGCTCAATATCTTATTGGAAGCATCTGAATGTTGCTAAGCCTCTGAACATCACACAGCAAATTCATGGCACATACACACAGCGAGATTGTCACTGCCTTGATTGCATTGAATATTTTGTACCTCAGTTGTTGAAAAAGGTTTTGAAGATATTTATATCCATATTTCATAGCCACTTCTCTACCCACTATTGAGTTTTGAAGTGATCCACTAAACATGCCAGACAGTTCTTCATAGGTATGCATTATTCTTTTTCTTTATTGGATCTTTTCTTATTGCAGCGTACACCAGACAGTTTGAGGTCGGAACACTGTATGTGTATGAGTATGAGACATCAGTACTACTTAACGAGCCACAGCCCCTACCTGTCTCCACTGCCAAAGATGTTGGCTTTAAGGTAGAACTGACAGCAGAGGTCACCCCTGTGTGGCAACACCCCAGCAACACTAATGAGCAGATACTGCAGTTGACGGTTAGTTGCATATGTTGCACAAGTTAAGCGTCAACATAATCTTACATTTGTTGCTTGTTCACCACCAAAGATAAGAGTGTATTTTATTGGCTAAACCCAAACAGTCTGTAAGCTCACCTCATTAACCCTTTCTATTCCATATACTTTGCATGAAGACTCTAAGTCTATTTCCACATTGTTTTTTCAGTATGTATGCTTTGATTAAAGCTTCTCTTGCATTGCATACTATTGTTCATCCAGTTAGATCTTACCAATAATGTCTAATTCTTTGTGAGATCCTGCTGTATTGAGATTTTTAGTTTCCCCATGAAGCACATACTGCTAGGTTTCATTATCCATAGTGTTGTTAATGCTCCACAAAATGTAGCAACCAGAATTTCAGCAGATATTTTCTGTTCTGGTACCCTGATTGTCCTTATCTTATGGTACATATTCTTTTTCATGCAGGTGGTGACACCCAAATTGTCAGTGAAGGCTCGTCAAGGACCCTCACCTGAGGGCTTTGCTCACAAGTCATCCAGAGTGGAAAGCTACAGGCTGCACCCACTCTTTGTGCACTGGAACAATGGGCAGATTGGAGATGTCTATCATGTTGAAGGAGGAGAGTTGTCTGTCATTAACATAATGAAGGGAATAGCTAGTCTTTTTCAGGTATTTAAAACATCTATCATTATAATCATAGTTCCAATAATCTTCCTGTCAAACCCAAATTCTTCCTGTAATTATTCCAAGCTTACTATGCATAAGAATACTATAATTAAAGTTGACATAAGGATGTGGCATTTCTTATAAAAGCAACCAGATTATATGAGGAATGTATTTTTACAGTACCAAGTCAAGAGCATCAAGCAGACTGAGATTGATGCATCAGGAAGGTGTGAAGTGACATATAAACTTGTTGATTCCACACATGTCACAAAGCTCAAGAATAAATGTGAAAATGTTTTGCCGGTGCCCTTCTTCAACCAGACAGACAAGGTGAGGATATGTGTCATTTCATGTATAGGTAAAGTTCAGCTGTAAGTCCTCAGATAGTGATGTGACACATTAGGCTATATAGCAATATTTATATGGATATGACACTCTGTTTGAATCTTCAAGTAACTAATGCCAGCCAGTGTGAGACCTCTTCTTACTATCACCTTTGCTTTAATTCAGTGCCATTTGTGTCTGATACAGCCACCTAATTACACTGTAACTTATTACTGTATTTTGTTGGCTTTGCATATTATATTACTTATTGCATATTATTATATAATATAGTAATAGTACATTATGATTTTTTAGGTGTTAACATATGTAATATTATGTAAAACATTGAGGTAAGAAAATACATGATATATGAAAATTGTAGTACGTATATACTTTTTGCAATTAGGGGAGTCCTTTTATGTTGTGTTAGTGATGTTTTTTTCAGAAGACGTGATGCTTTGGAGAAATGCTCATAATCAGCCTGCATCATGCCATTGCAGGACATGCCCTATCCAAAACCTTTCCATTAATTTCTGTTTTGTGCCTCAAGTTACTAATTTTGATGTAAACTTTTGCAACCTTTTTTTTTTTTCATCACACCATCTGCTGAATGGCTTCCCCTTGGGCATGTTTATATTAATTATTCTTCACTTTATCATTCTTTTTATTCATCTGTTGTTCTCCCTCCTTCCTGTGTGTCCTGACCAGTGCCATTTCTTGGTTTGATCACCTTATTATGTCCTTTACTTTTGCTTGTATTTTATCCATTTGCAGTTTGTGTTTTTCCCACAAATACCAAGTGAAACTGATGAATATTACATCAATTAATTTGTTACTGATTATCACTATGTAGGTAAACTAAACTAGGTTCACATGCATATATTGGTGGTGTTGTGAGTGTTCATAAGGGTTTCTTGAATATATCAGAGATGGCAGGTTCTGCTGTCTTATTGCTTAATTATCTCATGTTGCTTTCTTTTTTTTCTTCTTTTTTTTTATCTTACTAGAAGTGACTAACATTTACTTTTCTGTTTATTCTCTGAAAAAAAAAACCTCTGTGCAGCATTATACAATGTATATCAGATTTTGTCTTTAGATGCTAAATGCATAATTTGTTAGCCATTACCCTTAAATGCATCTTGTGTAAAAGGATTACATTATTTGCAGGTTCTTGGTGCAGAAGTCAACAGTCAAGCAACAACAACTTATTTGTTAAATGCAGATGACAAAATACTTAGAAAAGCAACATCAGTGGAAACACATTTCCTAAGAGTGGAAGCACGGAAGCAGTCTGGAGCAGAGGTCATCAGTAGACAAATTCTTCAGCTCAAAGGTAAATGTGGTTGAGAATTCATTAAAGTAACATTCTTAAAAGTTTTATTTAACTAATCTGCAATTTTGTAACATCTCAAGATTTTTAATTCATTCTGTGTTATCCAGGTTCAATGTTATCATGATTTGAAAAATAGAAAATAAGGGATTGCAAACCTTTTGGCATATGTTTTTTTTCTTTTTTTTTCTAAGCTTTGACAGTAAATGAATTACATGTTGTCATACCTTGAAGTCATTTCATCCTTTTATTTGAAAGCATACATTGTTATACAGATGTTGTCCTTCACTCAAGAACTACATTAAAGTAATGTTCTTAAATGTTTTATTTAACTAATCTGCAATTTTGTAACATTTCAAGCTTATTTATTCATTTTAGATTTTTTTACCTTTTATTAACATAGATCATCAGTGTTATAATATGCATTACATCATTCAAAGCCATGGTAAATGTTACACCATGGGCATCTCTCAATTTCCACCCAAGTGACATTCCTTAGACGCTCACAAAATAACAAAATCTGCAAATGAATGCTGCCTCCCTTCCTAAGCTCATACATGCCATATAATAGCCTTCAACCCATCTATTTATGTATACTGTATTTTACAGCATATAGGGCATGACTTTTTCCCCGAATAGGTTTCTGAACATTGCCCGATGTTCAAGGTCAGACTGGGTCAAGGGTTGACAGGAAGTCTTTTTTGTCATATCACAGTGTTGCTCTGACATGTGGATAGCATTATAGTAAAATAACCTAAAACTACTTGTGTTATCTTAGTAATTATTACTTTTGCTTTTTTGCAGAAAATAGAAAAGTATCAACTAAGAAATATACTGGTAAAGTTGCAGCAGAAGCTATACAATCTATTGGTACCCAGCTAGGAAAGACACTGGTAACGGAACAGCTGACAACCACCCCAGAAGCCAAAGAGTGTATTACTTGCAAGTCTGTAAGTGTAAAGTAATATGTGTGAAAAGTTTCATGTGTGTGTGTGCATTGTCTTGAATTTTAGTTTTACAGCATACGATGACTAAGTTCAACACCTGCTTTATTTCTTTTTTGTCAGCTCAAAGATCTTGTCAACAACTTCCACAACACCTTAAGTCCCAAGAACCTTGGGAGTCAGGGAGCAGCCATAGCCTTCACTCGCCTCCTGAGGAAGATGAGAGAAAGTGATCCAGAGACTATCAAAGCAGTGCTGAAAGATAAGAAAAATGCTAGAATATTGTAAGTTAGGTTTTTTTTCTTTAATAGTAGATATATGATCTCTAACCACTGAGTGTGTGTGTGTGTGTATGTGTATTTATTTATCTATTTATTTATATATACTATAAAAATCATTCAAATGGAGAGGCGGTGGCTAAGTGGTTAGCATGCTGGCGCTGCGTTCAGGAGCTCCAGGAGGGACGCGGGTTTGAATCCTGGCCGCCACACAGCTGAAGTTTTTTAGTCACCACCGAGTGGCCTAAGACTACCCACATGCTGCCCTGAAGACCACCCATCAATCCAGACTCTAGATTATCTCTCCAAAGAGAGGCTCAAAAATGAGTTCAAGGGGGCAGCATGAGCCATAACAAGATGGCGCCACTATAAACACTCGCCTACACCAGAACGGAGTGGGCCAACCATCAGGCCCCACCTGGAACAAGCCTACTGGCGCAAAAGGCCGCGACTTAAAGAAAAAAAAATTTTCATTCCTTTTGTAAATCTACCAAACACATTCCCCAAATTGGTATTCCCATCCAAGGGGAGAAATCCATTACACCTATTTTTTCATTTACTCATTTTACAAATGCTCTAATTTGCCGTACTCTCTCCAACTGGTCCCCTGTTTGCCTTGACTTCTGCAATTCCTGAGTTGTTATTCTGTTACTTTTGTCATCCAATTTTTATCCCTAATTTCTCAACTCTTGTCTGCTTTGTAACCCATGATGCTTGCTTCCTGTCTCTCTATGTTAGATAGTTGTAGTAATATGGAAAATTCTAGCACCTCTGCAGTCATAGAGAAAGTGTAATGTGTAAAAAATCTGTCAAAGATGAGACACTGGTAAGTAACTGCTTGGACATGCAGTACACCAGTGTTAAAGCAGGAAAAGTGTTGTAAGTTCAGAAAATGATCCCACCAAGCAAGGATGATCTTATAATTTAATCAGCGTGTCTGTCCATGAAATCATTCATAAGATTTAGAGAATAAGCAGCTGGGATCTGCAAATATGTATTTTTGTGGATTTTTTTTCTCAGTCTTCCATTGCTTCTCTTTTTAACACTTACCATTTTCAAGCCTTCATTTGTTTTTTTAATTATTTTTTTAATTGTGTAGTACTGTTATCCCTTTTTATTCCAGAATAATTTTTATAACAATCATAATTTTTGTATTTCATCATATATAAAAATCTTTGACTAATGAAGTCTTAAGAATGCCATTTAATATCAATTTATATTTTTCATTGTTCATCAAATAAGCCTTCATTTTTATTATTATGTATTCATAATATTATTAGTATTATGAAAAATATCAACCATATAGCTGGAGTGGTAAGGTAGGTGGCATTTGGAACTGTAAAACTTTGACTTCTATTTTCTTCTCTTTTTTGTGTGGTAAAGGGTAGGTTTTCCTTTTAAAGAACCTTATATTGAATGTGTGACATGTTTTCTTTAATTCTCATCCAGGCCTCAGCTGCTGGATATTGCAGCAGCAACCCAAACACTGCCTGCCCACAAAGCTGCCTTGTCTGTGCTAAAATTCAATGGGTCATCAATAGAGCTACCTGAGCGGTACCTCATCAGTCTCTCCTTGGCGACTCATCCTTCAGGGGCTGTAGTCAGAGGTCAGTCATAATTCCAAGGCAACATGATATGAGGTAGTCTTTGGAGTGGAGGAATATTTAGACATCTATGAACAGTTCTAGCCAATATATAAGAACAGAGGGAGAGATCAGTAAAGGGAAGGGAAGTGAGGAGATTCTTGAGGAGTAAAAGTGTAAGCATGAGGTTAAAGAGTGCTTTTGCTGGATGTAGTGGATTAGTGTACAAAATAAAGCAAGTGAAACAGTCCATTACATCGAGCTTTGATTGACATTATTGACACAAACTATATTAAAAACATTATTCTTGGCTGAGTTTTAACTATGGGGTCTGGCATACATTATAGAGGTGGTCTGGTACAGGGAAGGTATGATTCCCCCCCCCCCAAAAAAAGCCAGGTCAGATTGAGCTCATGTAAACAAGTTGGTGCTTAGTGTCCAAAGCACCTTTGTCACAAATTCTAATGAAATTGCATACACTATAGTTGATTTTTTTTATATTTAGTGGAAAATGGTGTGATACTTCTTTCATCTTGTAATAAATTGGTTGTAACTGATGCTTTGCAACTCAAAATAATAAATACTTTTTTCCAGACATGATCAGCCTTTTTAAAAAGGGTGTTAAAGATGAAAGGCTTTATGAGACTTTGGTGCTTACCATGGCCTCCCTCACCCATACCCTCAGCAACATGCCTAAAGATGCTAACTCCACAAAAGTAAGTAGGAAAATATAAGTTTTTTTGCCTTCTCTGACCGCTTAAATCAAGATACGACAAACACAATATTGAAATGCTATGATGAAATTTCTCTCGGATTTATCTATAATAACTGTCTACCATGATGAGTGATTCAACTCACATGTCCTGAGAAATATTACCCAAGTAAACATTGAAGATTTTCTTGTCATATTTATTAATATCAAATAAAGAGGTCTAGAGGACTAATAAGGACAAGCTTTTATAGCATTGTACCAAAGCAATATTTCTTTTATTAGAAGCCAACCTTGACTCCCAGACATGAACTCATGCTCCATGCATTCATTTGACTATCTGTACAAAACATTTTGTTACCTATAGATAATCAAATTATTTACCAGCATATTGTAGATAGTTGCAGGGGTGAAGAAGCTGCTTCTTGAGAAACTACAAAACTGTGAAGCAGAGGATTGTCAGTTGATGTACATCAGGAGCCTCAAGAACCTCAGAGCCAAGGACACAATGGATGTACTTCTAAGTTTTGCTGGAGGAGAAGCTCGTAAGCCAGCAATCACTGCCACACGAGCCCTCCAGACAATGCCCAGCTCTTACTTAACTAGTGAGGTTAGTCAGTTTTAACTCAAAACAGGGGTGACAGGCATGAAGAAACAGCAAGCGTGGCAGTAGTGATAGTAATGGCAAGGGTGATGATGGTGATGACAACAATGACAGTACTGCCAAAAAAATATTTGAATCAGTATGAAGAGGCAACATTTCCTGTACTTGGCAATGCTGCCATGCAACAACTGGACTATTGACACATGTATGACTGTTCTCATGCTGCATGTAGCACTGTTGTGTCATTCACTTAGTTTAGTATGTACATCTAGGAATTTTATGGAAAAACTTGCTTTATATACTCACAAAAAATCATCTCAAGCTAAAAATTTTTAATTAAGTTATTTCATGAAAAAATATAATGATGATGAAGGTTTCCCAAGTTAACACTGACCTCAGGGACAGTTTTTTTTATGTGTTTAGCCTATAGTGCCAGTAGGCCTTCTTCAGGGGCCTGGTGGTTGGCCCAAGCCCGTCATGGCACAGGCAATTTTTATAGTGGCACCATTTGCTATTAGCTATGTTGCTAGCAACTTTGTGATGTCATACCTTGGCTCTTTGGACCATAATGCAGCATAGGAGGTTGCTTTCTTAGCTGATAATGCAGTTAACACACTTTGGACCTGGGCCCTGGGCTACCAGGTGGGGGAAGACATGTGCACACAGGTGTCATCTGTCGTTGACCACAGAGTCATGTAATGTACTTGGCCAGCGGTTTAAATCATTGATTTTTTTTTTCCAGTAAATTGCATTCTTTCTGTGGATTTCCATATATCAAATCTTTGCAAGTAAGGTTTGACTGTAGTACAAAATTCATATACTCAGGTTACATGATTTGCCAATTATTATGACATTTATTAAATACTCATCATATGGTGATTGGTTGACAGTTTAATATGTCAAAAAAAACAAGTTTTGAATATTTTAACATTTGCATCATGTATAAAGATATGGCTGTACGACTATTATGAAAAATACCAATGAGTTCTATTGAACTTGAAACATGACCCTTAGAATACATGTCATTATAACTGCTTTGTGGGGAATAAGGTCACTGGTGAAAATATTGATGAAATCATAGTTTATTTATTGCTCTCCTACTCCTCTTGCCTTATTCTGTCCATTTTTCTTTTCGCCTAAGATTAATAAGTAATTGATTCATTAAAATGTTGTATTATAACCAAGAAAACTTTGTACTTCTAGGTTTTTATGAGATTGGAGAGGATTTTCTTGGAACTTGATCGCCAGCATGACTCAAGTGTGAGGGCAATGGTGGCAGACATACTGCTTCAAAACAAACCCAGTGAGGAGTTTGTCAGATCTATGATGGAAATCATGACTACACAAAGTACAAAAGAACTAAATACCCTCCTTTTGGGAAGATTACGTGACTTAGCTTCACAAAATGATGATTTGTTAAAGGTAAGCCTGTACCTGTTGGTTGTCTTGAGTCAAACTTTATATTTTAGAGAAAACCTATTATATAATTAAGTATTCAGCCTTGTAAAACAAGGCAGTCACCAATTAAAGAAATGATCAGCATACAAGCAAAAGAAGTTCTGGCTCCAGATCATGAGGAGACAAAGGCATGTTGTGTTGGGTCTTATGTCATGCCTTAGATTATGCTTATTGTTAAAGAGTAGGAGTAGATGCCAGTGTATCCTCCCATTGAAAAAAATGAAGGTGCAATGTCTGTGAGTAGAGTTTGTGGCTTGCAAAATAATTACAGTTAAACTTTAGGGTTGCATAAAGAAAAACACTGCAGAGTATTGTATAGGCATATGTCCATCCTTCCTCGCCTATCTAAATTCTCATCTGATCACACTCTCCAGCAGGATGACACCATACAGTGTTGATTCAAATTGCAGTCAATTAAAAAAGTATTAAAATGTTTATATTTAAACATGTTCCCTTGTGTTTTTTATTTCCCAGATTTTGAGAAAAGTCTTGAAGGAATCCAAGTATAGCAACTACCATATTCTAGGACAAGCAGGACTTTCCTCAGCATTTTCACGTCCACTGGCTCAGGACAAGAGTGCCAACTCCTCGTTCAGTAACATGTTAGAAATCCAAGGCGGTCTGCTCAAGAGGTCCATTGTTGATGTGTTTGTGGATGTGGATGATGCACGCATGAGACTGTTGTCAGTAAGTATGTTTCTATGAGTTCAGAGTAATGCATAACTTATATGAAGTAAAATTCTTCTTTGTGAAAAGATTCTTCTGAAATTTTGAAGGACAGTGATGTCTTTGGAGTCATCTCTCATACATCAGTATTTGTGTGGTGATTATGCATAAATTTTACTTTTAGCAGTATATTATTTTTATTAATGAAATATAACTGCAAGGACATTATTCTATTTGAGTTGACAAGGGAACTGCTTTGTTATCATTTGTTGGTAATTGATTTATTGACCAAAGGACATCAGCTGGTTCATGCCCTTACTACAGTCACTGAGAGGAAACAAGGTATTAGGGATATGCATCAGTGTGCTTTAGGTAAAATGATGTCCTGAGTGTATTGTTACCTTATTATTGCCTGTTATAATTTATGTTGATGACTTTTCAGCTATCTTTTGAAAATTAAGTTCCCTCAAATAGTTTTTCTCGGGTCCGAGTCATCTTATCCTTCAGAGATGTCCCAATGTCAAAATTAATAAAATGATCAGCTGCTGTTGCATTTCGTCTATAAGTTACAAGAGCAAACAAGTTAAAGCTAATGGATAGATGTTTATCAGAGCTTTTTTTTTCTTTTTGTGTACTGATATTGATGTTTTGTCAACCCACCAATCATTTGTTTCTTGTAGTTTAGTATGTTTGCTGGTGGCCTCAGTGTGTTCGGTGGTGAGGATGCTGAAGATGATGGAGAAGAGGCCAACGCTGGTATAGAGATAGCAGTGCTGAACACCCAGCTGCGCCCTTATGTTTTCTTTACGGGGCAAGGAGAGCTGATGGGACACGTCTGGTCTGGCACAGGCTCAGAGAGAACTACGGCCCTTCAGGTGCGTCGAGCTTACTGATGAGGCACAGTACCCTGTCATACATTTTGTTTGCTGCATGGTGCTCATTTATGATGTGCAGTGCTTACGTGTATTTTTTTTTGTGTCCTGCTTTGTTTATTTTACCAAGAAGCCTTAGCGTTAATGAGTAAATTCTGGATGTTTCCATAGCAATCAAAATATTGTTTTACCCAATTCCTTATGTCTCCTGATACACATAAGCCAGTACATACAAAACATCCTTTACCTCTATAATCACATATGGTTTCAGATGTAACCAATAAGCAATGCATCTCAATTCAGCATGTATTAAACAACAGAGTACAACAGGTAATTTTGTTGATTCCAGACAAATTGAATATAACAAATGTGTCACCTTATCCTACCAGTTAATTATCAATGCAGTCTTATGTAAACTTACGACATTGAAGGGTTTGTTAGGCCTAGCGGCTTCTTTTCCTTTTTTCCATCTGCCGCAGGTGGAAAAGCGGCTCCTCTCTGTTCTGTATTATTATTATTATTATTATTATTATTATTATTATTATTATTATTATTATTATTATTATTATTATTATTATTATTATTATTATTAATGACTTCTTTCTTTTTTAACTCTTAAATGGCATGACAAAAGGTGGTACTGAGCCCCACTTCTACCATCAGCTGAGCTCTGTTCCATGTCCAATGTGTCCTACTGTTACCTAACTTCACTGAGTGCCTCTTTCTCAGGTGATGGATGGTTTACCCTACCTGAATATTTACTTCCCACCTGCATTGTGCTTATTATTTGGTTTTAATGATAAGGCTACGTGTAATAACAGCAGTATGCTTTGAGCACAGTGTACTCTATGTCTAACTTCTCCATTTTTGGCAGGGCACACTTCTGCTGCAGGACCACCTTCAAGTAGTGCCTCTGCAGAATGGCCTCAATGCTGAACTGCTTCTGAATGGTGCCCTATCTTATGACATGGCTGGGCAGATTCAAATTTCTTTATGGAACCGTGATGCTCATAGTCTTGTTGAAATTGGGTCAGTATATGTTTTTTTTTTTTTAAATCAATAGAATTATAATTTCTATGAAAGAAAAGTATTTAATGTCAGGATATAATAGAGATATATTAGATATATGACCCATGAGAGCAGAAGGATCAAATTTGCTTCTGTTAAGGCAACAGGCATGCAGGCACTTATATGGGAGCTGTCTCACAAGTGGCATCTCATTATAAGGCAACGAAGTTAACTTGTAGGGACTTTGAAGGTTGAGCATGATGTTCTTTCAGCCCATAGTTGATTTTCAAGATGTTAACATTTTGAGACAAGTTGTGTTTGCTTAGGATGACCTGTGGAAAAACACAATTGCTTCAAAAAGATCCTCATTGCCTTTCACATCATATCATACCACTCTTCTCTCCATATACAGGAACTGCCCTGTGTAGGCCTACTGGCCTCATGCAGATTCCTTATGCTTTTGCATCATAGAAGCATACTAATTCCTCATATCTGAATAATATTTATCCTCTTTTGTTCTTTATTTAATTCCATCACATTCCACTGAGCCATTTCATCATTTGTTCCATGTATACTAGACTTTTGTAACTGTACTTCTGAGGCCTTGCAACTTGATCTGGATGAAAAATCAAAGTGTGAATATCAGCTTCTAGTCTTCAGCCTGTATTGCACACCACCTGTATGAGTGTCTTGATTTCAGATCCGGATTTCTCTTAGTTTTTATGGAAATACATTTTCCAAGTGCTCTGAATAGTAAAAAACTGAAGTATTTTCGTTTTCAGCCTAGATATGGCTTAGAAAAGTTATATTAATTGTTCACTTACTAAAAGAAGACTCCAGCCTTATGGAATAGTAAAAATTTCCTTATATGTAAAATCAAATAAAAATAGAGAATGCATTTTTATGATTAAGTTTAGGGGGTCAACGTTTAAATAGATGCTACATTCCCAGGAGCTTGATTTTCTTCCTCAATCAAATATATAGGTAGAAAATCCTCTAACTTGAAGACCAACAAAAGAATGCCATAATGATTTAATAACTACACTTCATGTGACATTCATTCTATCGCACCTATTGCAACAACGTCCTGAAGGGAGTCTATACCCCACGTGTGAGAATTGGAAACTATAGTATTGTGCATATACCTTGTCAGTGTCAATCCAACAACACAACAGCTCATATATTCCCTGCAGGAATTGCATACACACCACTGTCTTTTATTGTCACATATCATTATTGCATTTTGTTTAAAAAAAATAGCAATTTTATGTACAAATATCAATCAGTAAACTGTTCTTTGAAAATTTATGACTCATACATTAAAATATAAATCAGTGTTTTCTACTCAGGGAGGGTCTCCAAGAAAATATGATTGATTGATTGTGTCACATGTGGTTGGTGTTGTGATGAGCAAGGCCATAATAAAAGAGTAAGCCAAGATAAAATATAGGCAGTGTTTTATAAAATGAATGCTGACAGTTTGAAAATGACAGTGTATGTTTATATATGGAGTCATGTTATTAGTTACCTATTTCTCAGTCAGTCATACTCCATTCTTTCAAGGGTACCCACTCTAATCTTGTAGAATTCTCATGTTGACACTGATGGCCATATCTTTTTTCATATGGAAAAACAACTTCAAAGTGATTTTAAATGCTGAGCAGATAAAACTGAAATATGCCTTACAATTGCATTAGCATGTACATTTCGTAAAATAAGTTTTTTCCCAATTAATGGGGGTTAAGGAAGTGAATTATGTGATACTTTAAAAATCTCTATTTCAAGAAACTATGGACCAATGGAATTTTAGTTCCTACTCACCTATTTTCAGCTGTAACTCAGTTTCTTGCAGCTGACCCTGTTGATTGTATTTTGTGTGAGTAATGGGTGTTATTGTTTGTAGCCAGGGTCGAGTGTTACATGTGATAGGAGATTTGCCTTCTGTCAAAGATGGAAGGTCAACTTTTCTAAACAATAAGAGAACATTTCTAGTTTTACACCATAAATTATCATGATTTTGTTTTATTTCTTCTTCAGGGCTGCAATGGTCATCCAGGGAGTAGCAAGAGTTGATAACTCATTTATACAGGCATTGATTGAGTTCAACACTGGAGCACAAGCTCAACTGAACTTCATATCTGACTTAGAGTTCTATGAGGATATCATGATGTGTTTAAAAATGGTAAGTTTTTGTTTTCTTTTTCTTAGTATGTGTAGGTGGTGTAGGTGCCAGCCAAATATGCTAGAGATCCTTGGTTTGCATGAAGTAGGGGCAGTTGGGGCCAGCTTCCTTTTATACTGTGGCCGCTGTTGTTTAAGCAGAACATCAGGAATGATTCATGTTTAAGACTTTTAACAATACTCATCAACCATGTGGGGGTGTAGTGCTTATTTGCAAATGGGGATGCTTTCTTTTAATTTGTATCATAATCATTGTCCACCAAGCTTAACTTTAATGTAGTAATTTTATCTCCTGCTGGAAATATTTCATGCAGTATGACTTTTATTTTACATCAGACTATGAGTAAATTGAGGTTTCTTTGAAGGAGGACACCAACCCTTTCGGTAGGCACTGTTGGCGCAGGCCAAATCCTGAACTGATATGTTCTCCTGCATGCTATTCTTCATTTTGAAATTATGCTTGATAAATAAGTTATATGTATATTGAATTGTACTATTCCATCAGGTCCAGCCAAATACAGAGATGGTAAACAACGTAAGGAAGTTGGAACGGATTCCTGGTACAAACTACATGCTCAAGAAGTACAAGAAAAGGTTGTCTCCAGTACCAGGCAAGACTTATGTCATGAATAAGAAAAATACTGAACTTTGTAATAAAATGTTTAACAAATGACGTGAACTCTTTTAGAAAGAGACCATTTATAAAAGAAAGTTGGTTACATATTGTAATTATTTTTGTTAAATAATATATGATGACATGTATTGTGATATTTTTGTTATTCTAACATGTGAGTGACTTCTTACAGATTTTTATATTATTCCTATTAGCATATCATAGTATTTTTAGGTAGTATTTATTTCTGAATGTAAATGCACTTGAAAAACAAATTGTCTGACTTGGATTCAGGTAAGTTAGTGAAGTATTAAAGATATGAATGCATGCCCAGTAAATAGTTCCTTCCTAAAAAGTTAGCTCAAGTATCATACAGTTTGTATTGAAAAGATATAAAAGTGCCCTTAACCCCTTCAACACGAAGATGCGTATGTTGCATCCTTGCGTGCCCCGTACCATATCCAAGGATGCGCATACTGCATCCTGGCTCGCTTTAGCCACGCTTTAGCACCTCACACGGCCAAACCACGTCAAGACTCTGTGGCATGCTGGTGATTTTGGTTTCTGACCATGAAGAGTGATCGAGGTGACTCGTCTTGGCGCGTTGGCCGACCTTATTTCGGGTAGGTGTGACAGGGGTTTATGCTTGTATAACAGACTGTAGGCCTACAGCCTGGTTAAGTAGCAACTGCAGCCTGAGCTGTGCTTACATTGTGAGCTCCACAAGCTACTGAGGGGGAAGTGTGAGTGGACTAGGGGCTGAGATAAGACAAACACTGTGTATTGTGTAAGCAAACAATCATGACAAGAATGCCACTTTCATGTTTGGTTATGACTTCTTTTTTCTGGATTACATTTTTAGTGTAAGTTTGTAACTGTAATGTAAGCAGGAAAGGAGAGTGGATCAGGCTAGGCTATCAAAAGCAGTATCTCCATCCTTCGAGTCAGGATTGCCGATCAGTGAGGAGTTGAAGCCAAATAAGTGGGAGTCACTGTTTATGCACTATTTAACTTAACCCTCATTTTTGTATAGCCTACATGTTAGAAAGAAGTGATGAACCGAGAGATGAACTTTACGAAAAAAATTTGACTAGGCTACAAGAAAGCTAATTTTGGGGGTTTAAGGAAATATGAGAAATGATACTGGAGTATATTTGATGAAACAAGTAATGTGCATGAAAGATGGGAGTGTTTCCTAAAAATATACAAAAAGTTGAAACTATGTGCAATAGATGACCAGAATATATACCAAGGATAATTACTGTGTCAATTTAGGTTCAAAATAGCTGAGTATAAGAAATTTACTACATAGGGCAAATGGTTGAGTAAGAGAAACAACAGAACAAAGGAGAACCAAAGACCAGCAAAACATGACTAGTACATACAATTCAGAGGAGAGGAAGAAAAGAACTTTGCGAGAAATGTGATAGAAACGTGTAAAGAAGAACCTAAACTTTTCTATCAATATATCAGTGGGAAATTGAAACAAAGAAGGTATCAGAAAAATGAGAACCGAAAGGAAAGTGATTAGGAGGCAAAGGAACACACAGAAATTATGAACAATTGTATTCAAGTTTTCACGGTGGAAAATGACAACGGAGAAATTATTTTTACATCTGCCTATAGGGCCGATAGACTTTCTTCAGGGGCCTGGTGGTCGGCCCAAGCCTGTCATGGCGCAGGCAATTTTTTATAGTGGCGCCAGTTATGCTTGGCTTGGCCCGGAACTCATTTTTTATTCACTTGGACGGTTTCTTCTAGAGTCTGGGTTGATGGATGGTTTTCAGGACAGTATGTGGGTAGTCTTAGGCCACTCGGCGGTGACTGAAAAATCCCAGGTGGTAGCGTGGGGATTCAAATCGACATTATCCATGGCGTGATGAATGCGGGCCCCGCACGCTAACCACTCACCCACCGCCAAAGAGGGAGTTTGTGTGTTATTTATATATTAATATATTAACAAACATTCATATATTCATATATTAAAAAAAAAAGATCACCGGAGTGTTTATAAACAGAAGGAAGCCTGTCTTCGAAATTACAAGTGCTGATAAAAACTGAGAACAAATAAGAATTTTTCGTCAGTGTTTCCCAGAAACCAGCTACCTGATTAATGACACTCACTATTTCCATGCTATTCAATGTAGCTTATCTGTCTTGAGAAGAGAATATCTGTGAACTAAGCTGTGACAAGTCCAGATTATTGCACTAAAGGTATAACATAGGATAAGAACAGTGTCTAATGCTGAGATGTGCGTGGCAAGTGAGGAGCGAGCGTTGAATATGTAGACAGTGCAGCGAACAACCTCCGCTGGCCCAGCCCACCACGACCCGTCCAGCATGGCCGTCACCACACCGAGCGAATAAAAGATGAAACCGCCAAACATCAACAAGCTCACCCATGAGGCACCCTGGTGATGAAAAGTTGCATTATTATTATTATTATCATTATCATTATTATTATTATTATTATTATTATTATTATTATTATTATTATTATTATTATTATTATTGTTATTACTACAACTACTACTACTGCTACTGCTACTACTACTACTACTACTACTACTACTACTACTATTACTACTACTGCTGCTGCTGCTGCTGCTGCTGCTGCTTCTACTACTGCTTCTACCACTACTACTACTATTATTATCACAGCCCCCCTTGCCCCCCCAAAATTAAGGTCCTGTATCACTATAGAGTATCAATGAGTTACGACATAACATGACTTACGACTACGACCACAGCGGGTATGATCATTACAGTTGATCAATTGTATATATCAGGGAGAATACCTATATCCTACTTCTTTATTTGCATGGAAGGAGACAATTCAAGGGCAAAAAATACAGTAACTAAAAAAACCTGCAATCCACTGCCCCCATTCATGGGAAAGAAAATTTATCAAAAGCATAGTCAATTAAGTTGAAGTGTTTTGATATTCATCTCTTGGAAGCATGCATGCAAGTTATACAGAGAATGAATACCGACAAAGGAAGCTGTCTTTTGAGGTTATGGTGTTATATTGCATGTTTCTTGTGGAATATTGTTCTTTATGATTGCGCTGTGCAGTTAAGATATGTGCTGTGCGGCACAGGAACATGCATATTATGGTGCAATTAAACCTCGCTTAACCAACGTTTGTGCAACGAAAATTTGTTTTAACAAATGTTATTTTTTACTGCCTTACTTAACAAATGCCAAAATTTGCCTTAACGAATTTTTACCCATGAGAAATTTCTACCCCTTTACTTCGGGGTTCTGCTTATAGGTGGGGTACAATGTATGGGTTTCCTGTGTGCGGAATATTCATACCCTATGTCTCTGGAAACTAATAAGATATCCTTATTTCTATAAAAATAATAATACATGAATATTGTATGTTGTGCAGGTAATCGGAGTTACGAAATATGCGACTTATGACCACTTGCACTCCACCAGGCTCTCTGAAAAGAGGAGACCCGGCAATGAAGAGATCAATAGCGGGGGCTCTACCTGCCACTGGTCAGACCAGAACAATGGTGCCCATCTCAAAGGAGTAGCTATAACTATTTCTAGCTAACTACAGTCCTCTGTTGTCGGGGTTACTTCGACTGATGAGTTTATGCTGCTGGTGAGGTTGAAGCACACTTTGGGCTTCATATCTCTTATTGCAGTGTACACCACCTACTGAGATGTATGATGTTCTGTGCCAAGCTCGAATTTATAGTCAAAGAATATAGAGGAAAGTCGTCCTGCCAGTTTGGCTCTGTCATGGAGGACTAGCACCCTTGCGAGGAGAGATAAGGAGAGGCATCTCAGAGGTTTCACTGAGGACTTCGAGGATTGTCTAAATGCAAATGACCTTTGACCTGCCTTCTGAGCTCGAAAGAAGCTTAACTCAAATCCTCATCTCACACTAGCACTACATGAACGGCTGATGGGCAGATAGTATCAAATACAGATGGGTACCGCCTCGTTGGACCGAGTATTTTGGACAGCTGTACAGTACTGTCTCCAGGATTGCTAGTTTCAAGCTTGAGATTCACCGAGTTTGCGATAGGGACCCAAAAAATTCGATTTTTATTGAAAACTGAAATTGCGATATGACCCAAAAGGAAAAGGCTGCTAAAACCGGGTTTTTTCACACCTTGTTGTGGTCCTTGACTCCCATTCTCGCTCTTACCCACCCCCTTGGCCTTTCCATTGGCTGCAGGAAGCATGGTGAGTGGGATCCGGGCAGCCAGGCGCATGTGTGCGAGCAGGCCTGACCGCGCGCTGGGCCCGAGCAGCTGACGGGCGGCTGATGATGGCGATGGTGATGATGAGTGTTGGCGGCGTGGCCCCCGCATCGGCGCTACCCAAACGGCAATTTCACTGGGGCACGCGTGTGTGTGGCTGTGCCCATTGTGGGCCCAGGCTCCTCAATTTGCCAATTCTCACTTTCCACATGTTGCGCGGGACCCCTTTCCTCTCTTCCATCTCTTCTTTTTGAAAAAGAAGAGATGGAAAGAAAAGAAAGGGATCCCGTGCAACATGTGGAAAACAAGAATCGGCACAAACAACAAACAAAGCCACACACACATGGGCCCCGACAAAAACACTGTTCAGGCGGCGCCGATGCAAAGGCCACGCCGCCGACACTCATCACCACCATCACCATCATCAGTCGCCCGTCAGCTGCTCGGGCCCAGTGCACGGCCGGGGCCGTCTGCACACATGCGCTTGGCCACCCGGATGGGTGGCCAAGCGCAAGATGTTGAAGGTTTTCAATTTTCCCCATAAGAATAATGGTTCAAAGTTTGCGATTTCAACGTTTGCGACCCGCAACGTCGACCTATTTATTGCAAATCTGGAGACAGTACTGTACTTGGCAGTCCCCAAGCGGACAGCCCTCTTTGGCTGGTTTGCAGATGGCGGCTGCTGATCCACCAATAGACGAAGCTCCACCCTCGCTGACAGAGGTGAGAGAGGTTGTGAGGAAGTTGAAGGGTGGAGAGGCAGCTGGAATCTGTAATATTAGCTCGGTGATGCTGAAAGTCGGAGGTAAAACCATGATCCATGGGTTGCATGCAGTGCTAATTGGCATGTGGCAGTCCGGTGTCATTCCTCCTGACTGGAAAAGGGGGTTGGTTGTCCCTATCCGGAAAGAGAAAGGGGACTGACAGGACTGCAACAACTACCGTGGTATTACATTCCTCAGTGTGCCGGGCAAAGTTCTCTCTCATCTACTGCTGATGCGAATTCGATATCATATGCTAAAAACTCAGAGACCTGAGCAATCTGGGATCACCCCCATTAATTAAGTCAACAACTGACCGGATCGTAGCACTTAATGTCCTTGTGGAGCGCAGAGTTGAGTTTCGGCTGTAGCTAGATCCTGTTAAAATACTTGAGGAGGAGTTCAGATGTGGAGTTTTATTTGACCCAAGATTGAAAGAAAGGTCCTTTTGTCTCGATCTTGATTTGACCAATGTTGCAACTGCTATGCAATTATTCCTCACATCGCCAGTGCCAGTGTGAAATTAATGGTCATTTTCAAAATTGTCTTATTAAAAACTGATTCCATTCAAAATGGCTTAATTAAAGAATGAGCGAATTTTTTAGCTGTGACATGAATTGAAAATATCACTTCCTCAGTGGCATTTCGAAACATCATTGAATAGTTTTCTCATAATATATCAAGAAAAATAAAATTGTTGTAAATATTTGTACATGTCATCATGCTCATGTTTCAATAAAAAAAAAACTACAGATCATATTTCACATCTTTTGATTATGATGGTCCCCAAAATTATGGGTGGCGTAGGGCCCATTATGAGCTTAATCCGGCCCTGTATCTTACCGAGAAGCGATTGAGCAGTACTTGCTGTATCAGGAGAGTCACAACCATGTGCGAAGTGGCGTACAGCAGCTGCCATTGGGGAATTTTAGGGTCATACTTTGGTCTGGGAGCTGTTATGACAGGAAACTTGGCAGGGTCCCCCAGGCGCGGAGACCCTGGGGTCCAGCCGGGTCCATAGAACACTGCTTTTAGAGAGTCCTTCCAAGTGGACATGCTGCGCGCCTTGCGGAACACCTCGCCGAAGTAGTAAACCTGTGGACAAACCCACAGAGTGACTGGGGGGGAGGGGGAAGGAACAGATCATCTGAAGCATGGAGTGAGGCATGGAAATCGAGGAAATCATCTGCCATGGCTAAAATAAGATAAAAAGCTATTTTTGCATCATTAAGGTACTTGTAGGATGTTACGAACTAGATCATCTCAGGTGGAAAGTATAAATGTTCAGTACTTTAGTATTACCAGAGGAAGCTGGCGGGCTGGGCGTGGCAAGCAAAGAATATCTTCGGTGAGCGTGTGCCACATCTTAAAAATGATTGTGTATTCATCTCCTGTGACACTTGTATATGATAACAAAAAAGAATACACATAGTGATACAATTTTACTGTAAATATTCTGAATTTTTAAGGAACAGTAAACCATATTGATAAGATACCTATATATATGTGACAATCTCATTTTCTGGCGATGCCATGAATGCTTTGTCGCTTTATGCGGCTTTTATCATGGGTCTTGGATGGGCAAATGAAATAATAATTATGTGTAAAAAAACATAGAAAATATATCTCTAAACACGACAGTAAATTGTATTGCTTTAATTAGCCACTGAAAACGTGGCAAGGGCGGCAAAGCTGAGGTGGGACATCACGTGGGTGAAAATATGGAGAAGTGACAATAGTGTAAGCCGTTAATAACCTCGGCCTGCCACGACCCGCTCAGCAGTTTCCTCAGATTTTACTGAATTAAGAACGTGTATCAGAAGCTGAGCATTATTATAGAAGAATCGGACCTGGTGATAAAGGGCGTTGTGGGTCTGCGGCTGCTGCGTAAGGCCATACACGATCTCTGTGTCGTCACGTTCCATCTCGTAGGTGCCAAAAAGAAAGTCCCACACAGCCAGCACGCTCGCGTAGTTCTTGTCAAGACACCAATTGTTGGCACCTGAGGCCGTGGGAAAGATTAAATCAGAGTGTGAATAATGTAAATTCTTTCTGCCTACATTGTCAGAATATCAACTTGTTTGTTATGATTAGCTATGATTAGCCTGCCAATTATGTGAGATATTGTTTTCAGCTAAGTGTGAAAACAGTGTGTGTGTGTGTGTGTGTGTGTGTTGATCTGTCTGTCTATTTGTGAAATCAGCATTGGTTTCACCTTAGAGTTAACTTCAACATGAGCGAGCGTGGGAGTACACACACACACACAACAAAGTGGATGGCGCCAGCCGCACCACTATAAACACTTGCCTGCGCCATAACGGGCTGGGGTCGACCACCAAACCCCACCATTCCACCCACCCCACCTGTCGGCGCCATAGGCCAAAACGTAAAACACACACACACACACACACACACACTAACGCGGATATGCACGTGCACTTACGCACGGGTGCATACACCCAGACACAGACGGCGTTCGGCGCACACACTGGAAGGATGTATCAGACGGCTTGGCCCTTTGAATACTTTGCACCACTTCCAGAGGAACTTATAGTAAAACCTGATTACCCTGATCGTTTTGGCGTTGGCTTTAGCGGGTACGTCCTTTTCCGCTATGCTGCCACATCATTGTCTCCAATTCGGATTAGAGCCTAGGTGTGAAGTAAAGCCATCGCCCCATCCACTCTCTCTCTCTCTCTCTCTCTCTCTCTCTCTCTCTCTCTCTCTCTCTCTCTCTCTCTCTCTCTCTCTCGAAATAAGTGAATTATGGCGATTCTCACCAAAGCGGTTGATTTTCCAAAATTCGCGGTTTAATGACAAGGGCGCCGCAAAATCAAAAGAGTAAGCCGTCCATTACTTTAGATGTCACTGCAACAGGTGATCGAACCAATATATGACACAATTTGCTAAAAACGAGGAAAGTCGTTGTGGCCGCCATGTGCAGCAAACATACGGCGGCTGGGTTATGAAGGCGATCGTGTTGCCTTGGAAGGACGAATATACGATTGTAATGTCACTGTAATGCAGTACATAGTTGTTTCTTGCGTGAAAGTAAAGAATCTGCAGGAGATGGTTATGGAACACTGGATTGTGGCACGTGGCAATACTTACCATGATGAACACGGTGGAAGGAAGGTGTGCCAATCACATACTCAAGAGGCCCAAGTTTGCCGATGACAGTGGTATGTAACCAAAATTGGTACACAAGATTTAAACTATTGTGAGCTAGCAGCGAAGGGAAAGGGATGCCCAACAGTGCCATGGGATAATAGCAGTTGAAGTTGATAGTTTTTTGAAAAATTGACAAACGTAGCCCCGTTGACAAATTGTAGTTCTCGCTGAGGTGATGGATCTGATGCACCGCCCAAATTATGTTTATCTCTGTCGGAGAAAAAAAAAAGTTAATAAGTACATCGATAGCACTGCCTAGCCTTTTTATCTAATAAGTTGTGTTACCCTGGCAATACAAAACGGCTATTACTACAACAAAGTGGTGCTTTATCATTTTGCTCGAATGCTTGTACTACTTTATTCTGTTAGAATAGACCATACATTACCATGGTTGGCCCGGTGGATCCAGTAGGTCCAGAAGTCGACAAGGACAAATGTTATCAGCCATGTGTAGAGGGAGTTCCAAGGCAAGTCGAATATGCGGTACTGGTACAGCCACTCGTACCCAACCAGCACTGTTCCCGACATCAGCACTCTGACCGAAGGAGAAGGCTTTTTCAGATACTACCAAACTTTGCATTAAAAAATATGTTTGTTATTTGAACCTGAACTGTAACACTTATCACCAGTTTATAACTCCCGAAAAGCCTTATTGCAGAGTTTCCAGAAGACTCTTATCAGCACTACATCTGCTTTCCGTGTCACAAAGAGCACTTTCGAATATTTCTCCAATCCTTGTCACCAGCTCTGAGGGACTTTTTTTTTTTTTTTTTTTTTTTTTTTTTTTTTACAGCAAAGGAGACAGCTCAAGGGCACAAAAAAGTAAACATTAATAAAAAAAAGCCCAAAAAAAAGCCCGCTACTCGCTGCTCCTAAAAAGAATCCAAAGAGGTGGCCGAAAGATAAGTCAGTTTCGGGAGGAGAGGTGTCCTGATACCCTCCTCTTGAAAGAGTTCAAGTCGTAGGCAGGAGGAAATACAGATGAAGGAAGATTGTTCCAGAGTTTACCAGCGTGAGGGATGAAAGAGTGAAGATGCTGGTTGACTCTTGCATAAGGGGTTTGGACAGTATAGGGATGAGCATGAGTAGAAAGTCGTGTGCAGCGAGGCCGCGGGAGGAGGGAGGGCAGTTAGCAAGTTCAGAAGAGCAGTCAGCGTGGAAATATCGATAGAAGATAGAAAGAGAGGCAACATTGCGGCGGAATTTAAGAGGTAGAAGACTATCAGTATGAGGAGGAGAGCTGATGAGACGAAGAGCCTTTGCCTCCACTCTGTCCAGAAGAGCTGTGTGAGGGAGCCCCCACACATGAGTTGCATACTCCATACGAGGGCGGACAAGGCCCTGTAAATGGACAGCAACTGTGCAGGGGAGAAGAATTGGCGGAGACGGTACAGAACGCCCAGCCTCGAGGAAGCTGATTTAGTAAGAGATGAGATGAAGTGTCCATTTGAGATTTTGAGTTAAGGATAGACCGAGGATGTTTAGTGTTGAAGAAGGTGATAGCTGGGTGATGTCAAAGAATAGGGAATAGTTGTTTGGAAGATTGTGTCGAGTGGATAGGTGGAGAAACTGTGTTTTTGAGGCGTTGAAGGACACCAGGTTCTTCTTGCCCCAATCGGAAATAATAGTAAGGTCTGAGGCTAAGCGTTCTGCAGCCTCCAGCCTTGAGTCGTTAAGTTCCTGAAGGGTGGGTCTTCTATTAAAAGAAGTTGAATAATGCAGAGTGGAATCATCGGCGTAGGAATGGATAGGACAGTTCGTTTTGGAAAGAAGATCATCAATGAACAACAGAAAAGAGGAGATAGGACAGAACTGTGGGACACCACTGTTAATAGATTTAGGGAAGAACAGTGACCGTCTACCACGGCAGAAATAGAACGGTCAGAAAGGAAACTGGAGATAAAGGTACAGAGAGAAGGATAGAAACCGTAGGAGGGTAGTTTAGAAAGCAAAGATTTGTGCCAGACCCTATCAAAAGCTTTTGATATGTCCAGCGCAATAGCAAAAGTTTCACCGAAACGGCTAAGAGATATATATATATATATATATATATATATATATATATATATATATATATATATATATATATATATATATATATATATATATATATATATATATATATACACACACACTTTTGAAGATGGCCGCCAGTAGTGTCGCCTGGAAAATCTTACCCATTGTTATTTGTCACACTGTTCCATGAACTTAGTCTCACCTGACGCTCTCAAACAGGATCCCAGAACTCAAACCCGAAACGACATCGCTGATGGTTTCTCTCTCCCCCAGCAACCATCGCATCACTACCTCTAGCACCATGAAGACGGTGAAGACTGGAAGAGCCTAAAAAGGATAAAAATGTTGCATTGATGACGTTGACACCGTGGTGCAATCTCGTGATGAAAATTTTGTTGTAGTGTACGAGAAAAAACAAATATTATTATAAGAAAGAAATTAGGAATATATATATATATATATATATATATATATATATATATATATATATATATATATATATATATATATATATATATATATATATATATATATATATATACACACACTTTTGAAGATGGCCGCCATTATTGTCGCCTTCCTATGCATAGTGAGGAGGACTGATTGTTTCCGTCGCTTTCTGTTTGTCATTCTGTTTGTCCATTACCAAAATATCTTTTGCCAAACTATCTTGGAAACGGGTTGACATAGTCATCAAATACACGTGACCTCAAACTCAAACGGTTTAACTTTGAGAAACTCTGATAAAAAAACTGACTTTTAATAATGGCAAATAAATTAAAGAAAAAGATTGAGTGATTTAGGGCGGTGATATGGAAAAGAAAGTCTCCTTGAGAGTCAAATAAACACACACACACACACACACACACACACACACACACACACACACACACACACACCTCGTTGATGTAGTTCGGCACCTCTTCGGCGTGCTGGAAGGTGGTGGCGTTGGGCTCCACCAGGTAAAAGAGGGTTCCCAGGCGACGCACCGCCGCCTCCATGGTGCCTTGCATCGCTTCTTAGCTGCTGGGGAGACCGAATACCTGTCCTGACCCCTGCCGCCGCTCTTTTTCTTCTTCAAATGCACCACAACTATTGTCAGAAGACGAAAGGCTATAAAGGAAAAGAATGTGCAAAACTATATTATTTCACGAGCCTGCAATGTTTAATAAGTAGGCTCATTCTCGACGTACACAGTGTGACTCATCCAACTGACATTCTACACAAATTTCCCATTGTGTTCCACCTCTTCTTGACTATCGTTTCTAAAGTATTACTAAGAAAACAGGCATGGAGCGTGAGCCTAAAGTAAAGTTTAGAAAGCACTATAATGGACCCTAGGCTCGTGGTCTTATAGGCCTACTTCATGCACCACAGATCAAAGAGATGGTTGAGATGGTCTAACAACCTTGACGGCCAACATACGGTAAACAGGCTTAGGTGCTGCAGTGGTCTTGTAGAGCCATGATAGACAAGTGCAGCTATAAAACAAGGTCCCAGTAGGAGTAGCCTGACCATGTGTGCCAAGTTGCCAGCCCCACCACAACCCATTAATACAGCAGTGTGGGATACTGGCTTTCCCCTTCCAATAATAAACAGCGGCTCCAAATATTGTGCAGTGAATGATTCCATGGTTACGGGGGCGATCAGTGTCACTGGAGAAAGGGGCACAAAGTGTGGGTTTTACTTCGCAAAGGTCTAAAAAAGAGCTGATCAAATTATTTACTGTTAATAAGAGAGAATACTGACATTGAAAAAAAAAATTTTTTCAGTGATTTTCCAGAACACATTGATGCAAACCAATTCACCCGTCGACTTGCCGACGAGCCTTTCCTCGTGTGTTCATGTTTCACGCTGCAAAGGATGCGCGTCTCACCACAGTCCTAGTGTACGTGCAAGCAACAGGTCGGCCGTAAGCCGCTGTTCTCTTGACCACTGCGGGACTCGCTGCACGGGCTACACAGCACCAGATTAAAGATTCAGTTGTACGTTGTAGTAGTGGACGCCGTGATAACCCCACATTTGTTTCATTAAGTAGTCACTTGCACTTTTACCAAACTTTCGCCGGCGCCTGTAAAAGTCCAGTATAATCGGAGAACAGGAGTGCTATCTCTACCTGCGACCCGTGTGCTGGCTGGCAGCGGCGACACGAGGACCGACTGAGTGAGGCTGTGCTTCGGCCGGCCACCCGCCCCTTGCCGGGCGGCGACAGGCGGCTTGCGTAACGCGGCGGCAATTAGAACGTAAATATCAATTTTTTTTTATTCATTCTACGGAAGGGTAAGGACGACTCAAAAAAACTTGTCAAAAAGAATTGTACATGACACACACACACACACACCAGTCACACACACACGCAAAGGGCCGCGGTGTAGATTAGCACCTCGCCGCCATCCTCTCTCTGCCCCCAGCACACTACTCGCCCTTTCCCTTTTGTCTCAATTTTTAGCTTTCCCAAACCCTCCCAAACCATCCCCCCCCCCCCTCTCTCTCTCTCTCTCTCTCTCTCTCTCTCTCTCTCTTTAGCGTAGCCTATATAGTATTAGTTCTTTGTATTTATTATTTGTATATTTTTAGCCTAACAGCTGCAATAACTTCATTAACCTGTTATTGTTATTATTATTATTATTATTATTATTATTATTATTATTATTATTATTATTATTATTATTATTATTTTTATTATTATTATTATTATTATTATTATTATTACACACACACACACACACACACACACACACACACACACACACACACACACATACACACACACACATCGCGAGTTCAGAAAGTGATCAGACCATAGTGAATTCCGCACACAAACAGCGCAGGCAAGTGTTTTATAGTGGCGCCGTTCTTGCTTGGCTCATTCTATCCCCAGGAGCTACACACACACACACACACACACACACACACACACACACACACACACACACACACACACACACACACACTCTCTCTCTCTCTCTCTCTCTCATTCTAAACAACCCGATGTGCGACCCTCCATTGCATACGATTCTTGAATAGCGGCCTTTCATGTGAAAAGTATGCACACCCCTGATTTACGTTAACGATCATAATTAGGGTATACAAGTGATTTAAGAAATTTTGATGATGAACGTTTTATGTGTACGAAAAAAAGAAAACGCATTAAGTAGTAGATTCTATGTCATTTCAACTGCAAAAGGGACTTGAGTATGACTGCACAACTGCCTGAAGTCGCAATAAAAGTTTAAGATTTATATACAGTATTGGTGTTGATAATATAAGCTCAGAAATTATCCTTAAGTCATCCCTAGCACTGGTTAGGCACCTTTTATGCTGCTTATTTTTAGTCCCCTTGCTACAAAAAGAATGTAAGGTAGCCAAAGGTGGGTGCATACGCTATAGCTGCGCGTGGCTGCGGTGCTCACTTCCGAACCGTTGGCCCTTTGAGCCTGTGGTAAGGTCTAATAGGCGCACCTAACATCACCGTAGCCGATCCAGGATTCAGTACGTTTCCTAACTAGTAGAAGGTAATGTTATAATTGTATTTCGTAAAGAATCCTTATAACCAAAAACTAACTAAAATTATGGGTTATGGGTATTCTTTTTCTTGAACAGAACATTGAATAAACAACAGAACAATAATATGAAAATACGTATAGCCACCGTTGCCAGGTCATCGTACTCAGAGCACAGTATTTACCGGTTTCTGACGCCTAACTATTGCCAAGAAACATCAGGATTTAACTTTTTTAACGATAACTATAAATTAGTTTCGTTATTGGAGCCCAGAAGACAGTTTACGGGTACTAAATCGGGAAATATAATCGGCTGAGAACGACAATCTGGCAACGTTGAGGCTGTTGCCCGCTGGCCAGAGTCAGCCCATACGCCATTTTGCGGGTGTCAGATACCACAAATAGCATATTTTTACTGCGCAAAGCAGGTTATGTCACTTATTGTGACTAAGTGAGCTTTCATATTTATCTATTTGTGTATATTTCATGGTGGCAAAACTTTCATTACTAGTTTCATTTTTACTGGTGACACGAATATGTGACTGTTTTTCACAATAGAATTTCACTCTAACAAGTGAATCAGACACCACAGAAATATTACCAGTGTGTGTATGAGTGAATACAAAGATAAGCACATACTTTGATTTAACTCTAGGATGTCTCGTGGATCATTAATAAATAAAAACAAAATATCTGGATAGGCTACTCTTTAGCCCGTTACCGGCTATGGCTGCCAAAAAAGTCCCGCCGCCAAGTTTGTACCCCACATTTGGTGATTGTCAGGTGCGCCTATTACCCCGGGATTGCCACATTTTACCTTCCCCAGGTTTCCCCAGATACCCATTTACTGACCAGTCCGAAATGGAAGATAAACAGCTGGGTGAGCTGCACGCCGACTGCCCGGGCCGGGATTCGAACCCGGGCCCGCGGAGTGGTAGCCAGGCACGCTACCCACTGATCCACGGAGGCGCAGTGGTAAATTGTAGACTCTCTTGAATCAGTCTTGAAAATAATTATCAAAATTACATAAAAACTTTCTGCACTGAGAAAGATTTATGAAGTTTAATTTACATTCCTTGGAATAACTGACTGCGTGGGAATTTAAATGAAGAATTTAAATGTGGTAGGGGATTAGTAAGGGCGATTTTAGCAAAGTGCCTATATCGAAAGAAGCTGTGTGGACATCTGGCCATGAGTTCGACTTGTATTAATACAGGTTCGAGAACTGGTTCACGAATAGAGTAGTAAATGAATAGATTAAATGAAATAGGTCTCTAGCAGATGCAAATATGGTTGGAAATTTCGAATGAGGTTGTATAGATTTATGAATGGGGAGGCAAGTTGGCATGATTAACTCGTCCTCAGATGCTGCCATGGTTTGCCACTTGCCTCGTATAGCCTCCGTGTGTCCCTGCCTATCCCTGTGTGCCGCCATCCCGTCCTTTCACACCTACGTATCGGATGTGGGTTCCCGAAAACTTCAGCCGAGCCCGACAACTGACAATAACTCATTGCAAATCGTTGTATACCGACTTGTGACTCGTAACAACGGTACACAATGTAAGTTGTTACAGAAGGTTATGACTAATATATTGATATATTTTTATTTTATTTTATTATTTACCCAAATTCAAATTTATTATAAGAATAATTTTGGGGGGTAAAAAAACAATGAAGCAGATGAGTAAGTAAACAAACAAACAAAAAAAAAAGCTAGCAACAGAAGATTTTCCCAATTAATCAATTGATTCATTGAATACAAAGTTTTCAGCCCTCAGGATATGTCGTAAAATTCAAAGGAGATATTTTACTGTAGTCATATAGTTATTACTGTGATTTTAACAATTCGAATGGAGACGATAGAATCAAGTCATGAGAAAACTGGTGAACAGATTCCTCATATCAGAGTAATTAGACCAACATTACAGTAATCATTGTATTTTCTGAGTCTTAGCGGCGGCGTATCCGTGAGCCAAGCTGTGACTCGTCCAGAAGAATGCACACAGGCTGAAGAAGAGGGTGAGGGCGGCGTCCAGAGCAGGAACGTGCGTAACAAATAAGGAACGAGCGTAGAGTAGGAAGACGATGCAGCGGACAGCTTCTGCTGGTCCCGCCCACCACCAGCCGTCCATCATGGCGGTCACCAAGCCCACAGAACAGGTGATGAAGACCAGGAACACCATCACGGTCACCCAGGAGGCAGTCTGGTGATAAGAGGGAAAGGCTTGGACTTGTTGGTTCAGAGAGATGAAGATTGTCAGTGTGGTGCTGCTGTTGTTACTAGCGGGCGAGGTGTTGCTCGTATTGTTGTCTTCGTCGTCGTCGTTGTTGTTGTTGTTGCGGCTGTTGTTATTGTTGTTGTTGTTGGTGGTTGTTATTATTGTTGTTGTAATGTTTTATTCTTATTATGGTTGTTATACTTTTAGAATCACAATCTAATGTTATTTTTTACATAACAAGAATACTTCAGTAAGGGTCTCAGAGGATTTCAATCATCGGCACCTTCTTTAAGTGCTTCATTCTTGTTGTCTTACCGAGAACAGAGTGAGAAGATGTTGCTGTAGCAAGGCTGTTACAACCAGGTGCGAACCGACGTACAGTAGCTGCCAACGGGGAATCTGAGGGTCATACTTTGTTCTGGGAGCTGTAACGTCAGGAAACTTGGCAGGGTCCCCCAGGCGCGGAGACCCTGGGGTCCAGCCGGGTCCATAGAACACTGCCTTCAGAGAGTCTGTCCAAGTAGACATGCTGCGAGCCTTGCGGAACACCTCGCCAAAGTAGAAGAACTGTGGACAAACCCGCGGAGTGACGGGGAGGAAAGGTGAATAGTCTACCTGGAGCATGGAGCGAGGCAGCGCTGATGCTCGAACAACAAGGCAGCTCGGCACCACTGCCAGATTGTGGGTTGTTTACCAGCAGAAACATCTCAGGTGTATCAGGTACTTTACCTTACACCTAAGTATTCAATGGAGAAGATTTATGTGAAGGAAAGCATATATATATATATATATATATATATATATATATATATATATATATATATATATATATATATATATATATATATATATATATATATATATATATATATATATATGTGTGTGTGTGTGTGTGTGTGTGTGTGTGTGTGTGTGTGTGTGTGTGTGTGTATTTAGAGAATGAATCTAACTTAATAACACGGACCTGGTGGTAGAGGGCGTTGTGTGTCTGCGGCTGCTGCGTGAGGCCGTACACGATCTCAGTGTCTTCGCGCTCCGGCTCGTAGGTGCCGAAGAGATGGTCCCACAGAACGAGCACGCTGCTGTGATTCTTGTCAAGACACCAGTTGTTGGCACCTGTGGTCGCGTTGAGGGTTAAAACAGAGTATATTCAATCAAAATATACATTTCCTTCAAGTTTGATTTATCATGGTCGGTATTATGAAGGGATGACTCATGAATTACTTACCATGGTGAACACGGTGGAAGGAAGGTGTGGCAATCACCCACTCCAGGGGTCTAAGTTTGCCGACGAAAGTGTTGTGTAGCCAAAACTGATAGATATTGTTCAGACTGAGATGGACGAGCAATGCAGGGAAAGGGATGCCCACTAGTGCCAAAGGCGTATACAAGTTCAGGGTGACAGCTCTTTGGAAAATTGATACACGAAAATCTGTTGTAAAAATATAGTCTTCGCTGCCGTGATGGACCTGGTGCAAGGCCCACAAGATATTCACTTCTGTGGAGAAAAAAAAAACCAGTTACATTGATGACACACCACCTAGCTGATGTATATAATTAATGATATTGCTTTAGTGAGTCTGAAATCACCGTGGTAGGCCCGGTGGATCCAGTAATAAGAGAAGTCGACCAGGAGAAACGCCGTCAGCCAGGTGTAGAGGGCGTCCCAGGGCCAGTCCAGCAGGCGGTACTGATACAGCCACTCGTACTCGATTATCACCGTTCCGGAGATCACCACTCTGACCAAAGTAAATGACAGCTTTTAGCCTCCGCCCGGCGTTGCAAGCATGAAGATGTTTACTTGGACCCAAACGGTTACACACACCACCAGTTTTTATGACTATCGAGGAGCCCTACTGCCATTATTCCAGGTGGCTCTTACAACCATCAGTTCTGCTTCTTTGTTTCTAGAGTACAGTCAGCGTCCAATGTTTCCTCCAACCCCTGTTACCCTTTCCGAGTGACTCTCAAGTCTCACCTGTTGTCATATGTCGCACTGTGCCATGAACTTGGTCTCACCTGAATGCCTCAAAAAGGATGCCGCAACTTATACTACAGAATGCCTCGTTGAGCCGCAGTGGCCGCCCCACCAGCCACCGCACAGCAAACTCCAGCGCCGAGATGACAAAACAGAGTTGAACAGCCTGAGAAAGATTGGGAAAATGATATCGTTGACGTGTGGTGGTGAGCATCGCTTATTTATATATCTCTCACGAAGACGCAGCTAAGCCATTGGCTGCAGAAGTAAATCGAAATGTGAATTTTCTCACCTACAAGTACTGGTATGTTAATTAAGTATAGCATAAATACCGACAGACATCACGACTCACAACCGAGAGGTCACACGTTCGATTCCTGGGCGGAAGGGAGACGAATGGTAGTCTCCTAATCTACTCCCCCTGTCCACCCTGCAGTGAATGGGTAACCGGGTGTCAATCGGGGGTTGTGTCCCGCCTCACGGGTATGTGTGGATATGATGTGAGGTTCCATCTGTACCCAGAGATCCGTTCCATGAGTCCCAATTTTTCGGGAAGGGTTGTGGCTGGCGATCGCGAGTCCAACGCGTTATCAAGCCATGGTGAATCACACACACACACACACACACACACACACACACACACACACACCTGGTTGAGGTAGTTAGGCACCTCCTCCGTGTGCTGGAAGGTGGTGGCGTTCGGCTCCACCAGGTAGAAGAGGGTGCCCACGCGCCGCACCGCTGTTTCCATGGTGCGTTGCGTCGCTGCGTGCCGCTGCTTATATAAGGGGCGGCTGAAAATGTTCAGTAGCTAAGAACCATAGGTCGATAAAGGCCTGAGAATCTTGTCTGCTAGGCTAGGGTCTCAAAGCCAGAAACTCTGCATATCGATGCCAAGGTAAAGGGAGATTTCGTGATTGAGTAAACTGTGTGTGTGTGTGTGTGTGTGTGTGTGTGTATAAATATATATTTATATATATAGTTATATTTATATATATAGATATATATATATATATATATATATATATATTTATATATAGATATAGAGAGAGAGAGAGAGAGAGAGAGAGAGAGAGAGAGAGAGAGAGAGAGAGAGAGAGAGAGAGAGAGAGAGAATCATAAAGAGATTCAAATACCTTGGCAGTTTAAACTTTAAAGGAACAAGTAGTGGGAGTCGCTTACAAGTTACTGGACAGATTGACCTGACTCCTCGTGTTCAGACAACAAAACTACTGTTTCGTTGCCGATACTTGTTGTGTTCACGTATACGAACATGTGAATCTTCAGGACGCTATAATGTTCCTCGATTTAGCAGCTTTCCCTTCCTTTGCAAAGTATCACAGAGTACACTGTAGTCCTGAAAGTCTGAAGGTCTGGTATATATAGTTACGTTTGTACAGGTGCTACTGTATCGACAACGAACAAAAAACAAACAAACGACATTTGCACTGTTTTTCCGTAGAAAATCGAGGCAAGCCTATTCACACGTCGACTTGCTGGGGAGCCTTTCCTCGTGTGTTCATGTTTCCCGCTGCTATGGATGCGCTTCTCACCGCAGCCTTTTAATATTCTTGGGAAGGCATAACAAGGCCAAGCCTTCTTCACCGCAACAGGTCAGCAGTGAGGCTCTGTTCTCTTGATGACTGTGGCCGGCGCTGCATGGGCTACACGGCGCCCAAATCATATATACAGAATTATACGAATTAATGTGAAAAATCTTTCTCCCCACTTCACTTTATACACTGAAGGGGGCGGTTGACGCCAGGCTTACGTTGTAGTCGTGGGCGCCGTGACAGCCACGCAGCAGTTTAGTTCAATGGTGTTGTTTCTCTTTTATCAAATGCTCGTCGACACCTCTTGAGTCCAGTGTGTCCGGAGAACAAGAGTGCTGTCTCTTCCTGCGGCCCGTGTACTGGTCGGCAGCGGCAACGCGTGGAGAGAGGCTCCACTCTGACCAGCACCTTGACCAGCACCATGCCGGTCGGCTGGGCGGCGACAGGCGGCTCACGTAACGCGACGGCAAATAGATCATAAATATAATTTTTTCTCTTTCACTCTTTCATTCGATGGAAGAACAAGGACGACAAACAAGAAATATGTAACAAAAAAAAATGTGTCATAGAAAAACCTTTATTTTTTTCCCGTCTGCAGGCTCATTGCTTCAGCGGAATAAGACGACATTCCCCATACTTGTATACTTACTTCTGCGAACTTAACAACGCTGATATAGGAAAACATCATCAATGAAAACTTTCCAAACATTACATAATCAGCAAAACATCAACGTTTCAATAGTTATTGTATTTTCTGAGTCTTGGCGGCGGCGTATCTGTGAGCCAAGCTGTGACTCGTCCAGAAGAATGCACACAGGCTGAAGAAGAGTGTGAGGGCGGCGTCCAGGACAGGAACGTGCGTAGCAAATAAGGAACGAGCGTAGAGTAGGAAGACGGTGCAGCGAACGCCCTCTGCTGGTCCCGCCCACCGCCAGCCGTCCATCATGGCGGTCACCACGCCCACAGAACAGGTGATGAAGACCAGGAACACCATCACGGTCACCCAGGAGGCAGTCTGGTGACGAGAGGGAAAGGCTTGGACTTGCTGGTTTAAAGCGATGAAGATTGTCAGTGTGGTGCTGCTGTTGTTACTAGCGTTGTTGTTGATGCAGTCACTAGTGTTGTTGTTGTAGTAGTTGTTGTTGTTGTTGTTGTTGTTGTTGTTGTTGTTGTTGTTGTTGTTGTTGTTGTTGTTGTTGTTGTTGTTGTTGTTGTTGTTGTTGATGCAGTCACTAGTGTTGTTGTTGTTGTTGTTGTTGTTGTTGTTGTTGTTGTTGTTGTTGTAGTTGTTGTTGTTGTTGGGGGCGATGCGATCAAGGTTGTTTCTGCCAGTATTGATCGTGTTGTTGCTTTTGTTGTTAGTGTAAATCATAAAAAAAGGGGCGCCATGATAAACTTTGATCAAGAGGGATAACCAAATTTCAGTGGTAAGCTAATAACGACTTAGTTCGTGCACCCAAAACAATGTAGTGACGTTGTTTTAGATCGGTCAAACGCGACGGTGTGCGGCGCGAGTCCTTGGGTCGTATTTCAAATCATTTCGTCGCTCGAGTTCACATATTTGGCAAGGCTTTCGTAAGAGTTGAGATCATATCCGGGAGTAGTTTTATGACCCCGGTGGTAGTTTGATCCTTCCACAGTAGCTTGAGCCTAAAGAAACACTCATTAGAACCCGACTGACTCCCTCTTTGACCTTTATAAATAGCTGATGTGAGAAGTGAGACAGTTTTATAATTCCGCCCCTTACCCCGTCGCGGCATCATCCTCCGTGTCAAAGAGGCCGCCACGACGCATAACGTGATCTTTCATTTTACGGAAGAACTTTGCACTTGTTAATATTACTGTGGCCTCTTCGTTGAAAGTTCACGTGTCTTTTTGAGGGAGAACAAAAACTGCTTCCATGAATGGTGGGCGACGCGTTGGCTTTGTTTACTTTACTTATGCAACTTTACTAACGCAATTTATGGCTTGATTGTGTGACCTCCCAGACTCTTACCTGCCTCTTTGTATGTGTGGCTGAGAGAGAGAGAGAGAGAGAGAGAGAGAGAGAGAGAGAGAGAGAGAGAGAGAGAGAGAGAGAGAGAGAGAGAGAGAGAGAGAGAGAGAGAGAGAGAGAGAGAGAGAGAGAGAGAGAGAGAGAGAGAGAGAGAGAGAGAGAGAGAGAGAGAGAGAGAGAATGTACCGATGGACTGTTTACGACATCCATCATTCACTTCACACGGCCGTCTACATTCACTTATTTTTTAGCGTTCACCTCTTTTAAGTCGGAGGAAGCAGATCAAGGGCAAAACATATAAAACAAAAATGCCCGCTGTTTATCCACTTCTCTTGTAAAAAAAAAAAAAAATGGGACCAAAAAGAGAAGGTTAATTTCGGAGGGAGAAGTGATTATAGAGGTTTTTAATTGGTGCTCCACTCCCTTAAGGTTACTATTTCATTATCGGGCACCATCTTCGCCTGCCTTGACGTCGAGCTCTTTCATGCGGTTGAGTACAAGCTCCATATCCCTCAGGGCATGGCCGTGCCTGTCGAAGTACACGGTTATTGGCTAGACACGGGCCAAGTGCAGGTGGAGTCTGTGATTTAAATTTGTATTCCGAATAAGATTTTTTGCTGTTCAACTAATAATTCTGTTTGTTGTTGTTGTTGTTGTTGTTGTTGTCGTGTTTGTTTGTTTGTTTGGTTGTTGTTTGTGTGTGTGTGTGTGCGTGTGTGTGTGGATATTAGGTTTGCTTTTAGGAAATTACCAGATTTTGTCACTAAATACACGACTCCTCTATTAATTCACTGCATGTTTGTTTCGTTGGGAAGATAAATCATTTATATTTAAATCATATCGATACAAAACATAATGATCCTCGGCACACAACAATCTCAATGAGCCTCAGCTGGTGACATCCCTGAGTATCCTACTGTCTTGCTGTCTTACCGGGTAGCGAGTGAAAAGTTGCTGCTGTAGCAAGGCTATTACAAGAAGGTGCACAGCGATGTACAGCAGCTGCCAACGGGGAATCTGAGGGTCATATTTTGTTCTGGGAGCTGTTATGACAGGAAACTTGGCAGGGTCCCCCAGGCGCGGTGACCCTGGGGTCCAGCCGGGTCCGTAGAACACTGCTTTCAGAGAGTCTGTCCAGGTGGACATGCTGCGCGCCTTGCGGAACACCTCGCCGAAGTAGAAGAACTGTGGACAAACCCGCGGAGTGACAGGAAGGAGAAAGGAACAGACCGTCTGGAGCATGAAGTGAGGCCGGGCCGATGCTCAAAGAACATGGCAGCTCGGCGTCACTGTCAGCTTGTGGGTTGTTTACAGATACATCTCAGGTGCACCAGGTACTTTCCTTTACACCTAAGCATTGGATGGAGGACTCATGTGAAGGAAAACATAGCTTTTTAGAGAATGAATCTAATTGAAAAACACGGACCTCGTGGTAGAGGGTGTTGAATGTCTGCGGCTGCTGCGTGAGGCCAAACACGATCTCAGTGTCTTCGCGCTCCGGCTCGTAGGTGCCGAAGAGATGGTCCCACAGAACGAGCACGCTGGTGTAATTCTTGTCAAGACACCAGTTGTTGGCACCTGTGGTATGGAAGAAATCACCTCAAGCTGCATCATGACATTTTTAAGGGAAGAGTTTGCTCTAAATGTGTAAATATTTCCTAGCCACTGCATAACTCGTGTTGAAATCTTGCCCTCTATGTTCATGAGTCCCGATAAAAAAATTAAAAAAAGACACTAACAGTTGACAATGTTTAAGACTGCTCATTGCTGCTGCTCTCTGGTTCCTGCCACTCAGACCCTGCCAGGCGTGTGTCACGTGGCGCTGAGGCCACGTGACGTCACCTGTTTGCTGATTCTGCTGTTGCTAAGGGAAATGATAGTACCTCGACGACGACGACGACGACGATGATGATGATGATAATGATAATGATATATAATAATAATAATAATAATAATAATAATAATAATAATAATAATAATAATAATAATAATAATAATAATAATAATAATAATAATAATAATAATAATAATAATAATAATAATAACAGTAATAATAATAGTAATAATATTAATAATAATAGTAATAATAATAATAATAATAATAATAATAATAATAATAATAATAATAATAATAATAATAATAATAATAATAATAATAATAACAATAATAATAATAAAACTGCCACAGTCCTCCATCGTTCCATCTCTCCAATCACTGCAAAAGTTTCAAGACGATTAACCTCTTTTTTGCTTCCACATTGTTTTTTGCCCGAATGGTGTTTGTGAGCGAGTCTCTTTTTGTTTTTTCCCTCTCCCTGCTATATAAAACTCATCCTACAGCTACTTAATGGTTGACTTTGGTCCTCTCTTCTCTCAATATCCGAAATAAGCATGTTTTCATAAATTATTGGTTTATCTATTGCTCTTTTCCTTGTCTGAACGGCAGGGTTAAGCTGCTGGTCTCTCTCTTTTCTTCTCTACCGTAGTGTCGGTTTTTCTTCTTCTGTATTTCCTATGCCAAACGGTTATAAGAGAGGAGTATCAAGGCGCCACCGGGAGCAAATTAGGTTATTATTTTCTGGCGTCTTCTTCTGCCCCGTGTTTTCAGACACCTTCGGCTCTCACAACAAATACTTCCAGACCACAAAGGACATTAGTCGCGTTGCCATGAGTATTTTTTGACACTAACGGAGCAGAAGTCTTGTTAAATCTTCACTAGGGTTATAGAACAACTCATGGACATACACACAAACTCTACGAAAGCCTGATCAAATGTGGGTGTGTAAGCCTTGAAATATTTGAGAATATGCATGGAGCTCTGGCCTATATATTATGGGAGAAGTACAGTATAGACAGTATATACAGTATATGCAGTATAGAGTATAGTGAAGGAGGCTCACACAACAGACACCATCTAGCTCGAGATAATAATTATGAGAGAAGATTGATAGGGAAAGCATGTCGGGTATTCAGGTTTATATTTCCATTCTTTCCTCCCATACACGATAAGCCGCAGAAACCCCTTCGTTTCGCTGTATTTCTTCCTCTCTGTAAAGTTAAGGGAGGAATATCAAAACATCACTCTAATTAAACGGACCCTATTTGCTATCAATTTGCAACGGGGACGCTTATTAAAAGCTTTGTTTACTAACTTTTTACGGCTTTGGTATTGCCTTCCTCAGCACTTTGAGTGTAAAGCACTTATTTCAAAACCAGAAATCCAAATAACCACACCGTCATAAATAATTCCAATCAAACATCAAATTACATTATACTAGAGGGGCTAGAAAGCAAATTACAGCCATTAGCGAAATATTCAGGAGACGAAACATGTCAAGTTGCCTTCAGCCACTATTGGGCTGTCCACGAGATAGATACGGGCCCGCATACATTCGGCACTCAGTTGTCATATGTACTATAGACAGACGCAAACTTTGAAATCAACGAACAATGGGTAAAGTATATATTTTCCCAACCATCAGGTACGCGTTTGGACATTTGACTCCAAACAAGACCTTGTATTCCGGAAGCCCGGAATTAAAAAAAGAACCAAGTACACTAGGAGAAGTACCGCTTTGACAGTTCTCCGAGTGGCCGCGTGTGGCGCTGCGTGTGAAGTCAACACCGTCTATTTGATAAGGCTCTTCGGCTTCTTTCTCTCTCGTCTTTTATGCGGAGCGGCGTGATGCGGATATTTTCCTTCCTGTATCTTAAAAGCAATATGCTGTCCTTCTGGTAGGAGAAAAAGACATCCTTGTTGCAATGACTGAGAGGCGTCACCATCACTTACCGTGATGGACGCGGTGGAAGGACGGCGTCGCAATCACCCCCTCCAAGGGTCCGAGGCTGCCCATGCTGCTGTGGACCCAAAACTGTGCCACAAAGTTTAAGCTTGTGTGGACGAGCACCGCCGGCAGGGGGATGCCCACCAGCGCCAGGGGCTGATAGAAGCCGAAGTGGGAAAGTTTCTGAAACATGGAGATGCGAAGACCCGTTGCAAAGTTGAAGTCCTCGTTGCTATGATGGACCTGATGAAACGCCCACAGGATGTTTAGCTCTGTCCAGGAGAAAAGAAAAGCTGTCTTTGTTCCGATGACACGATCCCTCGCCTCATTTTTTTTTTTTTTACAGCAAGGGAGACAGCTCAAAAGCAACAAAACAAAAAAGCTACAAAGAAAGCCCTCTAGGGTCTGCTCCAATAAAACAAACAGAATAAGAGGCCAAAAAAGAGGTCAATTTCGGGAGAACAGATGCTTGATACTCCTCTCTTGAAAGGGGTCAAGTCATAGGCAGGAGAAAATACAGACAAAGGAAGGCTGTTCCAGAGTTTACCAGGGGAAGGGATAAAAGAATGAAAATGCTGGTTAACTCTTGCATAAGGGCTCTGGCCAGTACAGGAGTGTGCATGAGTAGAAAGTCGAGTGCAGCGGGGCCGCTGGAGGGGGGAGGCAAGCAGTTAGCAAGTTCAGAAGAGCAGTCAGCATGAAAATATCGGTAGAAGATAGAAAGAGATGCAACAGCGCTTCAGAATTTAAGAGGTAAGAGACTGTTAGTATGAGGAGAGGAGTTGAAGACACGAAGTGCCTTAGCCTCCACTCTGTTCAAAAGAGCTGTGTGTGTGGAGCACCCCCCACACGTGAGATGCATACTCATGCATTCGAAGCCGGACAAGGCCCTTGTGTATGAACAGCACCTGTGCGGGGGAAAGAACTGGCAGAGACGATACAGAACGCCCAACCTCGAGGAAGCTGATTTAGTAAGAGAGATGTGAAGTTTCCAGTTAAGATTTTGAGTTAAGGATAGACCGAGGATGTTTAGTGTAATAGAAGGTAACAGCTGAATTATGACGAAGAAAAGGGAATAGGTGTTAGGAAGATTGTGTAGAGTTGATAGGTGGAGAAATTGAGTTTTTGAGGCGTTGAAGGACGCGAGGTCCCTCCTACCCCAATCAGAAATGATAGCAAGGTCTGAGGTTAAGCGTCCTGCAGCCTCCAGTCTGGACTCTTGTAATTCCTGTTGGGAGGGTCATCTGTTGCAAGAGGCTGAATAATGTAGAGTAGTCATCAGCGTACGAGTGGATAGGACAATTTGTTGTGGAAAGAATATCACTGACGAGTAACAGAAAGAGAGTGGCAGATAGGACAGAGCCCTGCGGGACACCACTGTTGAAAGGTTTAGGGGAAAGACAGTGACCGTCTACCACAGCAGAGATAGAACTGCCGGAAAGGAAATTGGAGATAAAAGTAAAAAGAGAAGGATAGAATCCGTAGGAAAGGTTTTTAGAAGTTTAATCGTAGTCGTAGTGGAGCTCTTTCATGTCCGGAGAGGGGCCTCTGGTCTGTGCTTACCGTGGTTTGCTCGGTGAACCCAGTAGTAGCAGAAGTCGACCAGGACAAAAGCTGCCAGCCAGGTAAAGAGAGAGTCCCAGGCCAGGTCCAGCAGGCGGTACTGGTACAGCCACTCGTAACCGAGCAGCATCGTTCCCGTCACCAACATCCTGCCGGCAACAAGTCATAACACAGCCACCTGGAGCTTCCCGCGCCAGAACACATCGGCACAGCTTCCTTAACTTATCAACTCATCATGGAGCAGGATGGAGTGCACTAACATCAGATAGAGAGATGGAGGACGTCGAAAAGATGTTTTCGTCTTGCAATGAACAAGGAATGATAAGGTCGAGATATATGTGTGTTGTATCTATTAATCTCTTTCAGCATGAAAGAATGTCACCCGCCCAGAGGAAGTGTCGACTTTCACCGGAGATGTGCCTCACCTGCCGACCTCGTGAATGGCGCCGTGACTCGCGCTGGAGAGCGCCTCGTTGACGCGGTACGGCCTTCCCATCGCCAGCTTGACCGCCATCTCCAGGATGACAATTATGATGACCACTGGAACGGCCTGAGAATGAAGGACAAGCATTTTTTTTAGAAGTGTATTGCCCTCAATAGGTATATCTATATATATACATATATATATATATATATATATATATATATATATATATATATATATATATATATATATATATATATATATATATATAATCAGCTGCAGCTGATAAGTACATGATAAAAACTGAATTATACCTGGTCCGCGGGCTTGTTTCAATAAACATGAATCATATCAGGCGTGTAACCACCGATGTAAAAGAGGGAAGAAGAAAAAAGAAGAAGAAGAAGAAGAAGAAGAAGAAGAAAAAGAAGAAGAGGAAGAAAAATTGTTGTTGTTGTTGTTGTTGTTGTTGTTGTTATTTCGTTGTTACTGTTGTTGTTTCCATTGAGTTTGGAACTTCATGTTTTCGGTTGAGTTGTGTGTGTGTGTGTGTGTGTGTGTGTGTGTGTGTGTGTGTGTGTGTTACTCGGACTTTCAAGAGCTTTTTTCTGGGGTTTTTTTCTTGTCCTTCATCTCCGGAGGGCTAATCCATTTTTTCCCCTTTGGTTTTTCTCCCTCAAACTGGACGCACGTATTTATTTTTTACATAAGTTTTTCTTTACGTAAGTTTTTCGTCCGTTCATGTAACACGTTTCCACCTGTATGTTGAGAAATAGCGTGGCCCACTTCGCTGATGTTCCTGTTGTTGTTGGTGTTGTTGATGGTGGTGGTGGTGGTGGTGGTGGTGGTGGTAGTGTTTTTGTGTGCCGACGAGGACTGGCGTGTCTCTGATGGTAGTGGCGGGGGCGGGGTGGTCAGGGGGATGTTAATTTTGTTGTTTTGTTGTCGTTGTTGCTGCTGATGGTGGTGGTTGTGGTAGTGGTGGTGGCGGTGATGGTGGTGTCGAGTGTGTGTGTGTGTGTGTGTGTGTGTGTGTGTGTGTGTGTGTGTGTGTGTGTGTGTGTGTGTGTGTGTGAGTGTGGACTTCATGGTTTACACTCATGCGTCACTTGTTGAGTAAGTAGATCGTCAAAAGAAAGCAAGAAATCACGAGACAAGAAAACTGGTTCAGTAAAAAAAAAAAAAAAATCTCTGAAGAACGAGTCATGTTCGTAAAAGTGACGCAGGGATCAGTGGAAGTGACCATAATCCTTTACCTTAATATTTTTAGTTTGTTTGTTTTCTTCGCTTCTGTAGGCTGTTATCAAAATGACGGACTTTTGATCTTTAACGTTAAAGATATTAACTCATTATTTTTTTGGGGGGGGATTCCGTAGGATGTTCTCTGTAAGACTAACCAAACTTTTTTTTATCGTAAACGTCAAAGATATTAACTTTTTCCATTCTTCTGGTTCACACAAGAACACAAGAACTAGCGAGATGTGGCCGTTTCCTTAAGTCTTGTCTCCGTGTACAAAGAAAAAACTAGCGAAATACAAACTTTTTTTAAATTTTTACACTCTTGTCTGTGCGAACACAAGAACTGAAGACACAAAAACATATATTTTTTGTCTTCACAAACAGAAGAGCAAGCGAGACAGGAACACTTTCTCTTTTTTTTTCTTCAACACTATTTACCCCTTGCCTGTTGAAATCTCCTTACATATATTTCTATATATTCAATGAATCAATGAGGGCATACGCCGGGGTGACGCGTCGCCTCGCCCACCCTACGACGCTAAGTCCGGAGGTTCATCAGGGTAATGTAGGCCCCCTTCTCATCCTGAGTATACCTCCTGGCAGGATCCATCGACTTGCTCGACCCACGAACTCTGTGGGCGTCCCCTTGTCTTCCTCCACTCAAGAGACAATCCGATGAGCAGGGTCGGGTCTTGGGTAGCGTGCCACATGCGCGTATGCTCGTATAGCCGGAGTTAGTTTTAACGGACTATTCAGGTAATATATGTCGAATCAGTTTCACGGAGTAGTCGCCGGTTGGACACAAAGACATTCCAACGATATCCCATGATTTTGCGTGGACATTTATTACCAGAGGCATCAATTCGCCTCTCCAAGTCCCTATTTAGTGTCCATGTCTCACAACCATAGAGTAAGACAGAGAGCACAAGGGACTTGAAGATCTGGATCTTTGTCCTTCTACACAGGTATCGACAACGCCATATACTAGTGCTGAGCGAGTCCATAGCATCGTGGGCCAAGCCAATCCGTCGTAAGACTTCCTGGTGAGAGCCACTGTTGTCATGAACTACGTTACCAAGATATATGAAATTTTCCCAGATCTCAGTGTTCTCGCCACACGCATGAACAGACTGTAATGTCTCATCCAACAAGCCTCCTAACACCTGTAACTTGGTTTTGGCCCAGGAGACCTGAAATCCCAAGGGCTTCGCCTCCTTGTGCAGTGCCTCGTGAGCCATCACCAGAACCTCCAGTGACTCCGGAAGGATTGCTGCATCATCAGCCAAAACAAAGTCATTGACCCTGGTATTGCCAATAGATGCTTCACGATGACTCTATTTATATTGATTTTCCTCAAACTCGAGTTAATTCGAATACCCAGTAAGCTATCTTCCTTGGAGGCTGGTGGGACAACTCCATAAACTTTAACGCGGCTTCATTTGTCATCATTCACCAATAACTCAACTTGATGCGGATGGCCAGTGCACAGCTTGTTAGCCTGTATTCTCAGACGCTTCCGGTTCCCACAACAAATATCTCTAAAGACCACAAAGGAGATCAGTCGGGTGCTCGTGAGAGTTTTCACATTCTGCAGAAGCCTTGTCAAACTGTCGCTAGGCTCATAAATGTATATACACTCATGGAAACACTATAACAAAACCTCTATGAAAGCCTTGTCAAGTGTGGGTGTGTAAGCCCCGAAATGTTTGAGAATATGAATTTAAAGTCTTTCTTTCACTCTTGCGGTCGTTCATATTCCTCACACGACTCCGTATATTGACGTATGACTAAGCAGGTGACTCCATGCTAAATTTACAGCCCTTATAAAAACGAATCTTGTATGTCGTCATGACCTCCACGCAGCACCACAAGGTCACACACACACACACACACACACACACACAGACAAGAAAATTTGGTGTTTTACAAGAACCTTCCCCCCATCAAAGAAAAAAAGAAGGGGGCGGAAGGCAAAAAAATAAAGGAATATATTCTTTTTCTAATATGATCGTTTTTACATATATTTTTTTTCGGTCACTCGCCAGGGAACAGGAAAGTTGCCGCGAAGATCTGCGTAGTCACACTATAGAGACACCGATAGAGAGATAGATAGATGCATAGATAGAGAGCAGTGGGTAGATAGATAGTTGTAGGGGGAGGAGATATATAGATTAAACAGATAAATAAACAGGTGTAGTTGGACAAATAAATAGATGCATAGATAGTTAGATAAATAGACAAATAGATAGATAGACAGATAGATTGATGAGTTCGAAAGAAAATAAGAGATGGAGAGAGAGAGAGAGAGAGAGAGAGAGAGAGAGAGAGAGAGAGAGAGAGAGAGAGAGAGAGAGAGAGAGAGAGAGAGAGAGAGAGAGAGAGAGAGAGAGAGAGATAGAGAGAGAGAGAGAGAGAGAGAGAGAGAGAGAGAGAGAGAGAGAGAGAGAGAGAGAGAGAGAGAGAGAGAGAGAGAGAGAGAGAGAGAGAGAGAGAGAGAGAGAGAGAGAGAGAGAGAGAGAGAGAGAGAGAGAGAGAGAGAGAGAGAGAGAGAGAGAGAGAGAGAGAACCAAAAAAAGAGAGAAAAAAAGAGAAAAAATAACCCTCTTTTTTTCGTTATGGGCCTTTTTTTCTTTACGTTATGGAGCATTTTCTCTCCCTTTATGTGGCACACTGACGCCATCAACGTGACGCCATAAACGAAGGAGTTATCTAAGGCCTCCACTCTAAAACAAAAGAAAAAGTAGATTCCCTCCCCCCTTCCCCCCCTTCCCTTCCAATTTCCTTCCTTTGGTTGTGGGCGCGTTCGTTTTGGGTGACGCAAGATTGACAGGACAGCGATAGATATGTAGGCTGTGCAGATAGATAGATAAATAAAGAGAGAGTATTAGCAAGTGAACATAAGAACATAAGAGCGTAAGGAGTCTGTATAATCTAAATGTTGGTATTGTCAAATGCTCCCGCCCCTTACACCAACTATTTCCAAAGTCCAAAAAAGGAGGTTAATAGAGTTCTAATGAGTGCTCTTTTAGTTTCACGGTACAGAAGAAGGGTCAGACTACCACCAGGGTTATAAAAGTGCCCCTGGAAATGTCTTAAACTCCCACGAAAGACTAGTAAATTACGTGTTCTTGGGCGCAGAAATGTTTAAAAATATGGCCCAAAGCCCGTATCATTAAAGGTATCGGCATCTCAGTTCGCCTGTTTGAAAAGACTCTCGTAGAAGCTGTTGGGATCTGATGGACTGCTTTGTGTTGCTATATAGTGATAGTTTTACCTGACTTCCGCGCCTTGGACGAAAAAATCACCCATCAAGACCCGGTCACTGTTTTCTGTAACCTTGGGAAAGAGTCGTAATGGACCATGGACCAAAATCGTTTCACTTTTTTATTTTATTTTTTTACAGCAGATTCAAGGGCATAAAAAAAGAAAACAAATGTGAAAAAAAGCCCGCTACTCACTGCTCCTAAACTACTCACTGATTAACTTTCCCTTCATATACTTCACGGATCTGACTTATGTAAACGCAATTTGCTAAAAAATGTATACGCTACGAGAGATAGTGCCCGGCTAGTCGAAAAGGTGTAAGTCGTACCTCGAAACATCAAGTAGTACGACAACGGTCTCAATCGTACGACGCTCACACGTAATAGCCTCGATTTTCTCTACTTTTCCTTAATTTTCTCCTCTATCGTTCATGCCCCGGTCGATGAGTTCTTGGAGGCAACTGGGAGGCATACGTTATAAATATAGCTGCGCGTGGCCTCGGTGCTCATCTCCGTTCCATTACTACCCAAAAGTGACATACAGCCAATGGGTTTTAGATAGCAACTATTTTAAAGGTAAAGTTGGGGCCATACGCTATAGCTGCGCGTGGCCTCGGTGCTCATCTCTGTTCCATTATTACCCAAAAGTGACATACATTAGATAGCAACTGTATTAAAGGTAAAGTTGGAGGCATATGCTATAGCTGCGCGTGGCCTCGGTGCTCATCTCCGTCCCATTATTACCCAAAAGTGACATACAGCCGATGGATTTTAGATAGCAACTGTGTTAAAGGTAAAGTTGTGGGCATACGCTATAGCTGCGCGTGGCCTCGGTGCTCATCTCCGCTCCATTATTACCCAAAAGTGACATACAGCCGATGGATTTTAGATAGCAACTGTTTTAAAGGTAAAGTTGGGGTATACGCTATAGCATTTCAGAACGAGTCAGCTGCATGCCTCACATCTCCTCGAACATCCTTTTCCTTCCGAGACCAAAAGGATGTTCATAAGTTCAGGAGATGATTCGATAGACTTGTCAGGGGTCGCACTAACTAATAGGGAGCATACTTCATACTTCAGGAGGTGCGTCGCTTCACTCACTCGCCGCCTCCACCCCCGACGGTTTCCTCTTGCTACCCTTCCTTTACCCTACCTCCAACCTTACCCTCCCCTTACCCTACCCCTCCTTTACCGTATACCCCTACCCTTACCCTACCCCTAACCTTACCCTACCCTTACCCTAACCCTCCTTTACCGTATACCCCTACCCTTACCCTACCCCTAACCTTATCCTCCTTACCCTCCCCCTCCCTTACCCTATCCCTAACCTTACCCTCCTTACCCTACCCCTAACCTTACCCTCCTTACCCTACCCCTCCCTTACCTTACCCTCCTTACCCTACCCCTCCCTTACCCTACCCCTACCCTTACCCTACCCCTCCCTTACCCTACCCTTCCCTTACCCTACCCCTAAACTGCTGAGCACTGCGAGCGCAATGGGTGGCTGTTCGTCGACAATTGGGACCTCTTCTTTGGCAACGACGCCCTCTACGCCCGTGACGGGATACACTTGACGTTCAAGGGTGTTGAGGCTCTCTCAGACTTCCTTGAGCGAGCACTTGGTACCCTGAGGGATTTTTTAGTATAGGCGAGGGGGGGAGGAGTAATGGGAGCAATGGGAGGAGTAATGAGAGGGGACATCCAGCTCATAATATAACCAGGCAGCTTAGAAGTAATTCTAGAGGAGTAACAGAGGACGGGCTAAGAATCTTCTATACTAACAGCAGGAGCCTCAGAAACAAGATAGACTTACTAAGGGGTGAAGCTTGTTCAGAAAATTTTGACATAATAGCGATCACTGAGACATGGATAGACACTGCTAATAGAAATTTTAGATCAGAATTTGAAATAACGAGTTATCAGATGTTTCACAAAGACAGAAGGGGCAGAAAGGGAGGTGGAGTTGCGCTATATGTTAAAGACTCACTTAAATGTTTAGTTAACAACTCAGTCAAAACTAACATGGATTCAGAATCAGTTTGGGTGGACGTTTACAAAGGAAAGAAAACTAACTCTAGGAGTTATATACAGGCCACCCAACCTTAACAGGCAGGACACGAGTATATTACTACAGGAGATTGGCAGGGCGAGTATGAGTAGAAATGTCTGTGTAATGGGGGACTTTAATTATAGGAATATAGACTGGGAAGATCTAGTGGGTGACCTGGAAGCCGAGGACTTTCTTGAAGTTATACAAGATAATTTCCTTAAGCAGGTAGTTACTGAGCCTACCAGAGGAGATAACATATTAGACTTAGTCCTAACCAATAATGGGAACTTGCTACGTGAGTTGGAGGTGGGCGGAGAGTTAGGAAATAGTGATCACAGAACGGTTCGTTTTAGCTTAGACTGGGCGGTAACCCGTGAACCAAACCCAGTGTTAGTGCCAGATTTTAGAAGAGCAAACTACGAGGGGCTTCGAAGACATCTTGAAGGGGTAAACTGGGATAATTTAGGGATTCATGAGGGCCAGAACTGCGGATTGGAGAGCCAGGAGAACCAGGTAGAAATGTCTTACAATAATTTAGTTAGAGTAATAGTAGAGGGGCAAGAACAGCATATACCACAGCGAACACTTAGAAAAGAAAACAATGATCCTAAGTGGATGACTCGTGGACTTAAACACGAGATTGGGCTAAAGAAGGGAATTTATCAGAAAATAAAGAATGGGGAAACACATCTCAGGGGCCGGTACGTCGAACTATCTAGATTAGTTAAGAAAAACACCAGGATAGCAAAAAAGAACTATGAGATCAAAGTAGCAAATGAGGCGAAAAGTAATCCTAAGGGCTTCTTTCAGATGTATAGAACAAAAACACGGGAGAAAATTGGACCGCTGAAAACAAACACAGGGGAGCTAGTAGAAAATTACGAAAATATGAGCACATTGTTGAACGACTACTTCCTTTCAGTATTCACACAGGAGGATCGAACGACTATACCGGAAAGAGTTCAGGTGTACGAGGGCGGGGATGGCGATAAATTGAGGGATATAATCATTACCAGGCAAGTAGTTCAGGATGAGATAGATAAGCTTAAGAAGAACAAGTCGCCAGGTCCTGACGGGATATTTCCGAGGGTATTAAAGGAGTTAGGTGATATAATCAGTGATTCCACTAACCGACATCCTTAAGATGTCGGTAAATACTGGCTATGTGCCGAGCCTATGGAAAGTAGCTAATGTGACGCCGATTTTAAAAAGGGGACAGGTCAGTTGCTTCAAACTATCGCCCAATTAGCTTAACATCGGTTATAGGGAAGATGCTGGAGTCCATAATAGCCAGGAACATTCGGGAGCATTTAGAGAAATATAGCTTAATTCACGACTCGCAGCATGGGTTCACAAAAGGTAGGTCATGCCTCACCAATCTCTTGTCCTTCTACAATAAAGTATTTGAGGCGGTTGACAGAGATGAAAATTATGATGTAATCTATCTTGATTTTAGTAAAGCGTTTGACAAAGTTCCTCACCAACGACTGTTGCTTAAATTACAGGCTCACGGAGTAGAGGGTAAAGTTTTGAACTGGGTCAAGGCGTGGCTTAGCAATAGGAAGCAAAGAGTGCAAATCAATGGTAAAAGATCTGACTGGGGATGTGTTATGAGTGGGGTCCCACAAGGTTCGGTATTAGGTCCACTTTTGTTTATTATTTATATCAATGACTTAGACACAGGAATTAGTAGTGATGTTAGTAAATTTGCAGATGATACCAAGATCAGTAGAGTAATTGAGTCGGATCAGGACGCTAGTATTCTCCAAGGTGAACTCAACAGATTATATGACTGGGCGGATAAATGGCAAATGGAGTTCAATGTAGGGAAGTGCAGTATTCTGAGTGTAGGTAGGAACAACCCCTCACATAACTATTGCTTAAATGACACTCTCATAAGTAGGTCTGGGTGCGAGAGGGATTTAGGGGTCTTAGTGAGCTCTGATCTCCGTCCAAGGGCACAATGCATTCAAGCTAGAAATCGAGCTAATAGGGTACTGGGATTTATTTCAAGGAGCGTAAGCAACAGAAGCCCCGAAGTCTTCCTCAAACTATATTTAGCATTAGTTAGACCTCATCTTGACTATGCGGTTCAGTTCTGGTCACCCTACTATAGAATGGATATCAAAATGTTAGAATCGGTGCAGAGGAGGGTGACTAAGATGATTCAGGGGTTGATAAACTTGCCATACGAGGAAAGACTCAAACAGTTAAACTTGCATTCTCTAGAAAGGCGAAGGGTGCGTGGAGACATGATCGAGGTTTATAAATGGATGAAAGGCTTTAATAAGGGAGACATTCATAAGGTTTTGTTGGTAAGAGAACCGGGTAGGACACGAAGTAACGGGTTTAAACTGGATAAATTCAGATTCAACAGGGACATAGGCAAAAATTGGTTTACTAACAGGGTGGTGGATGAGTGGAATAGGCTTAGCAGTCATGTGGTGAGTGCCAATACAATTGTTACATTCAAAAATAGACTAGATAAATTCATGGACAGCGATATTAGGTGGGGTTAGATACACGGGAGCTTAGGGTCAAAGGAGCTGCCTCGTACAGGCCTACCGGCCTCTTGCAGACTCCTGCGTTCTTATGTTCTTATGTTCTTACTGCTAATATCTCGGTTCACCCTCGTCGTTGTATGCAGGCGATGTAACACTAAGCCGCGATAAAAAGTTTTGATCGCTCTACAGTCGGAGTCGGAGTCCCTTTTCCTCTTTTTCGTTTTCTTACCTGGTTTCTTTTATGCGGTCATTCTTCCTTTCCCTTTCTCGCCGCTGTAAAGACGTTGAGTGGCCTCTTAGCGCATGTGTCAGGGTCGTTAGGAGGAGATTGAGGCCGCAAGGGGAGGATAGAGGGAAGGAAAGAGGTGTGTGTGTGTGTGTGTGTGTGTGTGTGTGTGTGTGTGAGAGCGAAGCAAAACATATCGGACAAAAAACCCGCAGCCAAAAAAGTTCGTTACGCAAGAAAGGAAAAGCTGTTAAAAATGCCAATAAGCAAAAGGTTCGATCTCGTGATGTTTTTTTTTTTAGTAATGGAAGCAGCTCAAGGGCGGCAAAGGAAAGACTAAAAAAGAAAAAGAAAGAAAAAGTCCGCTGGCGCAATATTCTTTAGACGTCTTAGCTGGCTGTTCTTGTTGTGTTTTCTTACTCGCCTTGAAGAAGAAACAAAATCGGAGCTAAAGAATAATTATAAAATGACCGAGTTCCTTGAAAGAAATAAAAAGCAATCTTCACACGCGAGGATGTTTGGATCGTGCATAGATTAAAGCCAGGTCCAGGAAGTGATCAGAGAAGGGTTGTTGTTTTTTTACATGAGAAAAAGATAGTTTTTTTTTCTGGGGCCTACGCAGAAAGATAGGGAATTATTGTCCTGGTGAAAAAAATTATATATGCGAAAAAATTACCTTTGTGGAAAAAGTAAAAAAAAAAAAAAAGATCACAGATATCCACTGTCCTTTTTTCATCTTTTATTGCGGTGTGTAATTTCAGTACCCAACCAACCTTAACTTGAGTGCCATAAAGAAAGAAAGAAAAGGAGTGAAGCCGTGCCCGCAACCACTGGAACACCGAGGCAGTAATCAAGGGAGTAATAACAGACCAGGGTATAAGGTATTCTGGCGAGGCATGTATAGTGTGTGTGTGTGTGTGTGTGTGTGTGTGTGTGTGTGTGTGTGTGTGTGTGTGTGTAATCTGTTTAACATGCAGAATGACATATATAGTTTTCTTTATCATGAAATCAAGGAGCACACGCGGAAGAACTAAGTTGTCTAGTGTCTTGCTGATCGGGACCCATGTTACTGATTAGAGTGTTTGATTAGTTTAGGTTGAGGTGAGGAGCATACATATTGCCGAGATATTCACTGCAAATTATTAAATGAATATATGGTTAGTTTGTGAGTTCCGACCCGCCCGTTACCCACAGCTCAGCGGCTCGGAGAGGTGACCTTCACACACATAATTCAAGAGGATGCGACGGAGGCTGGGTGGACGGACATGCACGGAACAGTTGAGGGGAGACGCACTGCACAACTTAAGAATAATTATAAAATGACCGAATTCCCTGAAAAAAAAAAACCAAAAAAAACAATCTTCACACGCGAGGTTGTTTGGATCGTGCATAGATTAAAGCCAGGTCCAGGAAGTGATCAGAGAAGGGTTGTTGTTTTTTACATGAGAGAAAAAAATAGAAGTGTTGTTACCCTTAGTTGTAAAGATTTTTTTTTTTTTACTTTATATTTTTGTTGTTGTTCATGTACGGATAGGCGTCTTATGCTAACGGCTTTGTTCCTTCCGTGTCTTTTCCTTTATATGTATCCTCAAATGTGCTAGTTGTGAGTTTCTAGTGTAAAAATTATCTTCGTGTGTATCTGTATCTCTCTTTCTCCGCTGTTTTATCTGGTGTGTTTGTTTGTTAATGCGATCCGCTCACCCCCCCCTACGTCCATCCAGGCAATCAACATTTGGTGCATTACAGGTATTTGCCTAAACACTTCCGCGGTAATCTTCGTCAAATGGAGTAGTTACGCAGCAGTCCTCTCCTTTCGTCCTTGCCATGACCTGCACACACACACACACACACACACACACACACACACGCACACGCACCTCGTTGGCGTAGTCCGGCACCTCCTCCGCGTGCTGGAAGGTGGAGGCGTTGGGGTGCACCAGGTAGAAGAGGGTGCCCACGCGCCTCGCCGCCGCCTCCATGCTGCGCTGCGTCGCCTTGCTGTTGTTGCTACTGATGATGATGATGATTCTCCTCTGCCTATACCCACCGTCTAGCTCTTGGGATTCTTATTCGATAGCGTTCTGGCTGGAGACACAAGAATTCCTGGAAAGGCAGATAAAGATACGTAATGTTATGCCTACGAATAAATAAGTATATACGGGGCATAATCGCAAAATATAGTGCATACAATGAAAAGAGATATAATACACGAATACGCTGTGTCGTGTACGCTGGCATAACTCATCCCTGTCCTTAGCAACAACACGCCGGTCCCAATGTGCTAATTTCTTTTATGTAAAATGTAACCTGTGTTTCGAACCTTTCATTGGTCAGTCCTATGTTATGTGTGGATCCAGACTCAGTCTGGATCCACACATAACTCGCTACGCAGCGGTAGCGTACGTTACCTATACGAGGGCTAACAAATCTGTAACTTTGCAAAATCTTTCTGGATCCCAGGTGGCACAGTGAAGCATTACAATAATTATTCTCATTTTCTCCTTCGCTTCGCACCATGCCTCGGGAGGGCGTCTAATTTAAATTATCATGAACACAGCACCGTCAACTCCACTCCACTATACAGGGCAAAGAAGGAATCTCAGTCACTCAAACCACTTAAAGAATTTATCCTGAACGCCATAAACACAGCACTGTCAACTCCTTTTCACTTCGTCACGCGGCGCGTAGTTAGATTCAGAACGTTATAAATAGCGTACAGTGATCTCCACTTAACTTCGTTATACAGCGCAGAGTAAGAATCAAAGTTACCCTGACCACCACGAAATGTTATCCTGAACACACCGCACAGTCAACTCCTTTTCTACTTGGTTACGCAGGGCAAAGCGGGAATCTGTCACTCTCACCACTGAAAATTTACCCTGAACGCTAAAAACAGTCATTTCAATTTGGCTACACAGGGGAGAGTGAGAAGTCACCACGAGTATATAAATTATATAGTCATCCTGAACGCCATTAACACCATACTGACAAATCCTTTCCACTTCGTCACGCAGCGCAGAGCGGGGTTTCTATAGCCTATCCTAACACCCACGAAACCCACACCCTTCATTCCTTTGCGTTCCCTATGGACCTTATCACGCACTTTCTCTAAGCTTGGCGGCGTCTTCTTACCCAGGTTGTGACTGTTAATTATTGGCCCACAAGCAACGCGTGACGTAGGACCATGACAGGGACAACATACCCGTTACAGAGCTCCTTGTTGGATGGCGCACAATCCTCCTTTTTCTCCCGTGTAGTCTTCGTTATTCTGTTAAAGCTGGGCACAAGGAAACAGCGGAACTTACAGGAAAGGTTACGAATGCGGTATGTGTGCTGACAGGAAGGCAAACACGAATGCAGGCACAGAGGTAGGCAGGGTGAGGCGCGAGGCTCCTACAAAGACGGCCCAGGGCGTAGTGAGGGACGCTGACCTGAGGCCCAGGAGGGAGTGTTGGGAAGGTGAGGTGCAAGTGCAATATAAAGGAAGGAGTTGCCTGCTGGCTTGAGAGTCACGGTGGTGGAGGTGAGATCTTTTTTTATTATCGTGTGTGTGTGTGTGTGTGTGTGTGTGGTGTGTGTGTGTGTGTGTGTGTGTGTGTGCTTGTAAGTGCTTGTTTGTTTGTGTGTGCGTGCGCGATTTGTTGTCTCCTTCGTTTGTTCTCTTATTCTTTCGTTCTTTCCCTCTTCTCTCTCTTACTGTCTGTCTACCTATTTATCTATCTATCTACCCATCTATCTATCTATCTATGTCTTTCTCTCTATCTCTCTCAATCGACGCCTAATATTTAAAAGCTGATTCATAAATATCACAAACAAATAAAGTCTCAGTGTTAAGAATGCATGACGTAAACACCCATCTTTTTTTCCCAAGCGTCCGTCTAAGTCGTTGGAAAACACTGCATCACCTGTAATTACTTCCTCGCTACGCAAAAAGTAACCCTTGAAGCTATACACCACCAAAGGAAAACGTGATTTTTTTTGTGTATATGTGCGTGTCTCACCTCTTCACCGGAATACAATTTTTCTTGATTTTTTTTCGTTTGTAGCCCTTGAGCTGTCATCTGCAGGGGGAAAAAACTACTACTACTACTACTACTACTACTACTACTACTACTACTACTACTATATACTTCTACATACTACTTCCTTAATTTACAAAACTTTCTTCATATTCCGCGTAATACGTTAAATACATCAACAAACGAGAATCATGAATACATTTGATGTCATCTTACATAAAAAAGTAATGAGTATCCGTAACCGTGGAGCAGATATTGGGTGAGGGAATGAACATTTCAAAACAACCTGAGTGAAAGTCGAAGAGGAATAGGTCAGGAAGATTCGCCCACCATCACCAATGGAGCTAATCCCCCTCCCAGTCCCCCTCGCAAACATTCCCGGTCCCGGTCCCGGTCCCGATCGGGGCCTGACCGCCGGCAAAATAGGCAATATACCCGGGACCGGCGGCTTACCGTGGGTCTACAACAGGCAGGACGGCGGCTTACCACCGGTAAACCGGCGACCATATACGATTTTCGATTTCTCAGACCGGAGATTGCAGCAGGTCAGCCTGCGGTAGACCGCCGGTCTACCGGCGGCAGACCTGCGGCACATAGACGATCAAACACGTTCGTCGCCACACCCAGTGAGAAGGGTATATAAACGCCCGTCCAGGTATTTTTTTATCATTCCTGCGTTTGACATCGCCATGGCTTTACTCAGTTCTCGTGAATTAACGTGAAATTGAACTCCTGCAATTGGAGGTAGACCGTGACCAAAGTTTGTTGATGCTTGTATATCTAATGGAAAATAGACGGTTAAGAAGAATACAGAAGAAGAGACGTAGGGCAACGTGGGTGAGGGCATGGATGCAGAGAAGAGTTACTCTGGGTATGTTGGATACTCTCATGAAGGAACTAGAGGCTGAGGACCCGGCAGGCTTCAAAAACCTAATGCGCATGGACAGAGACATGGTCCAGGAGATCCTGAACAGAGTGGCACCACGCATCGTCAAGAACACCTTTTGGCGGGAATCTATATCTCACCCGCTATTCGGCTCGCCATCACCCTGAGGTTCCTTGCTACAGGTGGGAGCTACCTCAGTCTCCAGTACTCCTTCAGAGTTGCAAACAATACCATCTGCAAGATAATCCCAGAGACATGTGAGGCAATCATTGAGGAGGTTCAAGAAGAAGGGCTTCAGTGTCCCACAACACCAGAAGGATAGGAAACAATAGCCAGTCATTACTCAAACAGGTAGCAATTTCATCACTGTCTTGGTGCCATAGATGGCAAACACATTGCCATCAGGAGCCCTCAGAATGCTGGCTCTTTGTATTCAACTACAAAAGATTATAAATTGACTTATACTGCCATCGGGTCCAATGGTTCAGCTTCTGACGGAGGAGTATTCCTGACACGTGCCCTCCGAGCTTGTTTGGAGAGCAAAGAAGTCCAACTGCCAAAGCCAAAGCCCCTTGCACAAGGAAACACTCCAATCCCCTATTTTTTCCCGGTCTTTTTTGCATTTTCATATATTTAGAATTGTGTGTGTGTGTGTGTGTGTGTGTGTGTGTGTGTGTGTGTGTGTGTGTGTGTGTGTGTGTGTGTGTGTGTGTGTGTGTGTGTGTGTGTGTGTGTGTGTGTGTGTGTGTGAGCGCGCGCCTCCGGTATACGTATTAAAATCACATGTCACTCTATTAGAATGAATATAATTCTCTCTCTCTCTCTCTCTCTCTCTCTCTCTCTCTCTCTCTCTCTCTCTCTCTCTCTCTCTCTCTCTCTCTCTCTCTCTCTCTCTCTCTCTCTCCTGGATGTCATAGTGACCAACAAACGCGACACCGTGCTACATGCGGACGTAACGGCAAATGTTATTGCCGACCACGACCTTATCACCTCAACGATCGACATCAGTAAGCCAAAACGTGCGGCAACAATGAAGACCTTCCGCCACATGGGTGCACACAGTAAAGACGCGATCAGTATGGGGCATCATGTTAAAAAGTTTGGGAGCCACTGCTCTAAGACGTCCGTATTCGAATTTGCTTGGCAGTATCCGGACGTAAAGTCTCGACATGGCTGGTTGGGTCGGCCTGAAAATTTACAAAAAGTCAGCTCTCCAGCCTCTCTTGGCACGCACAGATAATAGCCCCTTGCCCACCGGATGAGCAAAATTGGCCGTCCGCCTCCTTAAAGGACGGCCAAACTCACCCGCTGGCAGGATTTTGTTGTTTATGCATCGTCTCTCTGTGGCGTCCAGCATTACATTGGATATTCCGATGTGTGTTTTAATGTCTAAATACGACAACCCGGAGACCAAGAAACACCGACAAAATTAGAAGGAGGGGAGCTTTTCACTGTACACATTGTGTCGGTAGAGTCTGTCCGGATACTGTTCCGTATCCGGATTTTGTCTGTATCCGGATGGTCTGATGGGTATATTATGTCGGATACGGGAAGCATTTCTGTTAATATTATCATTGTTGTTATTATTATTATTATTATTATTATTATTATTATTATTATTATTATTATTATTATTATTATTATTATTATTATTATTATTATTATTATTATTATTATTATTATTATTACTAATAATACTAATACTAATACTAATACTAATACTAATACTTGTGATAATAATGATAAGTAAAAAAAAATGATAATAATAATAATAATAATAATAATAATAATAATAATAATAATAATAATAATAATAATAATAATAATAATAATAATAATAATAATAATAATAATAATAATGAAGTTAGAACATCGACAAGTTGGAGAAGGAAGAGGAAGGAAAGGAACACAGGTTTTATAAGGTGAATGTATTCCTGACAAAAAAAAGGTTGTTCAAGGGCCTAAAAAAAAAAGGGTTGCTGAAGAGCCTTGGCAAAAGTATTCGGGAATCCACTCATCTCAGCACGCACGTCTTCCCTTCTTCCTCCTTCCTCAAAATGACAAGAAGACTGAAATGAATTAAGAACGAGAGTAAGATTAAGAACACGAATAATTAAACTTTTACTAATATAGCGAGTGAGGGTTGTTTTTTTTTTCTTCTTTTTGCGTGTGGGGACTGTAATACACTTTTTCATTTTTTCTTTCACTCGACATCATTTAGTCTTTTTTTCGGGGGGAGAACGTTCCAGGGAGATAATGATCCGTATTTGAGACATTCCGATAAAAGGCGAACAAAGAAACAGAAAAACAGAAAAAAACAGACAGACAGCGATAGATAATAAACAAAACAGTAATTCCGATCAAAGACGGACAAAGAAACAGAAAAACAGAAAAGAACAGACAGACAGCGATAGATAATAAACAAAACAGTAATTCCGATCAAAGACGGACAAAGAAACAGAAAAACAGAAAAAAAAACAGACAGACAGAGATAGATAATAAACAAAACAGTAATTCCCTCAAGACGGATGTTGATAATGAAAGATAACAAAAAATCGCAAATATACACTTAGCAATTGACAACGGATGATTAGGTTTTATTTTCGGGCTCTGCAATTTTTTTTTTTTTTTTTTTTTTATTCATTTGCAACCAATAATTTTACGCTCGTAGCCGCATCGATCATCTCCGACACTTCATCAGATAACGTGCGTATCTTTGTGTGTGTGTGTGTGTGTGTGTTTGTGTGTGTGTGTGTGTAAAGCTGCGTAATCATCTACAAGAATTCCGTACTGGCGAGGCGATGCATGAGGTCAAACAATTACATATATAAGACTTTAAAGAAAATATAGGCCACGAACTTTTTTTTTCCTCTTTGTGCATTTTTCTTGTATATGAAAATAATATCCCGTTGTTATGAAGGAACTATATACAGAAGATAGCGGTATGGAAGGCAGGTAAACACTTCATTATTGTTTCCGTAATATCAAAGAAGTGTCCCTGTTTGTTTGGGAGTGTTTTGCGAGACCTGATGTTAAAAAAAGCATGATGAAAAGAAATGATGGTCCGCTAAAATGTAAAGATAGGTTCATTCAGTTTCAAGGAGATATGCGAAAATAACATTGATCGAAATAGAGTGCTGTAAAATAAAAAAATAAAAGGTAAAATGGTTCATGAATTGATTATTTCATAGACGGAAAAGGTAGACGATGTTTCCTCTCCCTGCAAATATGGCATTCTAAGACGCCTCCGCCTCTCACATCAACTTTTCCCAGTGGCCAAAAAGGAGATCAGTTAGGTCCTCATAAGTGTTTTTTAGGTTGATGATACAGAAAAAAGGTCAAACTACCACTAGCGTCGTTAAACTACTTCAGGAAATCCACACAACTCCTAAGACAGCCTTGTCAACTATGGCCCAATTTTTGTTATTTTTGTCCGCACCTTCTTATAACTATCGAGGGTGCCCAAGCTCAACACACAAGCTCAGCACGGTAAGTATCGGCGACAAACCTGCGGGTGAACTACTGACGCAACCGAGAAGACTAAAACAAGGCCACGAAAACAATGTGCGTGAAGTAAAACAAAAGCCAAAAAAAGACTAAGGGCCATATTATGAAACACTTCGGCAGCTAAGCACACGCATTTAACAAGGCATTCGTAGAGGTTGTGGGCCTTTCCGTGGGTAGTATCTTGACCCTGGTAGCAGTTTGACAAAGCTTCTGTACTATGAACGTGAAAAAATAACACTCATGAGAACTCGACTAATCTTCTTTTGTGACTTTTGGTATTAGTTGATGTGAGAGGCGGAAGCGTCGAGGAATACTGACCATATATTTACTGAAGAGAACAGTTACTATCTCTTCTCCTGTAGTCGATCTTTTTCACAATGCAAACACCAACGCACATGAATGCCCCGCCGGTTCAAGTATTACAACGAGAACCTTCAGCTGCTTCGTCAAAGGTTGCTCTCCGGTGAATCTCCACAAAGAACGATATCGATGCTCCTCTATCCATTCAGTAGGTTCAGTGCATTACTATCTATCGTCTCTATGGTCAACACACCGCGGCCTTGACTAACAACAGCACGTCTAACATTGTGGAGTTACGTATCTGGCGCAATGAACTTCAACTTGACACTGGATATATTTTACCTTCAACTGCTTACTAATGCCAGAGTTAAATGACGAGAGCGGTATCTCTTGTCCTGGGCGGCCTGGGAGCGTTCGGTAGACTGGCGTGGCGTCAGGCTGGCACTGCGCACACCACCACCGCCTTTATGCCGTCTTCTTAAATTTCGGCGCCCGAGCTTACACATATGACAAGGCTTTCCCTGGCGTCTTGGGCATTTCCATGAGTACTTTAAGAGCCTGGTGGTAGGTTGACCTTTCTTCTGTACCATGAACGTGAAAAAACACCCATGAAAACCCGATTAATCACCTTTTCGGCCTTTGAAAATAGTTAAATGTGAGAAGCGGAAGCATCTAAAATAACAACCAGTTGTTTTTTTTTTTTTTCCACGGCGTTAACAAAGGGCGTCCGTCCACTTCGTACGGCGACGGAGAATGACCCTAAGGAATAGCTTAGCACCCTTAATTAACCTGTATACCCTCTTTCTCCTTCTCTCTCATCGCTTGCACTTTCATTTTCTCTCTCTCTGGGTCTCAGGTGCATGCTGGACAGGCTACGTATAATGTACAATGGATATGGGTCAAAATACTACCCACGGAAAGGCCCACAACCTCTACGAATGCCTTGTTAAATGCGTGTGCCTAGCTGCCGAAGTGTTTAATAATATGTCCCTTAGTCTTCTCGGTTGTGTCAGTAGTTCACCCGCAGGTTTGTCGCCGAAACTCATCGTGCAGAGCTTGTGTGTTGAGCTTGGGCACCCTCGATAGTTATAAGAAGGTGCGGACAAAATAACAAAAATTGGGCCATAGTTGACAAGGCTTTCTTAGGAGTTGTGGGGATTTCCTGAAGTAATTTAATGACGCTAGTGGTAGTTCGACCTTTTTTCTGTATCATGAACCTAAAAAACACTTATGAGAACCTGACTGATCTCTTTTAAGGCCTTTGCAAAAACTTAACTTACATTATTTGGAAAGAGATAAACTAAGGGGGGGTTTATTGCGATTTTGAAATGTGTTAAGGTATTTAATAAGGGCGATTTAGATGAAGCACTTATACTAGAAACATGTAAGAACACGCACCAACGGGTATAAGTGGAATATATTCAAGTTCAGACAGGAAACATACAAGAACTGATTCAAAATAAGTGGAAAAAGTGAGCAGTTATGCAGTTGAGCCAAACACATTGAAAACTTAAGGTGAAGATTAGATGTATTTATGGATGAGAAGGAAATTTAGTGAATAACTCATTTTCAGGAGCTACGTACCGTATGTAGGCCGCCTGGCGTCTTGCAGTCTCCTTTTAATTCTTGTGTATCCTTGTGTATCTTCGACTTCAACAGCCTCCTCCTCAACCTCCAAAGCCTCTTCCTCGACAACCAACTCATCACAATCCCTCAGCCTCCTCCTCAACTCCTACAAACTTTTCAACCACCACAACTACCTCCTCAACCACCACCACCACCACCTCCTCTATCCCACACCCTCCTCCTTGACCTCAACCTCATACTCAGTTTTAGCGAGAACCATCCCCCACGCCTGTAGCAATTTACTGGCAAGATGTACGAACAGGAACCACTGTGGTGTCGTCAATGTGTGGAGACACTCAAACTTAATCCCTGTGCGAACTCTAAGAGTTCTTCGTCACGCGGGTCGAGTTTTAAGATAGAGTGCCATCGATTATTCAATTCACGTTTTCTCTTAACTGGGTAAAGAGAATCGTCCTCACTTTTACGTGGCTAGCTAAAACAAAAAGATTTATTCTCCTAAATCTCACGCATTTCTTATTTACGTATATTAAAGTTATCCATCTCATATGTTTACTGCTATTACGAATTGTTCAAGATTCATGGTAGAGAGATAGATAGATAGAAATACGCAGTTACAAAGTGTAACATAGACAGACACTTAGAGTGGCACAAACATATATGGATAGATATAACTGATAGATAAATATATAGGCTCAGACAGATAAACATACGAGTAATTGTCTCTATGCTACACGCTCCCATGCAGAGTTTAACATATAAACATAGAGACAAACAAAAAAAAAATACATGGATAAATAGCTACGTAGACAGATAGATAGATAGACAGACAGGGGGGTAGATAGGTATACCATTAATTGTCTCTATATTACACGCTCCCGGACACTCGCAAAGCCACACATCCACGCTCTTTGCATCCCTCCTGACGTCCCTTCCTCATCGCTTCTCTCCCTCCCTCACCGCTGTGCCTCGCCTCCTGTCACCAGTCCCTCCCTTCTGTGCCTC
>NC_066522.1:11900252-11905252 GCF_024679095.1 Eriocheir sinensis
GGGCGAAATTATGAAGGTGTTTACTGAGGACACATGAAGGGGGTTACTATTCAAAACTGTCGTGGTTATGTAATCGTTTCAGTGAGCGTTTATATCTGAAAACTATGATGAAACTAGAATAACTTGTAATATCCGCATTCTGTTTACCTTCTTGCAAACTCTTATAGGGAACTGCTGCCCACAACCATTCTGAACTGAGTCACTAATAGCACTCTTAACTACCACTATCACTACCACCACTGTTACTACCACCACCACCACCACCAGTTGAGTAGATGGACCTCCCGTCTCTCCGTGTCCTTGCCTCTCTGCGTCACACACGAGGAGGTGATGATACATGTAGGCGTCATGCAGAATAGAACTTCGAGCCGCTCTGATGCAATATTGATAGATGTCAGCTCCATGTTGACCCGCGCCTGACCTACCTAGAGAGAGAGAGAGAGAGAGAGAGAGAGAGAGAGAGAGAGAGAACCTAATCAACTTAATTTTCAGTCTTGTTCAGTAAAGGATAAGTAAAACATTTTTTGTTGTTTGCTTTATATTCTCTGACTGGAGAGAGAGAGAGAGAGAGAGAGAGAGAGAGAGAGAGAGAGAGAGAGAGAGAGAGAGAGAGAAATTATGACGTTCACCGTGCCATGTGTAAACTCTTTCAACCCTCAAAGTCACGTTTCACGGCAAGAACGAGAAGGAAGGTGCACAACAGACCATGAAGAGAGTGCATGATATATAGCGTGTGTGTGTGTGGCAGTCAAGGTCGGTCAACACGAATGCAGAACCACAAGACAGACAATAAAGGTCATACTCCTCAACACCTCGGGGCTCAAACACACGAATTTTGACATTGCTTTCGTAGGAGTTTGGGGCATTTCCAGGGGTAGTTTTATGACCCCATTGGTAGTTTAACCCTTCTGCTGTACCACGAACATAAAAACACACTGAACAGAGCCCGATTAGACTCCTTTTCATCCTTTGTAAATTGTTGATATGAAAGCCAGAAGCGTCTGAAAATACCTATATGCGTCTATGGAACTTCAGTCATTGGCTTTTCCATATTGCATCACTAGATATGTTTGTTTTCTTTTCATAGGCTTGTCTTCATTGCAACACTGAGGGGTATAAGGTTGTTTTCCTCTTTATCATAGGCGTGCATGTGTAGACTGCAACACTAAGGATGGGTTTGTTTTGCTCCTTATGATAAGCGTGTATTAATATTTCCAACATGAATGATGAAGCCTCCTCTTCCTCCTTCTCCTTCTCCTCCTCCTCTTCTTCCTCCTCCTATCCCCTTTGCATCATCTTTCTCTTCTACTGCATCATCATTTTCTTCCTCTTCCATCTGTATTCTCCTCCTCCTCCTCCTCCTCCTCCTCCTCCTTCTTTACCCTTCCTTCTTCCTCTTCTACCTGCATCAATATCTTCTTTTTCCATCCTCCTCCTCCTCTTTCTCCTCCTCCTCCTCCTCCTCCTCCTCCTCTTATCCTCCCCGTCCTTCTGTTACTCCTCTTACCTCCCCACCACCACCACCACCGCCACCAGGAATCAGAGAGAGAGGTGACGTCTGTGTGGGTGACAACTTACACATCCTCTTTAAGAATTCCGCTGAAAATTTACTTACAAAGACGCCTTCCGTGCATGAAGCGCTAGGAAGAGCCGAGGCGGAGTGCGGCGTGCGACCTTCTGGGAAATATATTAAATCATCGTTCCAGGTAACCTTCGCTTCATTAATCACCTGAAGACTTGCAGGGTAATACTGAATTTGTGTTAGCCATTTCCTGCGAGTGGTTGATACTTTCATTATGTGTTGGATTTTGACCACAGAATGAAGGGTAATGACTAATAGCTCCCGGAAAATTTAATAAACTTCAATATAATGATGTAAAAAGTTTATGAGCGCAGTCTAGCGTATATTATTTTGGCAGAAGAGGGAACAGGTTAGGTTAGATTTCAGGTAGGTCAGGTTAGGTTAGTAGTTTGGTTATATATAAGTTAGGTCAGGTTAGGCTAGATTATGCTAGAATTAGTTTGGTTATATATAAGTTAGGTCAGGTCGGGTTAGTTTAGGTTAGATTTAGTTTGGTTATATATAAGTTAGGTCAGGTCAGGTTAGATTAGGTTAGATTTAGTTTGGTTATATATAAGTTAGGTCAGGTCAGGTTAGATTAGGTTAGATTTAGTTTGGTTATATATGTTAGGTTAGGTTAGTGAGGTTAGGTTAGGTCAGGTCAGGTTAGATTAGGTTAGATTTAGATTGGTTATGTATAAGTTAGGTCAGGTCAGGTCAGATTAGGTTATATTTAGTTTGGTTATAAGTTACGTCAAGTCAGGTTAGATTAGGTTAGATTTAGTTTGGTTATATTTAAGTTAGGTCAGGTCAGGTTAGATTAGGTTAGATTCAGTCTGGTTATATATAAGCTCGGGCAGGTTAGGTTAGATTAGGTTAGATTTAGTTTGGTTATATATAAGTTAGGTTAGGTCAGGTCAGATTAGGTTGGATTGAGTTTGGTTATATATAAGTTAGGTCAGGTCAGGCTAGATTACGGTAGATTCAGTTTGGTTATATATAAGTTAGGTCAGGTCAGGCTAGATTACGGTAGATTCAGTTTGGTTATATATAAGTTAGGCCAGGTCAGGCTAGATTACGGTAGATTCAGTTTGGTTATATATAAGTTAGGTCAGGTCAGGTTAGATCAGATTAGGTTTTGTTCGGTTAGATTTGTTAAGTTAAATTCTTTACGATAAATATACGTGTGAAGCACTTTCCGCTTTGCCGTTGATGTCACAGGCGCGGTTGAGTAGGCTATGATAATCTACATAATTATGATCCCCGTCACGCATTCATGTATTTACGACCGTCGTTTAATATATTGAAAACACTTACGTGTTAGTCATTTGTGTTCTTTGTCTCTAGAGGGATTCACACATTCTGGACGATCCTTAATGTTCTCTAACTATTGATTTATGGGAATTGGAACGCATTTAAAGTGAGAGACAAACAGATACGTAACAAGGAAAGATATGTTATGAGATAGAGAGAAAGGAGTAAAGGAAAATATTGATCGAAAGGGGAACAGCCAGGTAGACGAAAAAGAAGAAACGGAGTGCGCAAGAATTAAAACACAAGAGAAAGGGAGAGGAAGAGAAGACCGAGACAGAAAGAAAGAGGAAGATATACAAAAGGGAAAACGTCGAATAAAAGGAGGAGATGAGAGGGTATAATAAGAGAGTTAGAGGAGATAGAGGAGGAAAGGAAGTAATAACGGCAGAAGGGTGTGAGAGAAAGGAAAGGAAGAGAGGAGAGAAGGGAAAAAAGATCAATGTATGGCAGCAGTGAACTTAGAGGAAGATAGATAGTTAGATAGATAGATAGAGAGAGAGAGAGAGAGACGCGAATAAAAAGAGGAAGTGGAGAAGCGAGCGAAAGGGAAAAAAGAGAGAATCGGATAAATGGTGGAAGTGATTGATAGACAGGTAGACAGAGAGTGAAGGAAAGGAATAAAAAAAAAATAGGAGCAGACAGGAGACAGTGACGGAAAAGATAGATAGAGATAGATAGATTGATAGATAGATAGATAGATAGATAGACGCACATGTAGATAGATAGATAAAGAGAGATAGAAAAGTAGAACGACAGACAGGACGCAGAAACGCTAGAGAAACTATAATACAAAGAAGGAAGCGAAAGAGAGAGAGAGAGAGAGAACATTACAAAGCTGATTATATATATCTCTTCTCGGCGTCCTCAGAGCAAAATTAATGACGTTGGTGTTGCTGGTTTCTGACTAACTCGGCTCCCCCTCCTCCTCCTCCTCCTCCTCCTCCTCCTGAAGACACATACGTACTCCCCCGCCCTCGCCTCCTTCAGTGTCTCCTTCACCATGGTCAGATCACGCGCTGGACTTGAGAGCACCTGCCAGTATAGTTTCCCTTGTGTGTGTGTGTGTGTGTGTGTGTGTGTGGTCAGTATATTATCTGTCTATCTTATCTATGTCTGCGTGTGTCGATAAGAATAAGGATGTTGTTGTGAGAATAGATAAAAAGTTGTAATATATGTAAGAAGAAGTAAGAGCTTCATATATGGAAAAAAAACTGCATGTAAGAAAAAAATGATTGTGTGTGGCGATGAAAGTAATAAATAAGTTGATTCTGGGTTTTAGTTTTGTTAGAAAGAAGAAGAAACTGACTTAGCTATTACTGAGCTGCAACGTATCACAATTTACTGAAAGCTCTTTAAAAAGGTGAAATGAACGAAACAAAGAAAAAACAGAGACAGGCAGGCAGATGAAGACAACGGAAAAAAGTAAAAAAAAAAAAAAAATACAGACAGACAGAAAGACAAGAACAGAGAAAGATAGAAAAAAATATATATATATATACAGAAAGACTTCCTCTATTCCTCCTCCTCCATCTTCTTCTTTTTCTTCTTCTTTATTTTCTTCTTTTTTTTCTTCTCCTTTTTCTTCCTCTGTTTTTTCTTTTTTCTTTAGCTTTCATTTTCCCAACTCTTTATTAGACTACAACTCATTTAGTCATATCCTTTCCTTTTCTTTTCTCTTTCCCTTTCCTTTCCTTTCCTTTCCCCTCCTTTCCTCTCCTTCCTTTTCCACTCCTTTCCTTTCATTTCCTCTCCTTTCCTGTCCTTTCCTTTCCTCTCCTTTCCTTTCCTTTCCTTTCCTTTCCTCTCCTTTCCTTTCCTTTCTTCTCATTTCCTTTCCTTTTCTTTCCTCTTCTTTCCTTTCCATTCCTTTCCTTTCCTTTCTTTTCTTTTCCTCTTCTTTCCTTTCATTCCTTTCCTTTCCTTTCCTTTCCTCTCTTTTCATTTCCATTCCTCTCCTTTCCTTCCCTTCCCTTTCCTTTCATTTCCATTCCTTTCCTTTCCTTTCCTTTCCTTTCCTTTCCTTTCCTCTCCATTCCTTTCCTTTCCTTTCCCCTCCTTTCCTCTCCTCTCCTCTCCTCTCCTCTCCTTTCCTTTCCTCTCCTTTCCTTTCCTTTCCTTTCCTCTC
>NC_066522.1:11910252-12005252 GCF_024679095.1 Eriocheir sinensis
TGGTGGTTGTCGGTCAAGATACAGTAAAAAGGTAGCTTCAGGAACTCATCCCCGCGCATACTAAGTGATGTTAGGAAATATGGGAGGAGGAAGAGAAAGAAAACGTATATCACTACATAAAGATAAGTACAGTGAGTAGAGAGAGAGCAGTTTGGAGCACGTATAGGTAGGCATTTCTTAAGCAATTGATGTCACTTTCATAATCAGACCCGACCAGATTGAGTGACGTTTGGAAATATCGGAGATGGAAGAGAAAGAAAACGTATATCGCTACATAAGGATAAGTACAGTGAGTAGAGAGAGGGAGAGAGCAGTTTGGAGCACGTATAGGTAGGCATTTCTTAAGCAATTGATGTCACTTCCATAATCAGACCCGACCAGATTGAGTGACGTTTGGAAATATCGGAGATGGAAGAGAAAGAAAACGTATATCACTACATAAGGATAAGTACAGTGAGTAGAGAGAGGGAGAGAGCAGCTTGGAGCACGTATAGGTAGGCATTTCTTAAGCAATTGATGTCACTTTCATAATCGGACCCGACCAGATTGAGTGACGTTAGGAAATATAGAAGGAAGAGAAAGAAAACGTACATCGCTACATAAAGATAAATATAGTGAGTAGAGAGAGAGAGAGAGGGCAGTTTAGGGCATGTATGGGTAAGCAGTTCTTTAGTAACCAACCTCACTTTCTTAATCAGACCCTCCGTCCGTTTTCTTATACTGACCTCATGCGCAAGCAGAGACACACTTTGACCCAGCAGCGTCCCATCTTCGTGAAACTACCTGCTGGTCATCTCCTATCTCTGGATCTTGAGGTTGGTGACTTCCTCCTCCTCCTCCTCCTTCTTCTCCTCCTCTTCCCCCGCGAAAACAGGATGACTTGGTGGTGTTTGTGACGAGCGAAGACTGTATGCAAGGTTACGTGTGGGTGGGTGTGGGTGTGATTGTAGAGGTTAGGTTAGTTGGCAGCCGTGTGATTCTGTTCAAAAGGGGGAGACGAAAATTAGAGGCGTGATGAAAGGCGCCGTAAAATTGAGGGGATGAAGGGGATTTGAAACGGTGAAATGATAAGGGGGGGATATAGGGGTTGAGGGTGGAAGGAGGGAGCGGGGAGAGGGAGGCGTCAGTGATGATTAGGGGAATGGAGAGGAGGGAGAAGAGAAGAACTAGAGGGAGATATGGGAGGAGAGAGTGAAGAATTGAGGAGGAGGAGGAGGAGGAGAATGACGACGAGGTGAAGGTTGATGTCTGAAGTTAATGGAAAAGAAACGAAAATAAAGAAAGAAAGGGATGGAGTGTAAGGGAGAAAAAGAGACAAAGAAGCTGATTGTGAGAAAGAGAAAAGGAGGAAAAGGAAAAAAAGGGGACCCAGGAGAGGAAAAGAAAGAGAGAGAACTAGATAAAAGAAAAGGCTCTGGAAAAGAATAAAAGGAAAGAGCTGGAGGGAAAGGGGGAGAAAAGGGAAAAAGGAGCCAAGCATCAGAAAGAGAAAAGGGGGAGAAGGGAAAAAGGGGCCCAAGAGAGGAAGAAAAAGAGAGAGAACTAGATAATATAAGAAAAGGCTCTGGAAAAGAATAAAACGAAAACAGGAGGGATCGAAAGGGGGAGAAAAGGAAAAAGGGAGAAAGGTGACCCAAGAGAAAAACAGAGAAAGAGAGAATTAGATGAAAGAAAATTGACATCGAGAACTGTATAATAATAGTGTCGAGTTGATGATGATAAGAGCCATCTAGCGGGACGAGGGAGAAACATGATGACAGGAGGGAGCTTGGGGAGTAAGGGAGAGGGGAAGAGGGGAAAAGAGGGTGGGGTGGGAGGGAGGGAGTTTGGGTGGCAAGGGAAAGGGAGGGACAGGAAGTGTTATATAGTGCGCATTGACAAGCCGCAAGGGAGAAGGGAGAGGAAAGAGGGAAAGGGGGAAAGGGAGGGAATGGTGGGGAATGGTGGGGAATGGTGGGGAGAGGTGGGGATTAAAACCATGCGGAAGAGAGGTGCGTGTGTAATGACTTTCCTTTTGCATGTGAATTTTAGTATGTTTTATTATTTTATTTTATTTTGTTTTGTTTCTTTATTTGTCGATTCGTTTGTTTGTTTTTTTGTTGTTGTTTTTTCGAGCACTTCTCTGTTTTATATTATCTTTTTATTGTTTTTTTTATCTCTTTTTTTTCAGGTGTCAGTTTTTATTTTGTTTTATTTTGTTTTGTTTCTTTATTTGTTGATTCTTTTTTTTTTTTTTCGTGCACATCCGTTTTATATTATCGTTTTTTTTTCTCTCTTTTTCAGCTGTTAGTTTTTCATTTCTCTTTGTTAATTTTAGTAAGTTGCGTATGTATTTCATTTCTTTATCTGTTTTTATTTCATTTGTACATTTTTTTCTTATACACACTTTATTTTTTTTTATATGACCATTGAGTTTGTGATATTTCCTTTTTTATCATTATTTTTTTGCTAGTTTCCTTTTGCTTGCGAGTCTTAGTAAGCTTTATTATTATTACATTTTCCATTTTTCCTTTATTTAACTTTCTCGTGCTCCTCCCTGATTCATGTCCACTTAAGTCTATTCGGTTTCCTTTAAAGTGTCCATTTTTTGTCTTTCTATTTTATCTCGAAGACTCTTTTTTTTACTTCTCTATTCATGTGCACTGCTGGAAAGATACCTACCATTTCTTCCTTCATATTCTGTCTCTTTCTCCCTCTTACTGTCTTCTTTTCCATTTTCTTCTTTCATATTATATCTTTCCCTCTTACTGTCTTCTTTTCCATTTTCTTTCTTCATATTCCATCTTTTTCTCCCTCTTACTGTCTTCTTTTCCATTTTCTTCCTTCATATTCCATCTTTTTCTCCCTCTTACTGTCTTCTTTTCCATTTTCTTCCTTCATATTCCATCTTTTTCTCCCTCTTACTGTCTTCTTTTCTATTTTCTTCCTTCATATTCATTCTTTTTCTCCCTCTTATTGTCTTCTTTTCCATTTTCTTCCTTCATATTCATTCTTTTTCTCCCTCTTACTGTCTTCTTTTCCATTTTCTTCCTTCATATTCCATCTTTTTCTCCCTCTTATTGTCTTCTTTTCCATTTTCTTCCTTCATATTCCATCTTTTTCTCCCTCTTACTGTCTTCTTTTCCATTTTCTTCCTTCATATTCATTCTTTTTCTCCCTCTTACTCTTTTCTTTTCCATTTTTCTTCTTTCAACTTTCCTCCGTCTCGTGCTATTTTCTTCTCTTTCTATTTATTTATCCCTCTTTAATTTTGGCTTGGCCAGTTGAGTTTCTTTTCTTCTTTCTCTTTTTCTCTCTTTTCATTTTGTCTATCCAGTTTCGAAGTTGAGTTTCTTTTCTCTTTTCTTTTTCTCTCTTTTCATTTGGTCTAGTCAGTCCCTAAGTTGAGTTTCTTTTTTTTCTCTCTTTTATTTCCCCTCATTATTTTTGGTCTATCCAGTCTCTAAGTTTCTCTTCTCTTTCTCTTTTTTTCTCTTTTCATTTCGTCTCTCCAGTCTCGAAGTTGAGTTTCTTTTCTCTTTTCTTTTTTTCTCCCTTCTATTTTGAGTCAGGTCAGTTTATGTTTTCCTTTCTCTTTCTCTTTTTCCTCCCTCTTTTTTTTTGGGGGGGGGGTCTAAGTTGGGCGTTGTTATATAATCAGGTGAGGTTCGGGAGAGTGAGAAAGAGGGTGGGTAAGGAGGGGGGGGGGGAAGGGGGGGCACGTGAACAAACACCTGGCAGACTACACACCTTCATGTACTTCTTAACCATTAGCATAACAGCATTACCAACTCGCAAAGTCTACTAACTCACTAATTTTCCAACTCCTCTCTTTCCTCTCGTTTTGTGTATCTATATATCTCTCTACTTCCTCGTATTTAAGTATGTATTCCAGGAGAACTTTCGTCATTTTCCATTCTTTTCCTTCCGCATCCTCCTTTCTTCGCCTCCAGACAGATGACATTTAGCATTCATTGTCTGTTCTTTCTCTTCCATTGTTCATAAACTGGTCGATGTTGTATTCTGAGGAGCCACTGTTTATGTGTGTTTTCCCTTCCTCCCTTCCGCATCCTACACGTGTATTAAGATGAGGATAAAGAAGAGGTTTTGCTAGCAGTGTTCATTCATTCTTTTCCATTATTTATAAGATGGATGACCTGTTTTATGGGGGGAAAGATCTATTGTTTATATGTATTTATGCTTTCCTACGTCACGGTTATAGAAAAGAAGATAAAGAGGACGAGGAGGAGGATGGGTTTTGCTATAGCAGTCTTCGTTCATTCTTTTCCATTGTTTATAAGATGGCTGATAGTTTGGGAAAGCAACTATTTGTGTTTCTTTTTCCTTTCCTTTTGCTTCTTCACGGTTATAGAAAAGATATAGAAGAGGAGGAGGAGGAGGAGGAGGAGGAAGTTTTGCTATAAGTGTTCCTTCATTCTCTTGCTTCGTTCATAAGTAGCCCGATATTTTTTTAGGGGAAACTGTTTAGATTAGATAACCGTCTCGCATCCCTCTCATTTCCTTACTCACGGCTACAGGAAAGAAGATAAAGAGGAGGAGGAGGAGGAGGAGGAATATTTTTTTGAGGCGAGACTGTTTAGATTAGATGACCGTCTCGCATCCCTCTCATTTCCTTACTCACGGCTACAGGAAAGAAGATAAAGAGGAGGAGGAGGAGGAGGAGGAGGAATATTTTTTTGAGGCGAGACTGTTTAGATTAGATAACCGTCTCGCATCCCTCTCATTTCCTTACTCACGGCTACAGGAAAGAAGATAAAGAGGAGGAGGAGGAGAATGAATATTTTTTTGAGGGGAAGCTGTTTAGATTAGATGACCGTCTCGCATCCCTCTCATTTCCAGACTCACGGCAATAAGATAGAAGATAAAGAGGAGGAGGAGGAGAAGGAGGAATATTTTTTGAGGGGAAACTGTTTAGATTAGATGACCGTCTCGCATCCCTCTCATTTCCTTACTCACGGCTACAGGAAAGAAGATAAAGAGGAGGAGGAGGAGAAGGAGGAATATTTTTTGAGGGGAAACTGTTTAGATTAGATGACCGTCTCGCATCCCTCTCGGTTCCTAACTTTCGGCTATAGATAAAGAAGAAGAGGAGGAGGGGGAGGAGCAGGAGGAGAAGGAGGAATATTTTTTGAGGGGAAACTGTTTAGATTAGATGACCGTCTCGCATCCCTCTCGGTTTCTAACTTTCGGCTATAGATAAGATAAAGAAGAAGAGGAGGAGGAGGAGGAGGAGGAAGAGGAGGAGGAGGTTTTACGCTGCGTTTCCAGATGACATTTAGCAGATTGACGGGTGTGTAGCTTAGCGGCCCGCCCTGTAAATACCACACTCCCTCTCTCCCTCCCTCCCTCCCTCTCACAAAGCCTTTCTCTCTTTGTGGCCGCGCGTCGAAAGAGTATAAAGAAAACAAATAAATAAAAGAGGTACATACGCGCAAAGTACTAAGCCCGAGCTATTTATGTATTTATTTATTCGTTTATTTATATATCTTTTTTTGTTGTTGTTTTTTGGTGCCTCGGGAGTGTAAAGGTTAAGTAAAGTTGGGTGCATACGCTATAGCTGCGCGTGGCTGCGGTGCTCATCTCCGTACCGTTGGTCATTTGAGCCTAAAAAATAAATAATTGACTCAGAATGTGAAAAAAAAAAAAAAAAAAACTTCAGAGACTCAAAATCTGCTTGAAGAAAAAGGGAGAGAGAGAAAACAGCGTGCTAAAAAAAATACCCCAAAAGATGTTAAAAAAAGATAAAAAAAAAAGGGCAAAAAAAAAGTGAGACAAAAAGATGTTTGATTAAAAAATTACTTAGAATATACTTAAAAACAGGAAAAAAAAACAGTGACTCGGATAATGATGAAAAAGAAAGGATAGATAGAAAGATAGATGGAGAGAGAGAGAGAGAGAGAGAGAATATAACTGTAAACAGATGACTCACCTTTCTCAGTCTCCACACAATTATAAGTTTGCGTGACTCTCAGCGATTTACAACTTCCCTGAAAAGAAACAAACAAAAAAATAGATGATAAATGACTGATACCGCCAATCAATATGGTCATCACTATGGTTACTGTGCACCATTAACAACTTACTAAATTACTTACCATATCCTTACTACTTACCATATCCCCAAAGGTAAATAGAGAGTGGATTAAGAAAGGGAGGCCTCGCTGTCTATATATTTTCCTTCTTTCTCATTTCTCTCTCTCTCTCTCTCTCTCTCTCTCTCTCTCTCTCTCTCTCTCTCTCTCTCTCTCTCTCTCTCTACCTAAGCAAGACCTTTTACCTCATCAATGGCTCTGTTGCTTTGGTGCCCCTGACTCCTGTTCTAAGGGCCCAGGTTCGATTCTCGGCAGTATGAAAGACATGACTTATCGCCTTTTAGTTCTCTCACGAGTACTTATCAGCGTTATCTTTCGGAAGAGCTTACAGAGAGTCACGTTCAAATTATTAGTCTCGCCTTTCATTATGGGGTATGTTGCTATCTATATATCACACCTGTCCGCTATGTTACCTTTCGTTTTGGGCGTTTTGATATCGTTATTACACCTGTCTGTCGTATTTACCTTGTTTTATATTTTTTACAGTCTTTATCGCATCTGTCTGCTATATTCCCTTTCGTTATGGGTGTGTTGCTATCTATATCACACCTGTCCGCTATGTTACCTTTCGTTTTGGACGTGTTGATATCTTTATTACACCTGTCTGTCGTATTTACCTTGTTTTATGTTTTCTAGTCTTTATTACATCTGTCTGCTGTATTGCCTTTCGATTTGGGTGTGTTGCTATCAATATCACACCTGTCCGCTATGTTACCTTTCGTTTTGGGCGCTTTGATATCTTCATTACACCTGTCTGTCTTATTTACCTTGTTTTATGTTTTCTACTCTTTATCGCATCTGTCTGCTATATTGCCTTTCGTTTTGGGTGTCTTGCTATCAATATCACACCTGTCCGCTATGTTAATTACCTTTCGTTTTGGGTGTTTTGCAATCTTTATTACATTGTGTTATGTTTTCTAAAGTTTTTATCGCATCGCTCTGCTATTTTCCTTTTCGTTTTGGGTATGTAGCAATCTTATATCACATCTGTCTACAATTATTTAATTTCGTTTTGGTTATTCTACTTTCAGATTTTTCTGTTATATATTTCCCTTGTTTTAGGTATGTTACTCTCTCTATTTTACCTGTTTGCTATATCCCTTTCGTTTTGAGTACGTTGTTATTTTATCCACACTTTTTGCCCTTTCGTTTTGGGTATTTTGCAATCTTTGTTACACCTATCTGCTATATTTTTCTTGTTTTATGTATTCGCAGTCTATCGTATCTGTCTGATGCCTTCCCTTTCGTTTTGAGTATGTTGCGATCTATATTGTATTCGTCTGCCATATTTCACTTTCGTTTTGGGTATTCTACAATCTCTATCACATCTTTCTTTCATACTGAATTTCGTTTTGTCATATTTGTCTGCCATATTTCAGTTTCGTTTTAGGTATTCTACTAATTCTTTATCACAATTGTCTGCTATATTTACTTTCGTTTTGGGCACATTTCCTTATCTTTATTGCACCTGTCTACTGTATTTCCCTTGTTTTAGTTATGTCGCCATCTTTATTACACTGGTCTGCCATATTTCCCTGGCACATTTCCTTATCTTTATTGCACCTGTCTACTGTATTTCCCTTGTTTTAGTTATGTCGCCATCTTTATTACACTGGTCTGCCATATTTCCTTCCGTTTTAGGTATTTTGCCATCTAAATCGCATCTCCCCGCCACAGTCTATTTTGGGTCATGCCTCTTTTTTTTTTATCATACCTGTCCATTCCTGTGATTTAAGTTTTCTGTTATCTCGGTCACACCTGTCTGTCACATCTCCTTATCACCCGGGTCCTGAGAAAACTAGAGGAAAACTAACATTACATATCACATGAAGAAACGTGAGTGAAAGGACACAAAAACAAAACAAAAGGGTCACTGATCAGGAATGGAACTAGATTTGTAGGCATCGTGAGCGACAGCAATAAAGAAAAGAGAGAAAGAAAGGGCTGCTGAAGGTCATGGCTGTAGGTGAGAGTGTAGACTAAAGCAGAAGGAAGAGACTAAAGGGGCTATTACACTGGGTAAATTTTCCGTGGACCTTCAGTCAAACCACAATTTCCGCTAGCGTGGTTCTCATTTGTTTCTTGTTATTGCTGATGATGATGATGGTGAGTAATACCGTCGTCCTTTGGTGAAATCTACCGTGGCTTTGGAAGATCGTGGACACGTCAGAAAACCATGGAAATGTGAAAACCACACCAGCGGAAATTGTGGTTTGACTGAAGATCCACGGAAAATTTGCCCAGTGTAATAGCCCCTTGAGCCGGTCAACTCAGGTCAGACAGGTAACTTGCATGCAGAGATTAAAACTAAGATAAGAAAAGCTGGACGATTAAACCATAAGGATAATATGATAACAATGGCTTTAATGATGCTGCGCGTAGATAGATAATGATAATGATAATGACAGTAATAGCAGTGACAAGATATAAAAGTTGAACAAATAAACAGTACTAATAACTATGCCAACAATGTCTTTATATATAATAGTAGAGAAAGTAAAGGTTTGGTAACATACTAAACGTGAACAAATGAATAATGAAAATAGTTGGAGGTAAAATTTCAATTCAATTTTTAAACAACAACAAAATGCCACAAACCAACAATAACCAATGAAAATAAACATAACTGACTTTTTTTCTGCACGTAGATAATTATATAAACGACAGTGACACTAAAAGCACTGGCAACATATTTATGAAAGGTGGAAGAATAAAATAATGGAAATAAAAAACTGAAATACGAATAAAATATGAAGAAGAGTAGAAAAATAATGAAAATAAGAGAGCTAAAGTTTCAACTGTGAACTTATAAGAGGTAGACGAGTAAATATGTAACAATAAAAAAAAATAACAGAATAAGAACAAGAACAAGACTACGAATTCGAATAAAAATGATACAGAAAACAACAGCTAAAATTTCAAATCAACATAGAAAAGGCGAACAAATAAACAACAACAATAATAAGGAAAACAATAATAGATACATTAACAACAAAACAAGACTACAAATACAAATAATAACAACAACAAAAAAAAAAACCGGGAACGAGGTAAAATTTCAACTCCACGCTTCCCAGGACGGACGGACAAGTGGCAGAGTTGAGCCCTAAAGGTTACAGGACAAACTAAGGCCGTGAATGATGGAGCTGGTGGATGCAAGGTGGTGGTGGTGGTGGTGGTGGTGCTGGCTGGCCCGCCCTTAAAGGAGGAAGACCACAAGGAAGGGAGGGGAGGCCACCGCTGCTAAACACTCGGGCAGCAACAACAACAACAACAACAACAAAGTAAGTACGAGGTCGCTGTGGGGAAATAGATAATGAGTAGAGCAAATAGTATATATATAGGAAATGAATGAATATGTGTAAATTAATAGATAAATAGAAATAGATGGAAAATATATAGAAGATAGTCATACTTGTTTATTAAGGTGAGGAGGGCGAAAAAAAGTGTGTGTGTGTGTGTGTTCTCTATTCATTCTTTTTTTTACTTCTTGTACTTATTTACTACTGTTCATTTGTTTGTTTGTGTATTTACTTATTCATTTATTTGTTTGTATAGTTTGTTTGTTTTGTGTTTGTGCGTTTTTTCCTTCACTTTTTTATATTTGTTTATTCACTTAATTGAGTGTTTGTTTGTTGGTGTGAAATTTACTTATGCAGTCAATTATCTATAGTGTTTGTGTTTATATGTATTACACACACACACACACACACACACACACACACACACACACACACACACATGTATACAGGGAGGGGAGGGGGCAGGAACATGCATAGTCATTATTTCTTTTCTGATCTAAATCTTTCTTATCTACAAACTAAAGAGATGCCTATACTCTCTCTCTCTCTCTCTCTCTCTCTCTCTCTCTCTCTCTCTCTCTCTCCTATACAAATTATGTCTTTTTTTATTTAATTACTTATTTTCTGGCATTAACTTCTCTTATCTATAAATTAAACTCATGCATATTCTCCCTCTCCTCTATCTTTCTCTTTCTATCTATCTATCTCTCACACACACAGTACATCATCTTTATTTCATTATTTCGTTTCTGATCTGAACTTCTCATATTCTACAAGCAAAAGTGATACGCGTTCCCTCCCTCCATCTCTTTCTATCTATCTCAATTTTTTTCTCTCCCACACACAATGCATCTTCTTTACTTATTTTTTTTTCTAGTCTCTCAACTCTCCTGAAGAACTAAATGGAAGACTAAAACAGGTACATCTCCGTCACTATAACACCCTCCTCTCCCTTCAACCCCGCCTTCTCCCTCATTATTTAATCGTGCCAGGCCGCATATACGTGACACTCATGCACCAGGTGAGCGACAGTTCAGGGCAAAGGCTCCCGCGCTAACTTCATTTATTTACTGAGTTGGCGTGGATGGTAACAAATAGCTCGGTACATAAGCTGCCTCTATCGTTATGGCAGTCATGAAGTGTATAAATAGTCGCGTGTAGCTGTGTATGTGTTTACTTGGAGGGAAGGGCAATATAGGAAGCGATAAGCAGATGGTGGAACAAGAGAAATGGGAAAAACCCCAGACAGGAACGGAAAACGGCCAGTCTTGGGTTGAAAAAGATTTTTTTTTAACTCGAGTCGAGGTACGATTGCACTTCGATGTCACGAATCCAAGTACAAGTACAAGTACTCAGCTCTTTAGGCGAACTCGAGTTCAAGTGCGAGCACTTTTGTGATATATTCGAATCCAAGAACAAGTACTTTTTAGTGATTTAACCTTAAGATTTTTTCTGCTCTTGACAAATGGCAAACTGCCAACCTTTCTTTGCCCTGAGTCACCTCACATGACCTCAGTGTCACCTCACCCCAGGGCCCAGGCCACCGAACCTCCCCGAGGCCCAAGCTAAGGACGCACTTTTGTTAATCCCTCACCCTGACCTCACCTCCACTCATGCAGGTCGTCAAACACCACACCAGCCACACGTTTGCATTTTTGGTTGTACTCGAATGTACCCGCAAGTGTCGAGTACTTGGAATCCGAGTACGAATTCAAGTACAAGTAGTACGGAACTTTTGACACCGAGTACGTATAAGTACAAGTAATTGATGTTGCGTACTGAAGTACGAGTACATGTACTTGGATCCGAGCATGAGGCCGCTCTGTCTCTGCCTATCCCATACCTTCCCCGGGCTAGGCGAATAGGGTAACACATTAACAGGTTACAGAAGTGAAATGGTTACCTGTGCTGATGTTGCTGAGGAGGGAAATGCGTGTGCGAGAAGTGAGGGAATGAGGAAAGGAGAGCAAATTTAAACTTGAAGCCTTGTAGGAATGTGAGGTAGATTGGTATAAAAGTAAGCACCTACCTGCCTGTTGGTAGTGAAGAGGGGCAGAGAGAAGAATGGCCATAGGGAGAAAGGGAATGAGCAAAGGAGAGCGTATTTGTTACACTCGAAGTCTTATAAGAACGTGAGGTAGATTCGTATATAAATGAGTAATGGTGATGAAGAAGGGAATGAGGGAAGATCGTATTCACCTCTGATCGCCTTTAAGGTTAGATTAGGTTAGGACTCGTAAGAGAATAGTATACAACGAGAAACAAAATGAGGCAGGGACATAGGAGAGGTGAGAGAAAAGGCGTTGAAAATAAAAAGATAGGGAGTGGAAGATAAGAAGTGGTAGTGCGGGAAGGGATGAATGAACGAAAGAATAAATGGATAACGAACAGATAGAGGACGTGAGCAAGGTGACGTGAATGGGGGGATAAGGAGGGGGAAGAGGAGGGGGAAGAGGGAGAGGATGAGGGAGTGACGTGGTATAAACATCATGGGTGAGGTTATGAGAGAGAGAGAGAGAGAGAGAGAGAGAGAGAGAGAGAGAGAGAGAGAGAGAGAGAGAGAATGGGACAGAGTATGGTGGTGTGTGTGTGGAGGTGGTGGTGGTAATGGTGATGGGAAGGAAAGTGGAGCGAAGAAGAGGTAAAAAGTGCTGTGGATGTGAGAAATTAAATAATAAAATGTGGAATAGGAGTGTGTAAGAGGGAGGTAAGATGATAACACATGGTAAAGGTGTGAAGGCGTGTGATAGCAGTGAAGGAAAGATGAAAATAATGTATACAGTGATCAATGTCATGGCTGTGCGTATGAGAGGAGGTGTATATAAGTGTACTGGTTAGTCTATGGTGTGGAGACAGGTATGGTGGTGGTGGTGGAGCGGTGTGTGAGGGCGAATAAAGTAGATGCTGGCCGCCTGTTATAACACACACACACACACACACACACGCTAACGCAATCTTATACGCACGCCACACTCTCTCCTCACACCGTCCTAAGTGCGTGGTAGCGTTACCGAACCGCATAGGCAGTCAACCATACGCTTCTATTAAAGTTCGAGCATCCCAGCATTTAAAGTGGCTAGCTCCCTTACCCTGCACGATAAACCAGAGGTAAAAGTCGCCGTTCACCCTCTCCTCCCCTTTTCAAACCTCCCGCGCTCTCCTCCCCGGGCATGCGCAGTGGGCCCGTTAGCCAACTTTCTTTATTTTTTAGTTACCGCCTTTAATAACTGCGACACTGCTCTCAGGCACACAGGTCAAAGGGTGAAGAGTCCTGAGATGTGAATGTGATTTATGTGCAGCATGAAGCCAGTGAAATAGAGGGTTGAGGTGAGAGAGAGCGCCAAATAATAGTCCCGTCAAATGTTAACTCCCGCCAAATATTACTCCCGTTAAATTTAGTCCTCCCTTCGAGATGTCCCGGATGTTGGTGGAGTCAGTATCTGGTCTCTCGTGGTCGGGGCAGGGTGTGTTGTGTTGTTCTCTGGTCTATTCCCATGGAAGGTAAGGTTCCTTCTTGATAATTCCTCCAATAGTGAAAACCGAGGTGCTAGAGCATGGAGAGTGCCGTAAAGTGTGTCCAGGTGGTGCCAGTACAGTGAAAACGTGGAAATATAAATTTTGGGTGACGCCTTCGATCCCTGCGTGAGGCTGCCGTGTGTGTGCCGCGGGGACCTGGCGAGGAGCCCGGGGACTGTGGCGGCCCCGGGGCGTGAGTACCGCTGTGGGGACGGGGAGTGTGGGTGTCTTGTCTGGGGAGGTGCATCAAGGGTGTGTGGGCAAGCTGGGAGGTGGTCAGAGGGGAGCGCGTAGCGTGCTCCTCCTTGCACCGTGTCTGGCGACGCACTGAGCTCTGAGGGACTGTGACTGGGCCTCGTCGGCGGGTCTCTCTTGGCTCCACCTTCTTCCTCCTCCTCTTCCCTTGCCCTGTGTGTCGCTTTGTATCGCTTTTCGTATGTCCTGGCTCTCGATCATTAATCCCTTCTGCATATTCACCCATCCACACACTGGTTTTTCATTAGCGTTACAGTATATTTATGGTTCCTCGCTCTCATACACTATCGCCGCGCTGCTCAGCTCAGGGTCACACTCAACATGATTTCGGCGCCCCAGTACATACCTACACTTATTTGGCAAGGCTTTCACACGGTTTTCATGCATTTCCAGGGGTAGTTTCATGACCCATCTTGTAGTTCAACCCTTCTCCTGTACCTGGAACCTAAAGAGAATGGTTAGTAGGCCTCGATTCATCTCGTTTTCGGCCTTTGGATATTGTTGGTGTGGGAGACCTTCTGCCCCCCTCACTCAGCCTGCCGCCGCTAGTCCGTGATGGCGGGAACCGTTTCCACCCCGCCCGCCGCTCGCCTCCGCGCCAGCACACATGTGAACGCTGCCACCACCACCACCACACCACCACCCTCCTGCTACTGCTGCCCGCCCTGCCTCACCTTGCCCTACCTCGGTCTTCTTCACCTCACCTGCCTCAACACCACATGAATGGGCGTGGTGGTGGTTGAGGTAAGGTGTGGTGGATGAGTAGGTAGGTAGGTTATACTTATGTAGCAGGAGGCTGTGTTGCGTTCATGTGGCTCACCTCTGGCGGAGAATCGAACGTGTCTAACCTGCTCTACCCCTCATTGTCTTACCCCGCGGACCAGCATGTGTGTGTGTGTGTGTGTGTGTGTGTGTACCCTGGTAAATGTTTTAATAAAGGTATGCACGTGCGGAAAGGAAGGGAGGCAGGCAAGCATGGAGGGAGGGGATAATCTTTATATACAGTTCACCTGCGTCTGTGTCCTGGGAAATAGTGGGAACCTGTTCGTGTGTGTGTGTGTGTGTGTGTGTGTGTGTTGTCCAGCGAGCGACTCCCCCCGTCACCTCGTTATTCATACGTTCCTCTGTAAAATATAAGGGAGACCTGACTGATTTTTTAGCATAGAGCATAACGTGGATGGGGGAAGATAAGGGATGAGGAGCGAAAGGAAGCCTAGGAAAGGGATGGAAGGAGAGGAAAAGAGCGAGGAGAAAGAAGAATTGGGAGAGAGGGAGGTTAGAACGAAGATGAGGCTAGGGAAGGGATAGGGAGGAAAGGGAAGGAAAGAAAGAAAGAAATTAATTAAATTAGGCAAGGTAGAACGGAGGTAGGAAAGGGAAGAAAAATAGCGGGGAGAAAGAAAGAATGGGAGGTAAGATTAGGAAAGGGATAGGGAAAGGAAAGGAAAAGAGCGAGGAGAAAAAATGAAATGAGAGAAGTTAGATTCAACCTGCATTTTGAGATCTTGGTATCAGCCGGCCATTGAACAGCGGATGGGAGAGTGGGCGGCAGGGAGATGCGAGCGGTGGGACTTTGGTGAGAAGCTTGACCGCCAGCCACACACCGACCATCCCGCCGGCCTTGGGAGGGAATTGAAAAAAAAAATGCGAGTAGAGCCGTTCCTTCTTACGCAACCAGGAAAAACGATGCCTATTTATATTTTCACATTTGTGCACGTATTCATTTATGTAATTTATACACAAGATGTTCTTCTCCCTGTTTTTTTTCCTTTCGGGGAACATGACTTGCTTGGGAGTGTGTGTGTGTGTGTGAGAGAGAGAGAGAGAGAGAGAGAGAGAGAGTATTGCGTGTAACCTTGAGACAGAATGAGGTTACGAGTGGCACAGCAGAGCATGATGGAAGCCGTGTTGTCTTTTCTTATTATTATAAAAGACGAATCAGAGAGAGAGAGAGAGAGAGAGAGAGAGAGAGAGAGAGAGAGAGACGATAAGCTGCCTGTTAGCATCTCCCAAACACCTGAGAGGCTGAGAAAGAGAAAATGAAAGTAAAAGCAATCAGAGAGGTAGAAAAACGAGATAGTATTGAAGATAACAGAAGTAGAGGGACTGAGGGGGAGGGTAATAAAGAGGTGAAAAACCCAAGTTAATTCTTCAGTCAGGTTGAGGGTCAAGGGACAGGGTGAGAACTGATAGTCTCCTCCGCGTAGGCTCATCGACCAGATAACTCATCCATCCGACTTCCTAACTTTGTCTAGCTGAGGGGAGGAAGAGAGAGAGAGGGGGGGGGGGGGGTGATTACGGTATGGCATGATGTTGCTTATTCTTGTATTATATCAGAAGGTTGTAATAAAGCTTCATGTACAATGGAACACACACACACACACACACACACTCACATTCTTTCTCCTCGCTAGTTTCCTCTCCCCCATCCCTCTCCTTCCCCTTCCATCTCTTTCCCAGCCTTACCTTCGTTCCTCATCGTTTATTTTCAGGGGACAAACATCGTTACAGAAGCGTCCTTGTTGCAGGTTAGATAGAGTACTTAGGCAGAGGAGGTGGTGAAAGGCGTGAAAGAGGATAGGTTAGGGTGGAGTCAACACCTTTTAGATCGTTTACATTCTTGGCACTCGAGACAGTTTTGTTTTTGTTTTCTTCTTACTTTACTCGATTACTAATGGTCTAGCCTCTCACCCAGTCGGTCAGTCATTCATTCATTCAACCTGCCACCCTATCAGTCATTCAGTCAGTCAGCTAGCCATGCATCCATTCAGCCATCCACCCAGGCGATACGTCAGCCAGTCAGTCAGCTATCCATCCTCCAGCCAATCATTCAGTTTGCCTTTCAGCCAGTCAGTCAGTCAGTCAGCCACCCATCCAACCAATACGTCAGCCAGCCAGTCAGTCAGTCATCCAACCAATACGTTAGCCAACCAGTCATACATTCAGCCATCCATATAGCCAGTCATCCAACCAATACGTCATCCAGCCAGTCAGTCAGTCATTCAGCCATCCATATAGCCAGTCATCCAACCAATACGTCATTCGGCCATCCATATAGCCAGTCATCCAACCAATGCGTCAGCCATTCAGCCATCCATATAGCCAGTCATCCAACCAATACGTCATTCAGCCATCCATATAGCCAGTCATCCAACCAATACGTCATCCAGCCAGTGAGTCAGTCATTCAGCCATCCATATAGCCAGTCATTCAACTAATACGTCAGCCAGTCAGTCAGTCAGTCATTCAGCCATCCATATACCCAGTCATCCAACCAATACGTCATCCAGCCCGTCAGTCAGTCATTCAACCATCCATATAACCAGTCATCCAACCAATACGTCATCCAGCCCGTCAGTCAGTCATTCAGCCATCCATATAGCCAGTCATCCAACCAATACGTCATCCAGTCAGTCAGTCATCCACATAGCCAGTCATCCAATCAATACGTCATCCAGTCAGCCATCTAGCCAGTACGTCATCCAGCCAATCAGTCAGTACGTCAGCCAAATCCCCCCAGAGAACAAAAAACACTTGACGGGAGAGAGAAACAGCGAGGGCAGCAGCACGCGCACACACTATTCTGGTAATAACACTGTCCCGCTTGAAGAGGATGATGCCACCAGACAGCCAGACCGCGCCGAGCGTAAACATTCTGCTGACCCCCACCCCCTCGTCTCTCTCTCTCTCTCTCTCTCTCTCTCTCTCTCTCTCTCTGGGGGTGTGATCTGTCCTCAGGTTTTAGGTTTAGCAGCACGAGGAATGGTGTAGCCAGACATGACGGTGTGTCTACGTGGGTGTGGGTGAGTGGGTGGAGGGATAGGTGACAGTAGCGTTTGTATGGAGTAGTGGGGTTGTCAGGTTATGAGTTTTGTTGTGGGTATGTTGGGTACTATATGAATGAGATCTTTAGATTACTCATTGTGTTTAAATAAGGCTGAGAAGGTGGTCATGAGTGGGGTGATCGGGAACGGAGGCGCTGCTCGTGTCTGCAAGGGTTCAAGGAGTCACGGTTCACCACACCCATGCTTGAACTCGTTGCCTCGCTCCTCTCCCTCCCTGCCTCCCTCAAGCCTCACATATTCCTTTTCATCACGCGGGAAAGGGATTACTATCGAGTATGACGTTGCAGATCGGAATGCAATTACTTTAACATCACCCAGCCACCCTCACTTCCACGACCAATGCTGATTTTTATTAATATTTTTTGGTGTTGATTGCGTTTGAAAATTTTTGCGTAATTACTGGGAGATATTCTTTTTGGATTAGTAGCGTTTTTGTGTTTGTGTATGTGTGTTTGTTTGTTTGTTTGTATGTAGTATTAGTGATCGTTTGTGTAGGAATGTTAATTTAGGATCTCACTTTTCTCAGGTAAAGTCACAGGTAGATTACAGATTACAGCACCGTCTTTACTCAGGTGGATCCAGGTATATATAAGCCGGTCTTCTCAATAGGTTTTGTTCGAAAGTTAAGCAACACATTCTGCCCAAAGCCTCCCCTGTTCATTCTTTCTCCCTACTTTCCTTTTCTTTTATTTCCCTTCCCTTTCCTCCCCATATTCTTCAACATTTGGGCGTCCAAGTACACACATTTGACAAGGCTTTCGCAGGAGTTTTGGGCATTTCCAGAGGTAGTGTAATGACTCTGGTGGTAGTTTGACCCTTCTTTTGCACCATGAACCTAAAAAAAACACTCATTAGAACGCAACTGATCTCTTTTTCGGCCTTTGGGAATAGTTGATGTGAGAGGTGAAAGCGTCTGAGAATAGAACCAACCTAAGCCTCTTTCCGATGGCTGTAATAATAATACTTCTCCAAAGGCATCACGTGTTCCCTCCCCTTGATGTCGTAAGGGTACATATATACTGATCCTGAGACGGGTGGCGAGGGGGTGAGCTTAGTTTCATCTCATGTCTTGTATCGCTCCGCTTCTGCTTCGGGCCAGACAGAGTTGAGAGCCGAGTCGTGGAGATCAAGCTGTCTGTCTCCTCAGGGTTCAGAGTAAGGCAGGCGAGGGGAAGGGAAGATAAGAGAGAGGATAGATAAGGGATGGGGAGCGAAGGTAAGGCTAGGAAAGGTATGGAAGGTAGGTAAGGGAAGATAAGGAAAAGGAAAGAGAAAGGATGGGTTGTGAAGGTAAGGCTGGGAAAGGTATGGAAGGGAAAGAAAAGAAAAGGGATGGGGAAGCGAAAGTGAGGCTAGGAAAGGAATAGAAGGGAAGGGATGAGGAGTAAAGGTAAGACTATAAAAAGGAAAGGAAATAAAATAAGAGAAAGGGAAGGGAAAGGATAAAGAAGGGATGGGGAGCGAAGGTAAGGTTGGGAAAGGTATGAAAGGGAAGGTATGGGGAGTAAAGGTAAGTCCAGGTAAGGGAAGGGAAATAAAAGAAAATAGGGAGAAAGAAAGAATGGGGGGCGGGGTTATAGAAGGATAGGGAAGGGAATGAAAGGAAAGGTATGAAAGGGAAGGGCAGATTAGAAAAGGGAAGGGAAATAAAAGAAAGTACTATAGTAAAAAGAATAGGGAAGGTTTTGGGTAGAATTTCACTTGAATAATTAGAGAGAGAGAGAGAGAGAGAGAGAGAGAGAGAGAGAGAGTGCCTGACCGTGGTAAGTGCACCGAGGAGTGTGTGTGTGTGTGTGTGTGTGTGTGTGTGTGTGTGTGTGCTTGACCCGTTAGATTTATCACTGCGTTGTGCTCTCTGTCCCTCTGTCTGTGTGTGTGTGCGTGTGTGTGTGTGTAGGGGCCATGTGCGGCGCCAGACCCTGTTATCAGTACGCAATGGAAACAGAGCACACACACACACACACACACACACACACACACACACACACACACACACACGCACACACACAGGTGATAAAGATCTTAGATAAGTTGCCAACAGAGCTCCATCAATGAATCTAATGCCTTGCCAAACAAAACAGTATGCCGAAAATACACACACACACACACACACACACACACACACACACACACACACTAATTTAGATATTCTCATGGGTGATTACTCCTAGGGCGGGACACGATACGAGTTGACTCAGTTCAGGAAAAACAAATATAGTTTCTTACGGCAAAGGAAACGGCTCAAGGGTAATAAACAAAGAAAAAAACAAATCTGTCCGTTAGACGCTCCTGTCAAAGCAACCAGAGGGAGTAGGTAACGATTAGGATGGGTAAGAACACACGTAAATCACGCAGAAGTTAATAGTACTGCTCATTAATTAAAGCACCGTGATCCCTAGACCTAACCAAACCTAACCTGCTCCTGTCCTAACTTAACCAGACCTAACCTAAAGCAGCCTAGCCTCACCTAACCTAGCCTAACAGTACCTAACCAGACCTAAATTAATAAACTAGCCTAGCCTAACCTAACCTAGACCTAACCTAACTAACCTAACTTAACCTTGCCTAGCCTAACCTAAAGACGACCTAACTTATCCTTGCCTTGCCTTAGCTATACCTAACTTAGACCTAACCTAACCAAGACCTAAACTAACCTTGCCTAGCCTAACCTCGACCTTACCTAACCTGACCAAGCCTTAACCTAATCTATCAGTACCCTTCTGGCCGTCAGTGGGTAATGCTGTTGTTGGCCCAGGTCATCCAGATCGCATCCTCGCGTGTTGTCAGCCACCCAAATAAGTTACCACGCCAGAGAGAGAGAGAGAGAGAGAGAGAGAGAGTCAGTCAGTCAGTCAGTCATTATGCTCCCTAACAGTACCATCTAGAGTCCATTTAGTAGGATAGATTCAGCGCATTCTCATCTTGTTTATTTTTCATCCTGTATAGCTTTCTCTGCTTCTTCCCCTCTTCGCGCCTATGTCCTTTATTTATTTCCTTTATTTATAAGGTGGATAGCAAGAAAAGAAAGTGAATTAGTAGGAAAGGTACAGTGTGAGGAGGGGAAGAAAGTGTAAGTGATGCAGGTATCTTAGTTGATGGTTCTGATGACAGCTGACTGGCTTTTGACTTTTTCTCTCCGTCTCTTCTTCCTCCACTCAGCCTCATCCCCCTCCTCCTCTCCCCCCCACACATCCTCTATTACCTCTGTCCCATCATCCATTCTCTCTGTCCCTCTGTTCCATCGTCCATTCTCTCTGCCTCTCCTTCTGTCGCTCCCTCTTTTTCCACTAAGCCTCTCCCCCACCCTCCCTTCCACACACATCGTTCATTATTCATATTACCCTCGTTGTCACCATGCATACTACTACTACTACTATTACTACAACTACTACTACTACCTAAGAAACCTATCCCTTACTCCATTCATTGCCTCTAGTACCTACATAGCATTTCCTACTGTACCCTTTAGTCAATTCTCCTCTACTGTATATACCCTGTCAGTTATTTAGTCAATTATCCATCATCCTTTTTTATAATTATCCACCTTTTTAACTATCCACTGCCATGGCAAGTGTTAAATGTACCCTGTTGATTATCCACCTGTATACCTTGTCAATTCTCCACTGCCAAATTACTATCCATTGTTATTGCGTTTGCTCCCATTGTATGTATGTATGTATGTTCATATGTATGTATGTATGTATGTATGTACCCTGCCATTTAACCACTATATATACCCTGCCAGTTACTATCCTCTGTACCCTCTCATTTACTATATATATCCACTACCATTTCGATTATCCATAGTATACCCTGTCAACTATCCACTATACATACCCATACCCTGTCAATTATCCCCTATACCCTGTCAATTTCCCACTGTACCCTGTCAACTATGCACTATATATACCCAAACCCTGTCAATTATCCACTATATATACCCTGTCAGTCATTCACTTTATACCCTCGGTCAATTCTCAACTGCACCTTGTCAATTCTCCACTATACCTACCCTGCCAATTCTCCACTGTACCCTCACCTCGTCATCACCACGTAGTACACAGCATGTCCCACTGTACCCGGAAGCAGGAGGTATGTCGGGGTGTTGGCAGCGAGTGAGGACGGGGGGAATTTTAGGCTGATGGTGGTGGTGGTGGTGGTGCCCTATGCCTCTCTCTCCCTCTCTCTCTCTGGGTGACTCCTGACCTGCCTCACCTCCCACCTCACCCCCTTGACTGACTTGGAAAATGTCTCTCGTTTTTCTCATTTACCTCACCTGCAGTTATTTATCTCCCAGGGTTCTTGATGTTGCTGGGTATGTTTGTGTGTGTGTGTGTGTGTGTGTGTGATGTAATTATTGTTCAAGGGATGTGTTGTAATCTCTCTCAGGCTCTTGTTAAATTTCTCCTCCGTTACACAGCTTCCCACTCTCTCTCTCTCCTAGGGTTGTCAACGTGGCTGGGTAGGTGTGTGGGTAGTTTAGTTATTGATGAACGGGTCTGGTGTAAGGGTTAGAGGGTAGGTGACTTGGTGGATGTATAGATGGGTGGGTGGTTGAAGGGCGGAGGGTTAGTGATTGGGTGGATGTGTACGTAAATGTGTGTGTGTGTAGGTGGGTGGGTAGATTAGATGGCAGGTTAAGTGGATGGGTGAATGTGTAGTACTGTAGATGGATGAGTGATGGGTTGGCGGAATAGGAAGGTGGGTAGATAAGTGGATGTTTTGATGAATGGATGGGTGCGTGGGGGGCAAGTTAAGAGGGTGGTTGGGTGACTGGTTGAATTACTAAGTGGGTGAGTCGCAGTGTAGATGATGTTTTTTTTCCTAGTTTCTGAACAGTTTACCTCAACACGTGCCCCAACATTAATCGCCCCAAGATAATAAGAAAAAAAAAAGAAATAAAAACGAAAGTGAAAACAACCACCACCACGCTTAGAAGGAAGAGATGCCAAGAACACACACACACACACACACACACACACACACACACACACACACACACACACACACACACACAGAGCAACACCCTCACCACCACTATCACCACTAACAACATCACCAGCACGTTTTATAGTTGCCTAGTGTATGTAGTACCTGGCGGGGTATTCTTGGCACCTGCAAGTATCCTCATTCATATTAATGCGACGCCGCTACACACGAGGCCGCCTGTCTGTCTGTACGGTGAGCGCGAACGTGTGTGTGGGTGAGAGAGAGAGATGAGGGAACGTTTCATGTGCTGCTGGTGGAGATAGAGGAGAGGAGGAGGATAGAAGCTGCGTTATACATAGGCCTACAACCGTACACTTCTACCTACTGTCTTCCCCCTTCCCCCCTTCCCCCCTTCCTCTTCTAGCTTTACCTTTGATTAGAAAAAAAGTGAGAGGAGGAAAAAGAATCTACACCATACAACGTTAAACTCCTACCAGCTGTACTTCCTTTTCCCTCTTTCTCTACCTTCTCCATTAATACTCTTCCTCATCCTCTTCCTCTTCTAGCTATACCCTTGATTAGAAAGAAAATGGAAGAGGAGGAGGAAAAAGAAGCTATATACACCCTATTGGACACTCCTTTGACTTCTATTCAGGAGCAGTAAGTAGCGGGCTTTTTTTTAATATTTTTCTTTACGCCCTTGAACTGTTTCCTTAGCTGTAAAAAAAAAAAAAAAAAAAGCTACACTCTACCAACTGTACTTCCTCTTTCCAGCTTTCTTTACCATCTCCATTAATTTTCAACCTCTTCTTCTTTTAGCGATATCGTTGATTAGAAAAAAAAGAGGGAAGAAGAGGAGGAGAAAAAGGTAAAGAAGGGAATGGGAGCTACATCATACACTCCTATTGTCTTTCCTCTCCCCTCTACTGTATTTCCTCCATTAATCATCTTCCTCATCCTCTTCCTTTTTCAGCCATTCCCTTGATTAGGAAAAAAAGAGGAGGAACAACACAACACAGCATAGCGACAGAATAGCTCTCGCACCAAAGACATCAAAGGCAATTCATCCTCACAGCCACTCCATCACACTCGTTCCTTGCTCCTCTCTCCTGTGTTTCTGTACCCAAGTGCCTGAAGGTGGGTGAGGTTGTTATTGTTTTGGTGGTGGAGGAGGAAGCCGAGGAGGAGAAGGAGGAGCAGTAGCGTTAACTCAGTATAGTTCAGGTTAGAAGCGTCAATGTGGTAATGTTCTTGCAGGCGATTATGTATTCTGACAGGCATTCCTTGATTCCTGCGATTTTCAGTTCGTGTCTCTCCACCTCAAGGAACAGATGGTATTTTTTTTTTTCATCAAGGGGCAGCTCAAGGGCAAAACAAAAGAAAAAAACGCTAATCACTGCTACTATAAAATAAAAAGTTGAAATGAATGTGGCCAAAAGAGAGGTCAGTTTCGGATGGAGAGGTGTGTGGCAGGTTAAGTGGATGGGTGAATGTGTAGTACTGTAGATGGATGTGTGATGGGTTGGCAGAATAGGAAGATGGGTAGATAAGTGGATGGCTAGATGAATGAATGGGTGAATGTGTTGTACTGTAGATGGATGAGTGATGGGTTGGCAGAATAGGAAGGTGGGTAGATAAGTGGATGGCTAGATGAATGGATGGGTGAATGTGTTGTATATACTCTGTAGATGGATAAGTGATGGATTGGCAGAATAGGAAGGTGGGTAGATAAGTGGATGTCTAGATGAATGAATGGGTGCGTGGTGGCAAGCTAAGAGGGTGGTTGGGTGACTAGGTGAACTATATACAAAGTGGGTGAGTCGCAGTGTGAATGGTGATGCTTTTTTTTTATAGTTTCTGAATAATTTACCTCAACTCGTGAAAGAAGTCAAGTCACAACTGGTTATTCTTGTATTGAAGGAAGGCACAACACAACTTCAGTGAACATAACAGTCTACGTAGTTCACCCCAGAAACGTCAATGTTGAATTCAAACCGTTTACTGCGTCCGGCATTCCTTGATTCCTCTTGTTTTCATTCCCTCTCTTACTAACGTCGGTATTCTTAGACGCCTCCACCGCTCACATCAACAACTTTCAAGGCCCAAAAAGGAAAGGAATCAGGTTCTAATTAGTGTTTTCTTAAGTTCACGAGACAAAAGAAGAGTCAAACTACCACCAGGGTCATAAAACTACCCCTGGAGAGCCTCAAAATACCTCCGAAACCCGTGTCAAATATGTGAGATTGAGAGCCGAGATGTTTAAGAGTATGACCCTAAACCCTAAGTGACTGATGGTAAGCGATTATTTTTATTGCGGAGGAACAACACTCAACAAAAAACATCAACATAATATATACTGGTTCACGCAAGAAACGTTAATGACCAAGCTATATTTACTCCCGTCAGCCCCTCTCCATTGATTTATGTTCTTTTAAATCTCTGTCCCCCCTCCACCCCAAGGCCAGACATTAGGTCATTATTTTTTTATAGAAGAGGATAAACCACATGCCACTGAACTTAACACAATACTAGTTTGCGCAAGAAACGTCAATGTTCATATTCTTTTCATACCCTGTCTCATTAAACTCCAAGGCCAGACAGGAGGTTTATTTTTGTATTGAAGGAGCACCACACAACTTCGATCAACACAATACTAGTTCACGCAAGAAATGTCAATGACCAATATATATTTACTCCCTCAGCCCCTCTCCTTTGATTCCTGTTCTTTGCATTTCATTTCTTAGTCCACCCGAAGGCCAAATATCAGGTGGTTATTCTTGTACTGAAAGAACGACACACAACTTTGATTAGCACAATACTAGTTCACGCAAGAAACATCAAGTCCAAGCTATATTTATTACCGTCATCCACCCTCCATTGTTTCTGTTCTTTACACTCCCTCTCTAAGTCCACCCCAAGAACATAGGGAGATTGCAGTACAGAATAAAGCACATGCCATTAAGCTTACACATTGCTAGTCCACGCAAGAAACGTCGATATATAAGCTATTTTTACTTCATTATCCCCTCCCCCATTGATTCCTGTTCTGTGCATTCCCTTTCTTAGTCCACCCCAAGGCCAGATACTACCGGTTATTCTTGTAGTAGACGATAAACCACATGCTTTAAAACTTAACAAAATATCGTACTCGTTCACGCAAGAAACGTCAATGTTCATATTCTTTTCATACTCTGTCTCACTCCACGCCAAGGCCAGACGAGGTTTAGGGTCGTATTAAAAGACATTTCGCCGCCCAAGAACACATTTGACAAGGCTTTCGTAGGACTTTTGGGCATTTCCAGTAGTTTTATGACCCCGGTGGTAGTTTGACCCTTCTTCTGTATCGTGAACCTAAAGAAACACTCATTAGAACCAGACTGACCCCTTCTTTGCCCTTTAGAAGTAGCTGATGTGAGTAGCGAAAGAGTTTTGTAATACCAACCTTATTCTCGTATTGAAGGAGCACCACTCAACTCCTACTTATATCTTGCTTTAATGAACGTCAATGCTCAAGGTAAAGTTACTCCGTCAGCCTCTCCCCGTTGATTACAGTTCTTTTTCATTCGGTTTTAGTGCTTGATTGTTGGCGGTTATGCACGTAGCGGAAAAGGAGCGGAATTTTAACTCTCACGCTTATACTTATTCAGGCACTCACGCCATTATTCCTGTTCTCCTTTCATTGCTCTCGTGTCGTGTGTCAGGGACGTTATTCCCAGACGCTTCCGGCACTTAATACAATTTCCAAAGGTCACAGAGGGGATCAGTTGGGTTCTCACGATTTTTTTTTTTTTTTTTTTTTTTTCATGGCGCAGAAGCTTTTGGCACATTATCACGGACTCAAAAAACTACCCATGGAAATACAAACACAAAAACCTCATCAGTGTTCTTTTCATATATATGGTGCAGAGGCCTTGTCAAACTATCACAAGCCCGGTAGCAGCGGGGATCATGTTTCTTAATGGTCCCTCCAAGCGAGAAAAATGAGAAAAATCACCCCTCACACAAACCATTTCATAATATATATCAAAGCATTTGTGATTAGATTATGTATCATCTGTTTTGGGGGGTTTATATCATGGCACAAATTTGGCCCGTCGCTGCTACACGGTAAAGCCACAAATTTGGCCCGTCGCTGCTACACGGTAAAGCCACAAATTTGGCCCGTCGCTGCTACACGGTAAAGCCACAAATTTGGCCCGTCGCTGCTACCGGACTAGGCTATTAAAACCACTCTTGGGGACACTAACACAACCTCTGCGTAAGCCTTTTCAATGTGGGTGTGTAAGCCCCGAAATGTTGGAGATGGGCCTCAGTAGCTACAGTACGAGTGGCAGACGTATGTTGTTATCTTTGTAGTGGGGGAGACCCTGAACACAACTTAGTAGCCTATTAATAGTACACGGGCAGGCTATTTATTGATGTCGTTAGCTGTTCCTCTCCTTACCCAGATGTTGCGGCCCCAAGACACGACGAACCAGTAATCATCTTTTCTTAGTGATAGTCACCTTAAGGCAGGCAATTTATCCCTTCAATCACTCCATCACACTCTCGTTCCTTGCTCTCTTGTGTTGCTATATAGTGTGTGGTTGGATCATGCTTGTCTTTAATTATTGACTGGGTATATATAACAGACTCTGGCCCTCTCTTTAGGCTACTCAAACTGTCCTCTCTCCATTTACAGTGCGATTAGCTTATTTTTTTTTTATGTTGAGATGCATCATTAACTGTAAAAAATAAAGTTCACGATGGTACGGTTGTCTTTTTTTTTCTTTTTTTCCCTCACTAAAAGAAAAGTTCACGATGTTTAAGTTCAGTCAACCGCGCAGTTATCCTAGTTGTTGTTTTTCTTTCCTTTCTCTGTGTTAGTGACAGTTTCCCCAAGGCCTGATGGGGGTGGGTGGTTATGTCTCGTCTGTTTGATGAGGGACGACACAACACAACACAACAGCAGTGCACGATGAAAAAAAGTTGACACGCTACTATATGTTTTGTCAGTCACATTTATCAGTTTTCCTTCCCTTCCTTCCCATGCGCTATTAATGGTTTTCAGGCAACTGGAGCGCTCTTCCTTTCTACGTATTTGATAAGGAGAACGAACGCAACACAACACAGTACCCAGGAACACAACACAGTACCCACAACACAACACAGTACCCGTAACACAACACAGTACCCGTAACACAACACAGTACCCACAACACAACACAGTACCCGCAACACAACACAGTACCCTCAACATAACACAGTACCCAGGAACACAACATAGTACCCACAACACAACACAGTACCCATAACACAACACAGTACCCAGGAACACAACACAGTACCCACAACAACACTACCCACAACACAACACAGTACCCGCAACACAACACAGTACCCACAACACAACACAGTACCCGCAACACAACACAGTACCCACAACACAACACAGTACCCAGGAACACAACACAGTACCCACAACACAACACAGTACCCGCAACACAACACAGTACCCATAACACAACACAGTACCCAGGAACATAAGTTAGCACATATTTTCTCCTGTAAGTTATCCCCATTCCTCTGCTCTTCTGCCTTCTCTGTTAGTTTTGCCATCAATTAAGGCTTTATTATCGGGGCAAAAGTTCACGTGTCCGTTAAGATGCTCTTTTTCCTCGGAGAGTTTGCCTCTAGCTACTAGGTAACGGTAATTAAAGCTGATTGAAGTCAAATTTCTCCCTGCGATAGTTTGTCAATAAAAAATTATAACGATGAGCGAGTAAAGAGATGATGAAAGAGTCAGCTGGTGAGTCTCGATTTGCTAACACCAGTCTCCTATATATAGTTCCTGGTGATAAGTGGGTACGCTTCCTATCTCTGTTTGATAAGGAGAAGGAACACAGCACAGTACTTGGGAACATAACGCTAGACGACAGTATATAGATAGATCCGTGTGTCATTATCCCGAGCAATATCCCGATGATACATAGATACATGGCCATTCCTATCCCTGCATACCCTTTTGATGTAGCCATTCATTCATTCACACCGTCAGCAAGTCACCAAACAGCCAGTCAACCAGCCAGCCAGCCAGCCACACGCGACCCATATCATGTGTGCCAATATCCCGAGCATTACCCCTGTCTGGCCTTGGTGCCAGCTCCAGAGGGTCATTGTGAACGTGGGAAGTCAGGAAGTCATAAATACGAACCCGGCAAGAATCATGGCCTTCCCCTCTTCCGCCGCGCCCATCCAAGCAAGTCAGAGAGAGAGAGAGAGGGAGGGGGGCTGGGGGGGGGAGCGTAGCGGGATCGGGAGATGATTCAACTGACGAAGCGAAAGATCTGGGAGAGGGGGAGAAGAGGAAGGGGACGCTGCTGCCGGGGGAGGGGGGAGGGGAGCTAAGCCAAGGCCACTCTTTGAGAAGGCCGTGGTGGTGGTGGTCGCGGAGGGGGAAGGGGGAGAGGGAGGACCGGGATAATGTTTTTTTAATTTTTTTTATTTAGTGTAATGTTTATTGTAAGGGGTTATTGTAGTTTTTTTATTAGTATTATTGTTGTTAGTAAAGTTTTTTGATTCATATGTATCACACCTCATTGGGCTCCTCTACTGTACGGTGTGTGTGTGTGTGTGTGTGTGTGTGTGTGTGTGTGTGTGTGTGTGTGTGTGTTTTAGCTGAGAAAAATAATACAACCTGCGAAATATCATATATCTGTTTGTGGTTTTGATTTCTCTCTCTCTCTCTCTCTCTCTCTCTCTCTCTCTCTCTCTCTCTCTCTCTCTCTCTCTCTCTCTCTCTCTCTCTCTCTCTCTCTCTCTCTCTCTCTCTCTCTCTCTCTCTCTCTCTCTCTCTCCTACATACGTGTGCTGTTATTTTATTTATTAATTTATTATATTTTTTACTTAAGGATGGCATTTTAGGAGGTCAGGTAAATAAACAGATGTAATACAGTTGAGAGAGAGAGAGAGAGAGAGAGAGAGGGCGGAGTAACCTGCACGTATATAAACCATTGATCGAAGTCAGAAGGAAGGGAGGAAGGAAGGTCACGCACATGGAAGGACACACCTTTATATATAATTTTACCAGAACCACCTGCGTAAGTGTGTGGGAGGGGGGGGGGGGAAAGGGAAAGCAAAATCGCACGGCCCTAGGAACAAATCTTTTTTTATTTAATTATTTTTATTTTTACATCTTACATAGTGATAAAACAAATACTTAAGCCCATATTTTTAAACTTCTCGGCTCCTCAGTTCGCTTGTTTGAAAAGCCTCGATTAGAACTTGCTGGGATTTTCATGGACTTTTTTTTGCGACCCTACTGATAGATCTACACGGACGCTACATCATGAAAGAAAGGCCTCTATTAGAAGTTGCTGGGATTTTCATGGACGTTTTTTTGCGACCCTACTGATAGTTCTACACGGCCGCTACATCATGAAAGAAAGGCCTCTATTAGAACTTGCTGGGATTTTCATGGACTTTTTTTTGCGACCCTACTGATAGTTCTACACGGCCGCTACATCATGAAGGGAAATGTCACCCATGAAAATCGGGCTAGTCTTCTCTGTGGCCTTGGGAAATAGAGCTAATAATAAAGGGAGTTCGGTACGTTTAATACTATGGACCTTAGGACTTTAGAAACCCCTTAAAGAGTCTTCCTTCTCCTTAAGCCTTGATAATCCTTAGAAGACTTGTATCTATTGAAAACAACGAAAACAAGTGATATAAAAAGTCCCTAATCAGCCTTGAAATAAATACACAGCCCTTGGGAACTACTTTAGGTCACGGCCCGTATTCTCGTATTCTCAAACATTTCGTGGCCTACACACTCACATTATAAGGCATTCGTAGAGGTTGTGAGTATTTCCAAAGGTTGTGTTATGAGCCTAGTGCTAGTTTGACAAGACTTCTACACCGCGAACATGAAAAACACTGATGAGAACCCAATTAATCCCCAATGTGTTAATTTTCTAGGGGTTGTTTTATGAGCCTAGTGATAGTTTGACAAGACTTCTAGACCATGAACGTGAAAATCACTCTTGAAAACCCAACTAATCTTCTATATGTAATTTCTCAGGGTAGTTTTATGAGCCTAGTAATAGTTTGACAAGACTTCTAGACCATAAACGTGAAAATCACTCTTGAAAACCCAACTAATCTCCAATATGTAATTTCTAAGGGTAGTTTTATGAGCCTAGTGATAGTTTGACAAGACATCTAGACCATGAACTCTTGAAAATCCAACTACGTAATCTCCTTTATGTATTTTCTAAGGGTAGTTTTATGAGCCTAGTGATAGTTTGACAAGACATCTAGACCATGAACTCCTGAAAACCCAACTACCTAATCTCCTTTATGTATTTTCTAAGGGTAGTTTTATAAGCCTAGTGATGGATTGACAAGACTTATACACCATGGACGTGAAAAAACCCTCAGGAGAACCCAACTAATCTCCTCTGCGGCTTTTGGAAATAGATGTAAAAGTCGGAAGCCTCTGAGAATAAGGTCCATTGCATATCTCTCGTGACGGGTCTGACTCAACTTTATATAGGTAGGTTGATAAGAAGGTGGTCGTATAGATGGTTGTGCTGGCAGGTACAGAGGTAACAGACGAAGGTAGGGTGATGTGCTCTCTCTCTCTCTCTCTCTCTCTCTCTCTCTCTCTCTCTCTCTCTCTCTCTCTCTCTCTCTCTCTCTCTCTCTCTCTCTCTCTCTCTCTCTCTCTCTCTCTCTCTCTCTCTCTCTCTCTCTCTCTCTCTCTCTCTCTTCTAATGGTATTGATCAAGTGTCCCTTCCCTTTGAGATGCGGGGAAGGAGAGAGAGAGAGAGAGAGAGAGAGAGAGAGAGAGAGAGAGTGAAAGAAACGCAGCAGGGAGGAGAGAAGGGAGAGGGTGAAAGAGGAAGGGAAGATGAGAGGGAGAGAAGAGAAAAAAAGTGAGTGGAGAGGAGGAAGGGGGAGGGAGTTAAAAGGAGAGAGAGAGAGAGAGAGAGAGAGAGAGAGAGAGAGAGAGAGAGAGAGAGATAAAGATGACTGAAGGGAGAGAGAAGGAGAGGGAACAATGGAGGAGGAGGAAGAGGAGGAGGAGGAACAGATGGAGAAGAAGGAAAAGTTAGATGAAAGAGAAAGGAGGAGGAAGACGAACAAGAAGAAGAACAAAGGGAGGAAAATGGAGAAAGCAAAATGAAAGAGAAAAGAGGAAGAAGGAAAAAAAACTAAGCGGAAACGAAGGAAAAAAAAAAAGAATGGAAGAGGAACAGGAAAGAGGAAAGTGAAGATGAACAGTAAAGGAAAAAAAATGAAGATGAGGGAGAAAGGAGGAGGAGGAGGAGGAGGAGGAGGAGGAGGAGGTGAAGGCGAAGGGGAAGGCTTTTGGTCGGTCGCTCGGTCGGTCTTGCTCGGTCGATACTACTGGTGTTGCTGGTGCTCTTGTTGTTGTTGTTGTTGTTGTTGTTGCTCATGTTGTTGCTGCCGTCACCCAGTACTTGGCCCTCTTACCTCCCTCCCTCCCTCCCTCGTCTTCTCCTCTTTCCTCTCTCCCTCTTCTTTTTTGTTGTTGCTATACCTTCCTTTCTTCCTCCCCTTCATTTTTTCTCTTCCCTTATTCTTACCTACCTTTCTCTACCCATTTCACCTTTCCATTTTTTCTTCCCTATATTTCTTTCTCCTTCCACCTCACTTTCTTTTTTTGTCTATCTCTCTCCATCCTTTTTTCCTCCCATTCCCTTCTTTCTCCTCCCATTCCCTTCTTTCTCCTCTCATTCCCTTCTTTCTCCTCTCATTCCCTTCTTTCTCCTCCCATTCCCTTCTTTCTCCTCCCATTCCCTTCTTTCTCCTCTCATTCCCTTCTTTCTCCTCCCATTCCCTTCTTTCTCCTCCCATTCCCTTCTTTCTCCTCTCATTCCCTTCTTTCTCCTCCCATTCCCTTCTTTCTCCTCCCATTCCCTTCTTTCTCCTCTCATTCCCTTCTTTCTCCTCCCATTCCCTTCTTTCTCCTCTCATTCCCTTCTTTCTCCTTTCATTCCCTTCTTTCTCCTCCCATTCCCTTCTTTCTCCTCTCATTCCCTCTTTTCTCTTCCCGTCTTCACCTTCATCTATTATCATTCCTCCTGTTCCTCTTCCTCCCATTCTTAATCATTCTCTTCTTCCTCCTCGTCCCTTCCTTTACTTCTACTTCCTCTCTCTCCCGTTTCTTTCTACTTTATCTTTATCATGTATCATTTCTTCTCCGTCTTTCTACTTATCTTTCCATTTTAAGTTCTTTCCCTTCTCCTTCCGCCTCTTCTTTCCCCTCCCTTCCTTTTTTCAGCCATCTTTTTCCCCTCCTTCTGCCTTTTCCTTCGTCCTATACTATTCTTCTTCTTTTTCCTCCCCGTTCCCATTCCCAGTACTTATTTTCCCGTCTCCTTCCCTTCCTTCTCTCCCTGTCTTTACCTTCTTCATCCCTTCATCTCATACCATTCCTCCTCCTCCCTTCCCATTCCAAGTACTTCTTTTTTTCCCTCCTTCCCTTCCTTCTCTCTCTGTCTTTACCTTCTTTATCCCTTCATCTCATACCATTCCTCATCCTCATCCTTCTCTTCCTCCTCCTTTCCCATTCCCAGTCCTCTTCTCTTTCCCTCTCTCCCTCTCCTCCTCCCTTACTCCCACCCTCTCCCGCCACGCCTCCCTCAGCTTTGCTCTTTAAGGAGAACAAACAGACATTTCTTAGCCTCCTCTCTCGCCCCCTCAACTTACGAAGAGTCGAAAAATTTGCTTCTTTCACTTTCTCGCTTTTTTTGTTTTTTTCTCTCCTACTTCCACCCTTTTATTTATTCATTTATTTATTTATTTATTTATTTTTGGCTAGTCTAGTATTGTGTGTGTGTGTGTGTGTGTGTGTGTGTGTGTGTGTGTGTGTGGAGAGAGAGAGAGAGATGGATTGCATTATTCTTTCCATCTGTCTGTCTGGTTCTCTCTCTCTCTCTCTCTCTCTCTCTCTCTCTCCTACACACCCTCTCACCCCCTTCTCCTCCATCCCATCTTCACCCCACTCTAGCCTGCCCCAACGAGAGAAAACCGGGTGAGGGGTGAAAGCAGAATCAGGGTGGGGCGGGGCAAGACGGGGTGGGGCGGGGGCAAAGGTGTGCGTGTGGGGTGGGGTGGAGGGGGGGGGGAGCTTATTTATCTCTTTTTTTTTCTTCACATCATTGACGGGGCGTGAACGTGCCAGAATATACACCGTGACCTCTTATATATCTGCCTTAGTCTATCTTCATCTTACTCTCTACAGGTGTGTCTCGTGTGTTCCGTGTGTGTGTGTTCTTACCTGTGTGTTTGTGGTTATTGGTTTTGGGTGGTGATTTTTTCTTTTTCTTTTTTTAGACAGGTGGTTTATTCAGGTTAAGGTGCAGGTGTGTGTGTGTGTGTGTGTGTGTGTGTGTGTGTGTGTGTGTGTGTGTGTGTGTGTGTGTGTGTGTGTGTGTGTGCGTGCAGTGATAATTAATTTCGTGGTATAATGTGCTTTCACCTCCTGTGTTGCAACTGCCTCCTCTACTACTACTACTACTACTACTACTACTTTTTATCACTATTCGTTGTTTATTATCTGTTCAATCGTCTAACAATAGTGTACTTTTACCCGTCTCTCTCTAACCTCAAAACCTCTTAAAACACTACTTTCTCATAGCATAGGAGGCAGTCAAGGAGAAAGAAAACAAACAAACAAAGACAAGCAGACAAATAAAAGCTCGCAAACAAATAGCTTCCAAAAAAAAAAAAAAAAACCCACAAGTGAAGACCCAAAATTGCACGTCTCCACCTGTATTACCGTCTGTATTATCTGTATGACCTGCGTGTTAGTGTTACTGGGGCTGTTCTCCATTGTTCTCTACAGTATTACGTAGTTAGGTTCCCTGTAGCACCGTGACCTCTAACTTACATGCAATAACTCACTGGGCAGGGTTAGTATTCGTGTTCAGTATCATTTTAGTGGGAGGGGGACTATGATATTATATGTGTGTGTGTGTGTGTGTGTGTGTGTGTGTGTGTGTGTGTGTGTGTGTGTGTTTATTTGTCTACTTTTCTATATCTATTTTTCTCCCCCTCGCGTTGTTAGGAAGTATGGAAAAAGAATAGAGAGATGAAAGCAAATATAGTCTACCCTTTCCTCCCTGCATGTGTGTGTGTGTGTGTGTGTGTGTGTGTGTGTGTGTGTGTGTGTGTGTTTATTTACCCATCTAGTCATCTCTCCCTGAAGGTTGTTAAGAGGTATGGCAAAAGAATAGAACATAGAAGAATAGATAAAAAAATAGAAAAATAAATGCAAACCCTTCCCTCCCTGCATGTGTGTGTGTGTGTGTGTGTGTGTGTGTGTGTGTGTGTGTGTGTGTGTGTGTGTGTGTGTGTGTGTGTGTGTTTGTCGCCCCTCCCTCCCTCCCATCATTCCACCACGGCCATCACGCGTCCAATTGAAGTTTGTTAAGCGTGAAGGCGAAGTAGCAAGTGCGCCAGTAAACACACACTATATCTCGCCAACGACCCCCGAGCCACACTTGCTGGGGAGGGAAGTAAACACTCGCCAGACACACCGCAGTACAGAATTTGCGACGTTATGTGTAGGTCAGAACTATAGCGGGTAACCGAGGGGGAAGTTTTTGGTCTGGGAGTCGGTTAGGTTAGGTTAGGATAGCATTCGTAACCTAACTTATCCTAACCTTCGTATAGTATCTGCATCCACCACCACCATTACGAGTAACTCAGAAGTATAGTGGGTAACCGTGCGGGAAGAATCTCTTGGTGTGGGAGTCGGTTAGGTTAGGTTAGGATAGCATTCGTAACCTAACTTATCCTAACCTTCGTATAGTATGTTCTTCCACCACCACCATTACGAGTAACTCAGAAGTATAGTGGGTAACCGTGCGGGAAGAATCTCTTGGTCTGGGAGTCGGTTAGGTTAGGTTAGGATAGTATTCGTAACCTAACTTATCCTAATACTAACCTTCTCCGTATAGTATGTGTTTCCACCACCACCATTACGAGTAACTCAGAAGTATAGTGGGTAACCGTGTGGGGAATTCTTGGTGTGGGAGTTGGTTAGTTAAGGTTTATATCGGTAATGTAACCTAACTTAAACTAACCTTTGTACCACCACCGTCACCACCATTACCAGGTCATAACTATAGTGGGTACAACCTTGTGCGAAAATACTTAGTCACAGTCTGGGAGGCGGCTATAGTCCAACCATTTCAAATATAGTCCTTCTAGGCGTTCGATTCCGCGGGTCCTTTCCTCGCTTCTGTTCTGCCACACAGTCCCAACACCTATTTTTCCTTCTCATATGTTACCTATAGGGAACATATGAGAGGAAGGGATAGGTGTTGGGACTGGTGGCAGAGAAAAGGGGAGGAAAGGGCCCATGGAATCGAAGGCCAAAATGGACTATTTGAAATTGTTTGACTATAGGTTGGGGTGGTATCGGTAACGTAATCTAAGCTAACCTAACCTAAGCTAACCTAACCCAACCTCTACAGGATTTGCAGCCACCACCACCATTACGAGTAGGGCAGAACTATAGTGGGTTACCGGGGGGGAAGCTCTTGGTCTCAGTCTCTCAGTCGGTTAAGTTAGGTTAGGTTAGGTTTATATCAGTAATGTAACCTAACCTAACCTAACCTTCTCAGTACAGGATTTGGAGCCACCATCACCATTACCATTTCGAGTAGGTCAGAACTAGAGTGGGTAACCGTGGTGGAAACTCTTGATCTGGGAGTCGATTTGGTTAGTATGGGTAAATTTATCCTAACCTAGCCTTCTCCGTACCGTATTTGCAGCCATCACCACCATTACGAGTAGGTCAGTGCTGAAATGGGTACAACCGTGGGGGAAACTCTTGGTCTGGGAGTCGGTTAGGTTAGTATGGGTAAATTTATCCTAACCTAACATTCTCCGTGGAGTATTTGCAGCCATCACCACCATTACGAGTAGGTCAGTGCTGAAGTGGGTACAACCATGGTGGAAACTCTTGGCCTGGGAGTCGGTTAGGTTAGGTTAGTATCGGTAACGTAACCTAACACAACCCCAAAACTAAGGTCCATTTCTTAAACATATCGGGCTCCCATTACGACTATTTTTCAGGGTCACAGAGAAGATTAACCAAGTGTTCATGGGTGATTTTACCGTTCATGGAGCAGAAATCGTCAAAAAGTATCACTATGAGCGCAAAACGGTCCATAAAAATCCCAGTCACTTATACGATGCGCTCTTCAGACATGCGAACTGATGTGCCGATACGTGCTTTAGCGTTTCCTCCCAGACTGTACCCTTTCTAGCTCTAACTTATCCCTCATAGTGGTGGCTACGAGTACTGCACGTAGGAGGTTAACCCGGTAGCTGCGGGGATCATTTTTCTTAATTAAAAGCCCCTGTTAGCGAATTAATGAGAAAAAAATCATCACTCACACACACCATTCCATAATAAATATCAACGCATTTGTGATCAGTTTATGCATCATCTATTTTGGGGGGTCTTTATCATGACTAAAAATTTGGCCCGTCGCTGCTACACGGTAAAGCCACAAATTTGGCCCGTCGCTGCTACCGGGTTAAGTCAGGTTACATCACCACTAACCTAACCTAACCTAACCTACTTCTAAACCAAGACCAAGGTTTGATCAATTCTTTCACTGACCATTACGTGTACAGCTCATCAAGTTTGTGCTCGTATTATACCTCCATGACAGCAAGAACGGAGAAAGGGAAGGAGTTATTGTCAGGTTGGGATGAAGGCAAGGATGGAAGGAAATGATGAGGTAAGGATAACAAGGAAGGAGGGAGGAGGAGGAGGAGTAAGTTAGGTTAGAAGGAAGGCAAGGAGGGAAGGAGAAGAATAAGTTAAGGATGACAAAGAGAGAGAATGAGGAGTAAGTTAGGATAGGAGGAAGGCAAGGAGGGAAGGAGAAGAATAAGTTAAGGATGACAAAGAGAGAGAATGAAGAGAAAGTTAGGATAGGAGGAAGGCAAGGAGGGAAGGAGAAGAATAAGTTAAGGATGACAAAGAGAGAGAATGAGGAGTAAGTTAGGATGGGAGGAAGGCAAGGAGGGAAGGAGAAGACTAAGGTGAGGTAATGATGGCAAAAAAAAAAAAAGTGAGGGAAGAAGGAAGGTTAGGCGTACATGACCTTATTAGTAGCGGTTCCACGGACTGCATGAGGAAGGAGGGAAGGTCAGTAACACTTCACATTATTAGTTGGGGTTCCGACGGACTGCATGGGCGTGAACAGTATTTGAACCTCCCATTACGAGGGTCACACGCCGTCACATAACCCGCAGTATAGCCAATGCCGGGATATAAGGTTGACTCAACAGCGGTGTGAATAGCAGCTTAGAGGTACGTAATAGTTCAGTAAGTCCCGCCAGACCAAACCAGACCATGCTTGCAGGGCTTGAAGTCACCATAACGGGGATCACATTCACCCGGGGTCGTAGGGAGGGGGGGGAGGAGAAGGGGGAAGGGGGTTTAAAGGGAGGAACGGTATGGATGGGTAGTAATAATGCTGGGAGGTGTGTGTGTGTGTATGTGTGTGTGTGTGTGTGTGGAACTGCGACACCTGGGGAGAGGGATTAGGGGGAGGGAGGAAGAAAGGTAAGGGGAGGGAGAGGAAGGAAGGAAAGTAAGGGGATAGGAGGGAGGGGCGTGGCGTGAGAAGGGAGAGGGTTGAGAGATGGGTGCTTTTGTGTGTGTGTGTGTGTGTGTGTGTGTGTGTGTGTGTGTGTGTGTGTGAGGTGAAAGTCGACCGTCCCGTTTATTGCTTTGGTTCCGCGTGAGTGCGTGGGAGCTACGTTCGTGCAAAGGGGGGGAGGGGGAAGGGGGAAAGTGAGGAATGGAGGGAGGGGAGGAGGCTGGGAGGAAGGGAGGGAGGGGAGGTGAGGTAAGGATGGCAAGGAGAGAGGAGTAAGTTAGGTTGTGATGAAGAAGACCCGGACGAAAGGGAGGGGTGGATGGCAAGAAAGAAGGGAGAAAGGGAAGAGGAGTTATAGTCAGGAAGGTAAGGTAAGGTAAGGATGGCAAAGAGAGGGAAGGAGGAGGAGAAAGACAGGAAGGAAAGGAGGGAAGTTAATGATGGCCAGGAGAGATAAAGGATAGAGGAGCTGGAGTCAGGTTGGGATGATAGCAAAAGGGAAGGAGAGAGGAAGGTGAGGCAAGGATGACAAGGAAGAAAGGAGAAAAGGAACAGGAGCAGGATTTAATGAAGGCAAGGCATGGAGAGGAGTAAGGGAGAGGTAAGGATAGCAAGGAAGAAAGGGGAAAGGGAAGATGAGCAATAGTCAGGTTGGGATAGGGGCAAGGATGGAAGGAGATGATGACAGGGAAGGAATGAGAAAGAGGAGGATTAAGTTGGAAGGAGGGAAGGAAGGGAAGACAAAGAGGAGTTATATAGGTGAGGAAGAGAAGAGGAGTAAGCTTGGGTTAGGATGGCAAGGAAGACGAGAGAAAGACGTATCATTTTGGGACGAAGAGGAGGAGGAATGGAGAGGAATATGCTGAGATAATTATGGCTAGGAAGGAAGGAAGAAGGCATTACCGCTGTCAGATGTGGCGTGGAAATATAACACTACATATGCCAAGCCTTTTTATTTATTTATTTTATTTTACTTTTTCTGGAGTGCTGTCTTAACTTCGTATATACACCTGAAACTATAACATTACCAAACTTTTTTTTTTTTTTTTTTTTTTTTTTTTTACTTGAGTATGATGTGTGAGCGTGAAAAAAAAATATATATATGTAACATCAAGTTTGTCTGTGCTCGTATTATAGTCGGGTTCTGCACGCGGAAAAGGGAGGTAAAATTAATGGTATTTCTTTTTTATATTAGTGTGGTTATATATATGCATGGAAAAATACTCTGATTTTGAGCGCGTTAGAGATTGAATTAATGCATTTGCGTGTAAATAACTTACTCTGAGGGTCTCCAGTATTTTATCACCTGGTTAATGAGTTGTAAGTAAGGTGTGTGTGTGTGTGTGTGTGTGTGTGTGTGTGTGTGTGTGTGTGTGTGTGTGTGTGTGGTTAATGTGAGCCTCACACACACACACACACACACACACACACACACACACACACACACACATTACACACCTTTTTTCATTTAGTAATTCTACCCCTGCATCTACCTTGCCTTGTCATCATCGCGAGTTCGTCCAGGTGTGAGGGGCGTCATTAGGGACAGGTGCGGCAGACAGGTGCACCGGAAATGGCAGAAAGCACTCACGTTGGGGCTTTCCTCGCCGCAAAGGTCACTGAGGAGCGTGGGGCTCATGCATACTGGGGAGAAGGAGGAAGAGGGGAGAAGGAGGAGGAGGAGGTGGAGAAGGAGGAGCAGAGATTTACCTTATTGAATGTTATTATAAGGAGAAACATGCAGTATTATTTATTTATCATTTACTTAGAAAAAAAAAATCACTGGGGTATTTACCTCATTGAAAGTTATATATTGTGAAGCGAAAGTTGCATTATAATTTCTCTGTCAATTACAAAAATAACACGACTTTTCGGTTACTATACTATCCACCTTAGTCTTGTTTTCTAAATATTGTGATCTATGTATACTTATTTTCAACATGATCAGACTAACCTAACCAGATCAGACAAACTAACTTTACCTGTCAAGACCAGTCACCTTTCCAAACCTTATTTAACCTAACAAGATCACTTAACCTAACCTAACAAAATCACCTAACCTAATCTAACAAGATCAGACTAGCCAAACCTAACCTAACCTAACTTGACAAAATCATTCACCTAACCTAACTTTACTAGATCAAACTGTCCTAAAGTAGCCTAATCTAACCTAACCAGATCAGACAAACTAACCTAAATTAACGTAACCCCAACAAGATCAGACTAACCTAACCTAACCTCATTCTCTCTCTCATTCTCTTTCTCATTCGTAGTCTTATTCTCATTATCATTCTCTCTCTCTCTCTCTCTCTCTCTCTCTCTCTCTCCCCTAACCTAACCTAACATAACCCTATCAGACTCATGCGTTTTGGCTCATGGCGTTGCCTGTCTGTCTGTCACCTGTATCGATTGAGAGGCGGCGGTGGGGACGGCTCCTTAAATTTTCATGGTTCCCACGCTCAGGTGTGTATTTCACTTGCGCGCCATTAAATCAGCGTATTATTAAAGGTGCGACGCTTAATGCACCTCACCTGATTTATGAGGAGCCGTCTGAGGGAGGGGCCGTGGTTTGGCGTGGTGGTGTTTTTCTTTTTCTTTTTTTTTTTTCCATCAATGTTTTTTTCTCATGATTTTTTTTTTTTTTTCGTCTTTCTTCAGTGGTCGCTTCTCGTGATGCTTTTCTTTCTGTTTTTTCAATGTTCGTTTCTGATAATGCTCCTTTTTTTCAATTTCTTCAAAGGTTTTTTTTTCTAATAATGCTCCTTTTTTATTTCTTCAATTCTCGTTTCTGATAATACTTTTTTTTTTTCTATTCAATGTTCGTTTCTGACAATACTCATTTTTTCTATTTCTTCAATGCTCGTTTCCGGTTTTTTTTTTTCTTTAATGCTTGTCTCTGATTCTATTTTTCTTGCCTTTTTCTTTTGTCTTTTTGTTTATTCGTTTTTTCGTCTATTTTTTGTTATTTCCTTCATGTTTCTGGCGTTTTTTTTTTTTTTTATTATTTTTTTTTTTTATATATATATAACTGTTTCAAAGGAGACGAATTTGGGAAGCGAGTGATGTCTTGTAAGCTGTTGAGGACTGATTTTATGCTTCTTTATGCCATTCTGATATTCTCTCTCTCTCTCTCTCTCTCTCTCTCTCTCTCTCTCTCTCTCTCTCTCTCTCTCTCTCTCTCTCTCTCTCTCTCTCTCTCTCTCTCTCTCTCTCTCTCTCTCTCTCTCTCGAAATGGTGGGGGGGAAGGGAGGGGAGGGGGATGTCTGTTGTATTTGTCAAGAGATTACGCAAAAAAAGAAAAAGATAATGTTTGTTTTATTGTATCTCTTGCACACACACACACACACACACACACACACACACACACACACACACACACAGCCGTTAGATATATACGTACTTCATTAGCCGTTCGTTTCGTGTTTTCATGGAGTATACAAATTATAGCACAAACAACAACAACAAACAGCCTTGCCAGACTTATACGTATAGATATGTAATCGGCTTAGTTCAGTTCAAAAATTTTCTCGTATTTCTAGTTTACATGAGTATTTTTTTTATTTTACGTTAATTCTCCGCTCCCCACAAAATACCCTAATCTTTTTTCTCTTCACTTGGTTATCTCTCTTTACTCCCTCCCCCTCTCTTCCCCCTTCCCCTCCCCCCTACCATGCCAGAACCTCCTCCTCCTCCCCTCATTCTCCTCTTCCCATCCCTTGCTACCCCTTCCCTCTATCCTTCTCTACCTCATTTCTCCTCTTCTCTTCCTCTACATCTCTTCTCCCTGTCTCTATCCTTTCTTCTCTTCCCCTCTTCCTTTTCGCCTTTCTTTTTAATTCTATCTGTTTAGGCATTTTCCTTTATTTCTACTTTATTTGTTGATTCTACTGTAGTAATTCAAATCCCCACAAAAAAAATATATCACAACGCCTAACTTTCTCGTCTTCACTCTTGGCTACGTCTCTTTCTTTACTGTATTGTTATTTTTTTTACTTTTATCAGTTCAGTCATTTTCCTTTATTTCTACTTTATATGATGATTCTACTGTAGTAATTCAAATACCCGCAAAAAAAAAAAAAATATCAAAACGCCTAACTTTCTTGTCTTCATTCTTGGCTACGTCTGCTGCTTTACTATTTTCTTTTGTTATTTTTTTTTACTACTATCTCTAACACTTGGGCTGGTGTGCAAGTGTACCATCTAAAACAAACCCCAAAAGTACATCTAAACTCTCTTCTCTTCACTTCGTTATTTCTATTTCCTTACTATTTTTTATCATATTTTCATTTCTATTAACACTATTTCTAACACCATTGAGCGGGTGTGCCAGTGTACCATCAAGGTCTCCAGGTGCTAGCCATCCCTTATCTCTCTTATCAGTCTCAAATCGGCGAGGTGCAGACATACAGACAGAGACAGGCAGAAAGGAGGCTCAGGGAGATTGCCTTGAGTGGCGGGCAGAAGCGTACGGGAGGAAAGAGTGAAGGGAGATGAGGGAGAAAAGATGCTTAGAGTGGGGGAAGGGAATAGGAGAGGAAGAACCATAGGGGGAAGAGAAGAGAGCAGGATAAGGAATGGAAGAGAATTGAGGAGTAAAGGGAGAGAAGTTGAAGGGATAGTGGACGGACATTCAAAGGGAGAGGAAGAGAGAAGTTGATGAGCAGTGAAAGTAAGGAAGGGGAGAGGGAAAAGGATAAGAGTAGATAAGAGAGGAGAGGAGCTAGTTAATACAGGGAGGGAAGAGGGAAGAAGATAAGGAATGGGACGACTAGGGGAAGGAAGAGAAGATAGCAGATGAAGGGGAGAGAAGGGAGAGGAGAGGAGCGAACCAGGAAAGGGAGTGAAAAGGAGAAGAAACAGAACCGGACGAGTAGGAAAAGAGAAAGGAGGAAAGGAAAAGAGAAAAGGAGAGGAGAAATGGAAGATGGGAATAGATGTAGAACTGAACGAGTAAAAAAAGGGAAAGGAGAAAAAAGGAAGAGGGGAAGAGAAGAAAGGATAGAGACAGGGAGAAGAGAGGTAGAGGAAGAGGAGAAAAGAGGTAGAGGTTGAGAAGAGGGGAGAGAGGGAGAAGAAAGGTAGAGGAAGAGGAGAAAAGAGGTAAAGGTTGAGAAGAAAGGTAGAGGTAGAGGTTGAGAAGAGGAGAAAGGAGGTAGAGGGGAAGGGGAGTTTGGGGAGGATGCAGAAGGAGATGCAGCGAGGGGAGGATGAGGAAGGGGCAGGAACACCGAGGGGAGGGAGGTTGACGTCCTTGCCTTGTGTCCGTGGCAGCGGTGTGTCGTGTGCGAAAAGCCCAAAAGAGCTGATTGATTTATTGACTGCCTTTGCTCCCACCTCGAGGTTAGATTGAGCGACCGAACTCCCTCCCTCCCCTCACTTCCCTCTTCCCCTCCCCTCATACCATGCCAGAACCTCCTCCTCCTCCTCCTCCTATCATTCTCCTCTTCCCATCCCTTGCTATCTCTTCCTTCCCTCTCCCTCTGTTCTCTTCCTTCTTCCTCCTCTCCTCTTCCTCCTCCCATCCCTTGCTACCCCTTCCTTCCCTCTCCTTCTATTCTCTTCCCTCCTCCTTTTCCTCCTCCTCCTCCTCCTCCTCCTCTTCCTTGCGTTATTTGGTTGACTGGCTGACTGGTTGCATTGATAGGGCTGGGACATAGCTTCCTGTTCTTCTTCCTCCTCCTCCTCCTCCTCCTCCTCCTCCTCCTCCTCCTCCTCCTCCTTCAAACTTTCTTGATCTAAAGTTAACAGTTACTTAGATTAACTTTACCTGTCCCTCTCTCTCTCTCTCTCTCTCTCTCTCTCTCTCTCTCTCTCTCTCTCTCTCTCTCTCTCTCTCTCTCTCGCTAAGGTTTGTCAAGTCCTCGTAATATTTTTTTTCTTTTCCGCCAAAGTTTGCTGGAAGTTAAGACAGGTGTGGTCTGGTCTGTCTGAGGGCTTGTTGTCTGACTGGCTGGTTGACTGACTGACCGACTGGCTATTTAGATGGTTGGCTGACTGACTGACTGGCTGGCTGGATATATGGTTGACTGGCTGACTGGCTGATTGACTAACTGACAGACTGGATGGTTAATTCGTTGACTGGTTAAATGACTGACTGGCTGACTTGTGTTCTCTCCCAATTCATCCCCTCCCATCCCCATCCCCTTCCCAGCTCATCCCATCCCATCCCATTCATAACCACCTGATCTCTTGTAATCTAACCTCTGTTTCTCTGTCTCCCTTCCCTCACCTTCCCGTCACCTTCCACATTCATCTGCTCTTTGCTCTCATCTTCCTCCTCCTCTCCTTCTTTCCTTCCTATCTCACTCAGTTCATTTTTTTTTCTTTCCTTACGCTTATTTCCTCTCCCTCGTTTATTCTTCTTTCCTTCGCCTTCGCTTTCGTTTCCCTTTTTTCTCATTTTTTGGTCCATGTGTTTGCTGTCTTTTTCTGCTTTCCCTTCCTGACCTTCGCCTTCCATTCAGCATCTTTTCCTTCTTTCTTTATTTCGTTCTTTTCACCTTGTCACATTTTTCTCTCCGTCTCTCGTCTCTCTTCTCTCTTTCTCTCCTAATCCAGCACGAGGAGGAGGAGGAGGAGGAGGAGGACAGACAATCACGCTCCACTTTCCTCCCTCCTCTTCTTCTTCCTCTTTTGTCCTCCGCCCACCTCGGCCTTCACCTCCTCCTCTTCCTCCTTCACCTTTGTTGTCTCTTTCTTCCGGTTGTATTTTTCTCTTCTCTCTCTTCTCCATGAACTCACCTCTGAATTCCTCCTCCTCCTCCTCCTCCTCATAATCATTATCATCATCATCATCCCTATCGTATTTCCAGTCTTTGATTTTTTATTTTTTATTTTTTTACGGAAGATCACTGAACACAAGGGTCATAATATGTGTGTGTGTGTGTGTGTGTGTGTGTGTGTGTGTGTGTTAGTAACGTATGTCTATTTTGCTTGTAAGTTTATCCATGCCTCTCTCTCTCTCTCTCTCTCTCTCTCTCTCTCTCTCTCTCTCTCTCTCTCTCTCTCTCTCTCTCTCTCTCTCTCTCTCTCTCTCTCTCTCCTATCTTATCTTAAAGCGGCGTTCTTTATGTGCTTGATTGTTTGCTTGCTTTGTTCTTACTTGTCTATCTTATCCGTCTCTCGCTTCGTCAATCTGTCTGTCTTTAACTCCATCCCATTTACTTGTCTCCTTGTGTTTCTTTGTCTGTTTATCATTTTAAATAGTATACGTTTCGATTGGTCTTTCTATCTCTTCAACCTGTCTGTCAATCTCTATCCCACGTCTATACCTGTCTTGTATTTTTTTTTTGTCTTCTTTTGTTTCTTTGTTTATCTTATTTTTTGTTTGTTTGTTTGTTTCTACGTCGATTTGTCTTGCTGTCCCTTCAATCTGTCTGTCAATTTCTATCCCTCGGTTATACTTGTCTTGTATATTTTTTTTTTTGTATTTTTGTCTTTTATTGTTTCTTTATCGTTTTGTTTTAAGTTTCTACGTCGATTCGTCTTGCTGTCGCTTCACATTATCTCGCCGTCCAAGTTTATTTCCACTACAATTCGTCCATCTCTCTCTCTCTCTCTCTCTCTCTCTCTCTCTCTCTCTCTCTCTCTCTCTCTCTCTCTCTCTCTCTCTCTCTCTCTCTCTCTCTCTCTCTCTCCCCCCCCTGGGGTGACTTCAGTTGGCCTGTCACTAAAGCACGTATCCGTCTGCCTGTCTGTCTGTCTGTCTGTCTTTCTTTACACTCATTAACAGTTTATTCACGTCTGACTGTCTATCACTACTACACTAATCCATCTACTACCTGTGTATGTGGATGTTTGTGTGTGTGTGTGTGTGTGTGTGTGTGTGTGTGTTTCTTTGTAGCTCTGTCTTATAGGTCGTGGAGTTTCGAGTGACGGTGTGTGTGTGTGTGTGTGTGTGTGTGTGTGAGAGAGAGAGAGAGAGAGAGAGAGTGAGTGTGTGTAGTGGTCGTCTTACGCAATTGTGTGGCCTTGGCAGTGACTGAGTGTCCAGAGAGAGAGAGAGAGAGAGAGAGATGCATTATAAGTGTGTTGGTTACTGAGTCTTGTGGTGGTGGAGGTCTTATGTCATCCCGCAGCAACACACACACACACACACACACACACACACACACACACACACACACACACACACACCTGTCTCACCTATATTTACACACACCTGCCCTGCTCCATCCACATTCTCGTGTTTATTAATATTCAACGCGTTCTCTCCTCTTCTCTTTCTCTTCTCCTCTCCGCTCCTTTCCTCTCCTCTCCTCTCTTATTCGCTCATCTTATCCTCTTGTGTCTTGTTTCTCTTTTTTTTTCCAGCTTCTTTTTTCTCCTTTCGCCTTGTCATATTGTCTGTTTGCCTGTCTGTCTGTGTGTTCGTCTGTCTGTCTGTGTTTTTCTCTCTCTCTCTCTCTCTCTCTCTCTCTCTCTCTCTCTCTCTCTCTCTCTCTCTCTCTCTCTCTCTCTCTCTCTCTCTCTCTCTCTCTCTCTCTCTCTCTCTTTTACACCGAGTTTTATGCAGTAAACTATTATTAACAAACTTACTTAAAATGTTAGACTGCTTGTATGAAAAAAAGTTTAGTATTTTATATTTTTGTTGTTGCTGCTGTTGTTGTTGTTGTTGTTTCTTTCTCGTCCCTGTGTGAAAAATAATTAAAGGAATGCTGTTTTGCTGTCTATTATTTGTTTGTTTGTTTTTTTCTCTTGTTTTATTGTTGTTGTTTTTTTCGTTTATTTAGTTTCTTCTCGCGTATTTATTTATTTATTTTATTTATTTATTTATTTATTTATTTATTTATTTATTTATTATTATTATTTTTTTTTTGCTTTGTTTTCTCTCCGTATTTGTTCGTTTATTGTGTCATTCTTGTCTTTTTTTATGTTATTTTGCTATCTATTTTGTCATTGTTTGTTTTTCGCATTTTTTATTTATATGTTTCTTTTCCTCTTTGTTTTAATTCTGATTTGGTGTGTTTAGTTTATCTTTTCATTCCTTCTATTTACTTATTTTTTTCATTTTATCTTGCTTATCTTCGTGTATTTAGCTGTATTTTTCTTGTATTTCTTTCATTCTGTTTGCTTAGCGCTTCGTGATCCTCTTTCCTCCTCGTTTCCTGTGAAGTCTTATTGTCGTGTGTGTGTGTGTTTAATAAGGGGATCCGTAGAGAAGAGTGTCGGGATGAGTGAAGAGGAAGAAGAGGAGGAGGAGGAGGAAGGGAGCGATGATGGAGGAGCTAGAGGAAAGGATTGCAAAGGGATGAGTGAAGTGAGTTGAGAGAGAGAGAGAGGAATACGTTTTCTCCTCACTATTCTGACTTGTTTTTTTTTTTTTCTTTTTCTTTTTATATTAACTTTCCCCGCTTCGTCCAAACTGAATATATATTTTTTTCGTCTTTCGTTTCCTGTACTTTCTTTTTCACCTTCGTCTCGTACTCCTTATATTTCTTCTTTTTCTTTTTGTTATATTTGTTATTGTTATTGTTATTATCATTTAGTGTCATTATTTTACTTTTCATTTTTTTCTATTATTACCCCCATTTTCTTCTTATATATTATTAGTTAACTCTGACTCGACATTCTATATTTTTTTTTTACTTTAATCTGTACCTATATGAACTAATTGTATATATGTTCTTAATTGCTGTAATTTTCTTTTTTTCTTTGTTAATTAATATTCCAGTCTCTTTATATTCTATTCTTCTTATCCAGCCTTCAGTATACTTATATTTACCTGTCTTTGCTTTGTGTTTTCCTTAATTTTATATTATTATTATTATTATTTTGTTTTTATCATGTTTTGGTAACCATGGAGGCGGATCGTTAATTTCTGCGTCGTTAAAATATTTTCCCGTTTTTTCCGAATTATTTTCCACTTTCTTAAAATTTTTCCACCGTCACCAACAAGAACGAACGTGTGTGTGTGTGTGTGTGTGTGTGTGTGTGTGCGTGTGTGTGTGTGTGTGTGTGTGTGTGTGTGTGTGTGTGTGTGTGTGTGTGTGTGTGTCTCTCTCTCTCTCTCTCTCTCTCTCTCTCTCTCTCTCTCTCTCTCTCTCTCTCTCTCTCTCTCTCTCTCTCTCTCTCTCTCTCTCTCTCTCTCTCTCTCTCTCTCCATGAGAGAGAGAGAGAGAGAGAGAGAGAGAGAGAGAGAGAGAGAGAGATGCAGGTCCCTCTCTCTTTTTTTTTATTAACCGCGTTTATTTTCGCGTTGATGTAGTAGAAGTAGTAGTAGTTGTTGTTGTTGTTGTTGTTCTTGCTGGTATTGTGTCTGTATACAAGATTGGCTGTTTAATGGTGATGATGATGATGATGGTGGTGGTGGTGGTGATGGGGATGATGGTGGTGATGGTTCTTTCTCCTCCCCTTTACTATAACCCTCTCTGTCTTTTACTTCCTCCTCTCCTCTCCTCCATCTCCTCCTCCTCCTCCTCCTCTTCCTTTGATTCACCTTTATATGCTGTGTTGTCCTCATTGTTTTCCTCCACGCCATCCTGTTCTTTTTTTCTTCTTTGCTTCCATTCCTCTTCCTCCCTCTCTTCCCTCTTTGTTTTATCCTCCCAGCCTCCCATTTTTCCTTCTATATGTTTTTTCTTTAATTTATTTTTCATCTTTTATATTGTTATTCCTGTTCGCCATTCTTTTGTCTTGTTTGTTTGTTTTATACTTTTACCTTTCCTCCTCCTCCTCCTCTTTCTCCTCCTCCTCCTCCCATTGACCTCCCGTTGCTCACTTTATTAACATTTTTTTTTGTCCATTCACTCTTCCTTCTCACCCTCCCTTCTTTTTATTTCCTTTTTGTCCATTTTTTGTTTCGTCTTCTATCTATCTTCCTTCCTTCATTGATTCATTCACTCTTTCCCTCTTTACTTCATTCGTTACTTAATTCCCTCTTCCCTCCATTTCTTTCTTCATTCTTTCATTCATACACTCGTTAAATTCTTCTTCCTTTTCCCCTTACCAAAACTTATCTCGTGTGTGTGTGTGTGTGTGTGTGTGTGTGTGTGTGTGTGTGTGTGTGTGTGTGTGTGTGTGTGTGTGGTTGTATTCAGTGGATTCTTACCTCCCGTGGGTCTTTTTCCCAGCACCCCCCAACCCCCCTTCCCCATCAGCCCCCTCCTTCCCTCCCCCTCTCCCCCCCTTCACTCTTCCCATGCGCGTGTCCCTGTAAGGAGGAACCGCACACCTGACACGTGGTGATGGTGGTGTACGTGTGTGTGTGTGTGTGTGTGTGTGTGTGTGTGTACGTAGCTTTTAAAGACGTGTGTATGCCGTGAGAATCGTCAGTGCTTGTGTGTGTGTGTGTGTGTGTGTGTGTGTGTGTGTGTGTGTGTGTGTGTGTGTGTGTGTGTGTGTGTGTGTTTAATCTGTGTTTTTATTTGCTTTTACGACTTATTGTATTGCAGGGTAAAAAAAAATACTAGTTACAACATTTATCGAAAGAAAGAAATGCTGCACACACACACACACACACACACGGCTGAGTCATCACCGCCTCCACGCATCAAGTGTTGTGTTCAGTAATGCTGCCATGTGTGTGTGTGTGTGTGTGTGTGTGTGTGTGTGTGTAGACTGATGAAAGAACATGAAGTATATATGTTAATTGTTATAAATGTGTAGATATAATGGCGATGATGATGATGATGATTAATACAGTAATAAAGGAAGCAAAGCACGTATGGAAGAAAGAAGAGACATACAAAGATTGAATGAAGTAAAAGTAGTAGTAAGGAAAAAGTAAGCAAACAAAGAATTAATGAAAAGAGGAAGAAGGAAAATAAGAATGGAAGTCTAAGGGAAACAAACAAATGAAGAAAACAAAAGAAAAATAAAGAATAAAAATGTAAAGTGATGTAGAAGGCAAACAAACAGAATGAATAATGGGGAATAGAGAAAGAAGGAAAGGAATTAAACCGGAAGTATCAATGAAAACAGGAAGAGAGACAAGGAAAGGAAATCAAAGTGAAACAAAAAAAGAATGAGACGTAGGAAATAAGAATAAGTAAAAGACGGTAAAAGTTAAACATACATAAAATAAATAAAAAGAGGAGAGATAGGATGAAAGGAGGTAAACCAGAAGAATCAATGAAAACAGGAAGAGAGACAGAAGGAAAGGAAATCAAAGGAAAACAAGAAAAAAAAGTAAACGGCGGTAAAACAAAAAAAAATGGAGGGATTGAAGGGAAGGAAGTAAACGGGAAGGAAACAGAAAGAATGAATAGCAAAAAGAAGTATATGGAGATACAAAAAAAGACAAAAAGGAAAAGGAAACAAAGGAAAGAAGGAATAAAGGGAGAATAAATAATGAAAAAGAAATGATAGGCAAAAGTTGAAGGCATGATAAAAATAAATCACTTAAAAGAGAGGAAGCAACGAAGAAAGGAAGAAAATAAAAGGTAATCAGAAAGAACGATAAAGGGAGAAAGAAGGAGAGAAACAAAGAAAGAAAGAAAGAGGGAGGCAGCTACTCATTCGTATTCCTAACGCGAGGCCGAAGTCAATTGCTGTGATGAGGTCATACGTTACCTACAAAACTCTCCTCCTCCTCCTCTTCCTCTTCCTTTTCTTCTCTTCCCCTTGTTATTGAGAAGACCAAGGAGAACGATACACATCTCTCAGCACACACACACACACACACACACACACACACACACACACACACACACACACACACACACACACACACACACGAGGTTGAACATACTGCCAGGCTTTCCTTCTTGCGTTTTACTTCAGTCTCCTAATCTGACCTAACTTGACCTTACCTAACCTAATAATAATGATGATAATGATAACGATAGACTTTTATTTCCTTATTAATAAGTAGAAAACAGGAAAGATATAGGAATGAAAGGAGCGTATTGTGTTTTTGTATGTGAATGAATGAATTAAAGAAACAACTTAGTGTTTTTTTTTTTTTTTATAATTATATTCGTATTTTAAGTCGTGTATTTATTTTCTCTATTTTTATCGTGTATTTTAATCCCTTTCATTCTGGGGAGTATATAATTATTACGCCGTAGAGAGAGAGAGAGAGAGAGAGAGAGAGAGAGAGAGAGAGATTAGACCAAAATGAAAGTGAAGGAATAAGGATGAAATGAAGGCGGGAAAGAATGGGGAAGGAGGGAATAAGGGAATAAAGAAAGAAGAATGCAGAAAGGAAGAAAAAAAAGGAATGAGGAAGAAAATGAAGGAATAGATGAAATGAATGAAGGAGAGAGAGAGAGAGAGAGAGTCACCTACCTGTCCCTACCTTACCTCACCTTTCCTGGCGTGCTCTCTTGCTCCCCTCCCGAGACTTAATTACCGGTGATCGATATTGAACGGCAGGTGATGAGGGAGTAATGCCCCCCCCCTCCTCCTCCTCCTCCTCCTCCTCCTCCGCGCTGATGGTATGCCTTCCGCTGCTCCCTCTCTCTCTCTCTCTCTCTCTCTCTCTCTCTCTCTCTCTCTCTCTCTCTCTCTCTCTCTGATTTCCTCCTCCTTCCTCTTTTTTCTCTCCTTTTTTATCTTTCTTTTTCATTTTCTCTCCTAAGTCTCTGTTTCCTCTCTTCCTTCTATTTCCTCCCTCTTTTATTTTAATTAATTTATTTTTCATTTTCTCCTGGTTCCTTCGCTTCCTTCCTTCCTTATTCCTTTCTTTCTTTATTCGTTCTACACTTTCATTTTTCTTATCTTCCTTTCTTCCTTCCTTTCCTTATTGCTACACTCTTCTATTCTTCTTATCCTCCTCTTCTTCCTTCTATCCTTTCTTCCTTTCCTTATTGCTACACTCTTCCATTCTTCTTATCTTCCTTTTCTTCCTTCCATCCTTTCCTCCTTCCTTTTTTCTTATCTTTCTTTTCTTCCATCCTTCCTTCCTTCCTTCATTGCCGGTTTCCCTCCAAGATTCATTCCTTCATTCCTTCTCTCCCTTTCTTCATCCCTCCAGTTAACCCACATTTCCTCCGTTCTTTCATTTTCCTCCTTCATTCACTCCTTTCTTTCCCTTCCCTCTTCTTCATTCCCTCTCTTCCTCCTCCTTCCCTTCCCAAGTCTTCGTTCCCTTTCTCTCTTCTTCCTTTCTTCCCTTCTAATTTCCTACGCATTTTACTTCCTGCTTTCATCCCTCCATCTTGGCTTCATTTCCTCCCTTCCTCCTTCCCTTTCTCCTTCCCTTTCTCTATCTCCCTCCTTTCTTCCTTCATTTTTCCCTCCCTCCTTTCCTTCCTTCGTCCTCCTCTCCTCCCTTCTTCCTAGTTTAATTTCCTCCCTTATTTTCTTCATCCTTGGTTTGTTTCTCCTCCTTTCCCTCCTTCATTCATCCTTTTTCCTTTTCCTTCCGTTTCTTCCTTCCTTCATCCTTTCCTCTTCTTCATCCTTTCCATTTTTTCCCTCCTTTTCCTTCATTCATCCTTTTCCTTTTCCTTCTTCCTTTTCTTCCTTCCTTCATCCTTGCTCCATTTTTTCCCTCCTTTTTCCTTCATTTCCTTCATTCATCCTTTTCCTTTTCCTTCTTCCTTTTCTTCCTTCCTTCATCCTTTCCTTCCTACATCTTTGCTCCATTTTTTTCCCTCCTTTTCCCTTCATTCATCCTTTTTTCTTCCTCCACTTTCAGCTATCCTTTCCTTGCTCCATTTCCTCCATCTACCTATTCATTCACTTCTTCATTCATTCCGCTCGTCCATTGATCTTGTTATTATTTTATCCCTACGCATGCTTTCTCTCCCTCCCTCTCCCTCCCTCTCTCTCCCTCCTTCCCTTCCACCCTTCCACCAATTCATCATCTATTTAGTCTACCATCGACCTTATAATTCCTTTCTTTTTTTTTCGTTCCTTTCTTCCTTCCCTCATTTATTATTTTTTTCATTTTTATTTATTTTATTTTCGTGTCTTACCTTTATTTACCTCACTGTCTCATTGATCTTTATTACTCCTGTTCTTTCTATCGGGTGTTCATGCTATCTCTTGGTTGTTCTCATTCTTTCTTATTCCAGTCTTTATTTACTTATCTCATTTTCGTATCCAACTTTTATCATTTTAAGTCCTCTCTTATTCCTGTTCTATATCTTGGTTGTTCTTATTCCTCTTTCTAATTCTTATTCTTTCTGTTTCTTGGTTACGTTAAAATTATGCTGCTGATGATGATGATGGGATCTATTCATCTTCCTGTTGTTGTTGAATATGATGATGTTAGTGGTGGTGGTGGTGGTGGGGGTAGAAACTTTTTTGTTGTTGTTTTTACATTATTTTCTCTGGTTAATTTCTTTTAATAAGTTTTAGTGAGTTTTAGGAACCTGATGGTGGTGATGATGGTAGTGGTAGAACCCTTGTCTTTTTTTCTGGGTTTCGTGGTGGTGTTGTGGTGTTTGTTGTGTTGCCGGTATTGTTGTTGTTGGTGGTGATGATGGTAGTAGTAGAACCCTTGTCTTTTTTTTCTGGGTTTCGTGGTGGTGTTGATGGTGATGGGGAGAAAGGTGGTGTTGTGGTGTTTGCTGTGTTGTCGGTACTGTTGGTGGTGGTGGTGGTGGTGGTGCAGCCCTAACAGTGATTATGATGGTGGTGGTGGTGGTGGCTACAGTGGTGGGAGGTGGAGGAAATGAAGCGAGGTGGTGTAGCTTGTCGGGAGGAGCGAGATAAAGAGTGGTGGTGTTGGTGGTGGTGGTGGGCAGGAGGGTTGTGGGTAGGAAGAAAGAGGAGGGGAGGGAGGGAGGGAGATGCAAGGTTAGGGGAGAGGAGGGAGGGAGGGAAGATGAGATAGGAAGGCAGAGAGGGAGAGGGCGGGAGGTGGGTTATCTAGGGAGGGAGAAGGGACAGGAAATAGGGAGAGAGGGAGGCGGAGAGCAATAGGCTGTGATGCAAGGGTGGTGGTGGTGGTGGTTGTGTGTCGTGGTTACCTTAGGGGCAGTCTTGTTAGCTCGCTGGCTAGTTATGTTTATTTTTCCCTCTTCACCACCAACGCCACCACCACCACCATCATCATCATCATCATCATCATCATCACCACCACCACCGATGACAACTTTAGCTCCACCACCACCAACATCACCACCACCACCACCATCACCATAATCACTTCCAGAAATACAATAACTTCATCAATATCACCTCCACCATCATCACCACCACCACCATCACCATAATCACCTCCAAAAACACACTATCACCATCATTATCACCACCTTCATCACCATCACTACCACCATCACCTTCAGCACCATCACCACCACCTCCATCATTACCACCACCATCACCACCATCATCACTACCTCCCCGTTGCTCAACACCGTCTATATACTTTAATTATCCGTCCACCACCACCACCACCACCTTCAACACCAAGTGAAAGGACACATCACGCCGGTGTATGATAAGGCTTCTTCTTCCTCTTCGTCTTCCTCTCCTCGGTGGTGGTGGTGGTGGTGGTGGTTTGAATCCTTACACTTGAGAGAGGAGACAATGATTTTAGCTTAACCTTTCTCTCCTTCCTACGCTTTCCTCTGCTTGATCTCCGCTCACTTCTCTTCGCACTTTCTGTCATGCTATACATCTCTACCTTTCTAATTATCTACCTATATATCTACAGTAAAGGAGACTGCATAATGCCCCTCCCCCCAAAAAATAGCCCGGTACCCATTGATTTGGTTCACTATACTTTAATAGGCTAAAATATGAAGGTCCCAGCGGTAGCCAGTCAAAGGCATCACATGGTTACGAAGCTAAAAGAACGCAACTGTTTTTGGTATGACTTTATGATGGGAGTATATTGTGTGTGTTCATCCCTCCCTCTCCCTCTCTCTCTCTGTCCGTGACCTTGCCTGTTGTTGTTGCTGAGTACTTGGTTATGAGCTCCCATGTCGATAAGGAGAAAGTAATAGAAAAAAAAATGCAGCAATACGTGTGGGAAACTTTTTTTGTTATGAGTTTGTGGTGTGTGTGTGGGGGGGGGGGTGAGGTGGGGGGAGGGAGTGTTCGTAAGTGATTTTATCTTTGACGGGGCTGTGTTGTTATATTTGATTTGTTATTATTCTATTTATTATTTTATTTATTGTAGTGTGTGGGGGATTTTTGGGTATCTAGCTTTAGAGAGTTGTAGCTATATATATATTCTTCCTTATTCTTCTCTCAAGTTCGCGTTTACTTTTATGGACTAGAATAATAAGGATAAGATGTTTTTTGTGATGATAGTGATTTTTTTTTTTTCGGTCAATAAACTGTGTGTGTGTGTGTGTGTGTGTGTGTGTGTGTGTGTGTGTGTGTGTGTATCCGGGTTGCGTCATCTCCACATCCTCGTGAGAGAGAGAGAGAGAGAGAGAGAGAGAGAGAGAGAGAGAGAGAGAGAGGATGCACACTAACAACACACGTAACTGAGGAAAAGGAAAAAAAAAGATAAAAAGGACCAAAAGTAGGATGTAAGGATGCAAGATTGGAAGAGAGAAAAAAAAACTAAGAGGATGAAGGAAACAAATAAACAAGTCACTAGGAAGAAGAAAAGGAAAACCAAGAGGAAGAGAGAGAGAGAAAAGGAATAGGACGAAAAGAAGTGAGATAGACAAAAAAAAAGAACATGCAAGTAGTATTAACAACCAAATAAACAAGCAAACGAACAAAGAAACAGTCATACGCCAAAAACAATCTTATCATCTCCTTCGGGTCTGTAAATTCCTTCCCCCTTGGCCAGTAACATACGCAACGCGGGCACGCACATACGCACGAACACACCTTATTTACGCAGCGCAGAATGGTGTGGTGGAGGAGAAAGAAGGGAGGAGGAGGAGTCACAGGGGAGAGGAAGGAGGAGGAGGGAGAAAGGAAGGAAGGATTGAGAACGTAGTCAGGAAGATAAGAAGAGAGGGTGAAGGATGGAGGAAAAATGAATGAAGGAAGGAAGGAAGAAAGAAAAAGGAGGAGGAAAGAAGGAAGAAAGGTGAAGGAGGAAGGTTACACAGCAGAAGGGAGGAGACAGGTGGGAGAGAAAGTTGACCGATAGCTGTGCAGATAAGAAAGTAACGACAGGAATAAGAAGGGAAAAGGAAAAGAAGGAAGTAAAGGAGGAGAGAGAGAGAGAGAGAGAGAGAGAGAGAGAGAGAGAGAGAGAGAGATGTAAAGTCGAGAAGAAAGAGTTTGTTGGGTAGGTAGATACTGGTTGTGCAGAGAGAGAGAGAGAGAGAGAGAGAGAGAGAGAGAGAGAGAGAGAGAGAGAGAGAGAGAGAGAGAGAGAGAGAGAGAGAGAGAGAGAGAGCAGTGTACGCAAGATTGTAGTGAGACGGGTTTCTTTGTGCGTTTGTGTGTGTGTGTGTGTGTGTGTGGTGGTACGTTCGGTCTGTACGTTTCTTAATCAAGGTCTCAAATATCTCATCCGTCGTTCCTTATAACCTTACCTCCTCCTCCTCCTCCTCCAAGAAGAAGAATGTTTGCTCTGAATGTTACACGAGCGGAGTCAGACAGTCTTTGTGTGTGTGTGTGTGTGTGTGTGTGTAAACGAGTATAGTTCTGCATTCTTATCTCCTCCTCCACCTCCTCTTCCACCTCCTCCTCCTCCTCCTCCTTTTGCCCAAACATCGTGTCATGATTCACTGTGGCATTAACTGTGTGTGTGTGTGTGTGTGTGTGTGTGTGTGTGTGTGTGTGTACAAGGCCTCTTCAATCAAGAAACGGTTCTCCTTTTTGTCATTGTTGAGTTCTGTTCTCTTCCTCCTCCTTTTCTTGAATGTCATGTGAACGTGCAGCAAAAGTAGGAAGTGTGAGAGGAGGAGAAGGAAGAAGAGGAGGAGGAGGAGGAGGAGTATGTTTTATTGCTTGCATGTTTCATCTGAAGCAGTCAGCACACACACACACACACACACACACACACACACACTCACACTCACTCAAACATAAACACAAACCTCTCTCTGTTCTGTGTGTGTGTGTGTGTGTGTTCGCCAAGAATAGCTCAGGATATGTGACCTGCCTTCAGATGGTGGTGGTAGTGGTGGTGTTGGAGGTGGTGGTGGTGGTGTTGAAGGTGGTGGTGAGGGTAGTGATCTATGCGTGTATTTGTTGACCATTCTGTAATAAAGGTGGTGGCAACAGTCTCTCTCTCTCTCTCTCTCTCTCTCTCTCTCTCTCTCTCTCTCTCTCTCTCTCTCTCTCTCTCTCTCTCTCTCTCTCTGTGTGTGTGTGTGTGTGTGTGTGTGTTATCTAAGCAAGGTCCAGGCTAAATCCGTCCTTATTTTTTTTCTTTCCTTCATTCTCTTTCTTCTACCTTCCCTTTATCCCTCCCTCTCTTGCCTTCTTTTTCTTCCCTTTTCCCGTCTCCTTTTCTCTATTCTCATCTTTTTCTCCTTCCTACTATCGTATTTCTAATTATCTCTTCTTTCCTTACTTCTATTCTCTTTTCTCCTTCTCCCTTTTCCCTTCTCCATCCGTTCATTTTTTCCCATTTTTCTCCCCTTTCCCTTTTTTCTCCTTCCATTCTCTTTTACCATCTCCCTTTACTCTCCTACCTTCCTTCATCTACCCACCCACTCCCCCTCCTCCTCCACCTTCTCGTCCTATGTTTTTTTCCTTCTTTCTCCCTCCCTCCGTCCCTCCATCCCTCCCTCCCTTTCTTTTTTACCTGGCTAATAAGGAATTTAATAAGGAGGAGGAAGGGTGCATAGGTGAGTCAGGTTCAGGCAGGTGAGTGAGTAAACAGGTCACGTGACGATTGTTCAACTGCAGCTGCCTTGTGTGTGTGTGTGTGTGTGTGTGTGTGTGTGTGTGTGTGTGTGTGTGTGTGTGTGTGTGTGAGACTGGCCCTTCGTTGACTCCTTCAGGTTCTTGTAAAAGTTGGTAAGCTCAGTATGTTGATGTTTTTGTTTTGCTTTTCCATTTTTTTGAGTAAAGAACAAAACCAAGGGCTGAAAAAAAAAATGTTAAGATTATGTTCTCTTACTCTGAAGTTTCTTAGATCTCTGTCAAATTAAGGTTCTCACAAATTCCTGTTTTTTTTTTTTTTTTTTTTTTCGGGAGAGTTCAAATACCAGGAACTGAAAAATTGCAAAAAAAAATATGTTCTTTAATAGACGTATTTTTAAGTCTCCCTGAAAGTCCCAGTCCAGTTAATTACTTTTTCACGGATATCCAAGTTTTCTTTTCCTTATACGGTGAAGGACAATGACTAAGGACAGAAAAAAAAAAAAAAATGTAATCCTTTTTAGAGAAACGAAGATACACACAAAGATAACCAGATTAATGAAGTTCCTGTTCTTAAGCGAGTGTTATTATTATTATTATCATTATTATTATTAGTATTAGTATTGTTATTATTATTATTATTATTATTATTATTATTATTATGTGTAGAGAGCACCAGCAGCCCCCCTCCCCTCCCTCCCTTTGCCCTGAGCGTCTGCACTATGCTATGGCTAATTATAATACAGGTAGGCATAATTAGGGTGTCATCTTGAGTACCCGCTGTTTCTGAGGGAAGGAGTTTGCTTAATTAGTCCGGTGAAGGAGTGAAGAGGAAAAAGTTTTAAATGAGAGACAGACAGACGAAAAGACAAATAGACAAACATGGAAAGAAAAAAAAGGGAGAATGAGTAAAAGGTAGAATGAATGAATGAATTGATTAAGGAAAGAGAAAAAGAAAGAATAAAGGAAAGATAGATGGAAAGAATGAAACGAAAGAAAAGAAGAAAAGGAGAAAGAGTGGACAAAAAGTGACTGGAAAGAATGAATGAATGAATTAAGGAAATAAAAAAAGGAAGAAAGAAAGAAAGACAGAAAAAGAATGAATGAAAGATAGATGGAGAGAATGAAAGGAACGAAAGGTAGAAAAGGAGAAAGTGACTGAAAGGTGGATGGAAAGAATGAATGAATGATTTAAGGAAAGGAAACAAGAAAGAAAGAAAGACAAAAATAATGAAACGAACGAAAGGAAAAAAAGGAGAAAATTAATAAAAGGTGGATGGGAAGAATGAATGAATTATGGAAAGAAAATAAAAGGAAGAGAGAATTTAGGCTCAGGAAGGATGCATTTTCTTTTTTTGTTTGTTTGTTTTTGTTTTTGTTTCGCGGACTTTTTCTACTTTTTTTTTTCCTGCAGGCTTTTTTTGTCTTGACCTAGTGGGCTTATTTTTTTTCCCTAGTGCTTATTTTCCAGGGGTCTCATTTTTACCTAGCGGGATTCTTTTTTTTTTTTTTTTATTTTTTTTTTTTATCTTAATCTGGCTTTTTTTTCTAGTTTTATTTTCTCGTGGAATTTTTTTTATCTAGTATTTTATGTTTTATTCATAGCTAGCGTTATTCTTTTTTCTTCTACCTAGCGAACTTTTTGTATTTGTCTTTATTTGTTTTTCCCTTGAGCTGCTTCCTTCACTGTAAAAAAAAAAAAATAAGGTAACAACAACACCATTCTTATTTATTGTGTGTGTTTTGACGTCCGGCACAGTTTACTTTCCATTAACTCACTCGATCTCTGTAGCACTGTTATTATTTGTTGCACTGACGGAATACTTGTTAACTTATTTATTTATTTATTTATCTATTATCTTATTGTATTTGCCTCCACCGCCTCTCCCTTTCCCTCCCTCCCTCTTCCCCTCGTCCTCCCATGCTCATTGTTCTGCTCAGTAATGGACGAGAGAGGGGAAGGAGGGGAGGTTCAGGAGGGATAGGGGAGAGTGAGGGGAGGGGAGGGTGCACATGCATACCTTTAAATATACCTGTTGTTTATTTACGCCGCCTCCACCACCACCACCAACAACACTAATAACAACAATAACAGCACTACCACCATCAACACAGACAACACCAACACCACTAACACCATTAAAAACAACACCACTACCACTATCACAGCCACCAATAACAACAACAGCGCCATCACCATCAACACCAACACTAATAACAACAATAACAACACTACCACCACCACTACCAACACAGACACCAACACCACTAACACCATTAAAAACAACAACACTACCACTATCACAACCACCAATAACAACAACAGCGCTTATCACCATCAACACCACCACTAATACCACCACCACCACTACCAACACAGACAACACTAACACCACTAAAAACAACACCAGTACCACTATCACCACCACCAATAACAACAACAGCGCTTATCACCATCAACACCCCACTAATACCACCACCACCACTATCACCGCCACTACCAACACAGACAACACTAACGCCACTAAAAACAACACCAGTACCACTATCACCGCCACCAATAACAACAACAGCGCTTGCCACCATCAACACCACCACTAAAAACAGCAACACTAATACCACCAACAACAACGGCAACAACAACAAGTTAGACGTGAATGTGTAGCCAAATAATGAGGCGTTTCTATACAAATACTATGCCCGATTGAACCAGAAAATATAATTGTGCATCCTTTCTTTTCTCATGTTGCCTCGAGCTATTATGATCAATGCGAATGGGTATAATGAGGCGTCTTTTTATTACTACTACTTCTACTACTAATAATAACAATAATAATGTTAATAATATGACTTGGTGCAAAAAAAATCATTGTATACCTATTTTCATCACTTGTCCTCGAGTTTAGTGTGTGTGTGTGCTCAGCGCGAGTGAAATAATTAAAATGCTGGAGGGAAAAGGAAAGAAGAAATAAAAGTGGTCGTGGATGTGAATGAATTATTTGTAACGTTACTCTTGGCATTATCTTGTTAACTGTCAAGGAGAATGAAAAAGAAAAAAAAATGGAGGCAGGTAAAAGATGAAAAACAAAACATCGAAAAAGAAAAATTTGATAGAGAAAAACGAGAATAGATAAAACCTTAGGAAAATTAAGTCAAAAAAAGAGAAATAAATAAAAAAGGAACTTCAGGTGAAAAAATAATGAAAAAAGGATAGCAAAATAAAAGGAATCTTGTTGGGGTCGGTGAGAATTCTGCCTTATTATAACTTTACTCATGGCATTATACGGTTATTATAAGAGGAAGAAAGGAGAGTGAAGAAATGTTATTATGTCCTTCCGCGCCTTTATGTTTTCACCTTACTATGATGATATAAAATTTTAACTTGGTGTGAATTATACTTTTTGTAACGTTAATACTCGACTTTTTTTTTTTTTTTTTTTTTTTTTTTTTTTTTGAGATTGAGATTGTGAACTTTTTTTTTGTCGTTATCTCATTGTTTATTTATTTAGTATGGTGGTTTTCTCTTCTCGTTTTTCTTTTTCTTTTCTTCTTCCTCTTATTTCTCTCATTCCTCTGGTTCTTCTTTCCCTTGTTTTTCTTCTTCCTTTTCTCATTTTTCTTCGTCTTCTTTTTTCCTCTTTCTTCTTCCCCCTCCTCCTCCTCCTCTTCTTCTTCTTCTTCTTCATCTTCTTCTTCTTTGTTATCATTCCTCAGGCAGCACAGGTCTCAGGTGACAGGTGGACGTGACATTAATTAAATTTTGCTTCAGGTGTGAAATATAAGTGATAAAGTAGACAAAAAAATTGATACACACACACATTAAACATTAAGGCATCACCGTGGTATTCCGTAAATGTGTTGTCGATAAGAATAACATCATGATATATTTATTTATTCATTTATTTATTTACTTATTAATGTATAGTTAGCGCTCAATGACAATGGAAACCTTTTGATGGTGGGGCGCAACAAAGGTATTTACAACAGCCATTCATAACGTGGTGGATCTTGCTAACTTTATAGGAACAATTATAGGAACAATTAGATATTAATAATAATAATAAAAAAAACTACTACTACTACTAATAATAACAATAATAATAATAATAATAATAATAATAATAATAATAATAATAATAATAGGTATGCAATGATTGGCCGAGTAAGCATATTCTAGGATGACTGCCCATTTCTGAACCCAATCTAACCTAACTTGCTCTAATCTAACTTAATCTAACCTAGCCTGCCCTAATCTAATCTATCCTTCTCTATTCTAATCTAATCTAACCTATTTTGACTGCTCTAATCTAACCTAGCCTTCTCTCTTCTAATCTAATCTAACCTAGCCTGCTCTAATCTAATCTAATCTAACCTAGTCTGCTCTAATCTAGCCTAGCCTTCTCTATTCTAATCTGATCTAACCTAGCCTGCTCTAATCTAACATATTCTAACCTAGCCTGCTCTAATTAACCTAATCTAAGCTAGCATTCTCTAATCCAACCTAATCTAATCTAGCCTGCTCTAATCTAACCTATTCTAACCTAGTCTGCTCTAATCTAACAATCTAATCTAGCCTAATCTAACCTGGCCCAACGTAACTTAACCTCATATAGCTTAACCTAACCTAGAGCGAATGGCCACGCTTGGGAGGCATAGGCTACATAATACTCGAGTTTCGGCCAAAGGTTACAGACGATAGAAAAATTTGTGTAAGGCTGCTTTGAAGAGGCTAATGACGCAATGTTTTCAGTTCATTTGCTCATCCACAACAATGCCAAGAGAGGTAATTACTGACTTCATTAATTGTAGGTGACGGGGAAGGGCAACTGATGAAATAATTAACAAAGGTACACCACAACTATACACTCACTCCTGTTTTGTTTACTGTTTGTTTACTTTTTTTTTTTCTCGATATACCGTTCCTATTAACCTATTTTCTTTTCTTGATAGTATTCCCTTGAAAAAAAGAAAAAGAATGTGGAGATCCTTTCCTTTACCTCCCATCCTCTATTTTCCCTTTCCTCCCCTTCCTTCGTTAATTTCCTTCCTTTCCTTCTTTCCTTTCCTACCCTTATTCCCTTCCTTTCATGCCCCCTCCCTTCTCTTCCTTTCCTTTCCTTCCATCGTGTGTGTGTGTGTGTGTTTCTGGGAATAACGCACACACATACACAAAAAAATCGCATGTGTTGGTTCTCTTTTTTTTCTTTTCTTTTTTTGTCGTGGTGGTGGGTGGTGGTTGTGGTGGTGGTGGTGGTGGTGTATTGATTGCCGGGAGCCGTGGTGTTGAGGTCAGCTTATTGTTGCTGACGTGCAGGCGACGCTCACGGCTACTCCTCTTCTTCCTTTATTTATCATCCCTTTTCCTTTTTTCCTGCATCGCTTCCCTCCCTTCCCCCTTCTTTCTTTCCTTCATTCATTTGTTGTCAGTCCCATCCCTCCCGCCTTCATTTTTCCCTTTCCTTTAACATTATTTTCCTTTATTTATCATCCCTTTCCCTTTTTTCCTGCATCGCTTCCCTCCCTCCCTCCTTCCTTCCTCTATTCATTCATTTGTTGTCAGTCCCATCCCTCCCGCCTTCATTTTTCCCTTTCCTTTAACATTATTTTCCTTTATTTATCATCCCTTTCCCTTTTTTGCTGCATCGCTTCCCTCCCTCCTTCCTTTTTTCCTTTCCTCCAGTCATTCATTCGTTGTCATTCCCATCCCTTCACCCTTCAGTTTTCCTTCTCTTTCCTTTAACACTATTTTCCTTGCTATCCTTTCCTTCCCTTTACCTGCCATCCTCTATTTTCCCTTTCCTCCCTTTCCTTCCTTTCTTCCTTCATTAATTTCCTTCCTTTCCTTCTTTCTTTCCTTTCCTACCCTGATTCCCTTCCTTTGATGCCCCTTCCTTCCCTTCTCTTCCTTTCCCTTTCCTTCCATCTCTCCTTCCTCTCCCATTCCCTTCCCCTTCTTCCTTCCTTTCCCTCTCTTCTTCCTTCCTACCTTCCCTATCTACCTACCTACCTACCTTCCTACCTTGCCTACTACCTCTCACTATCCCCCCCCCTCCCCACATACCTCAAACTTCTTCGCCACATGACATGCATCAAAATTAATTAATGTTGCTACGACTTTTAATGAAATGAGTGAATAAGGAAAATTTTAACTAATAAAAAAACATTTCTATTCACGCGATAGACGTTGGGAAGGAAGACTTGACACGTGAAAGTATGATATTATGATGTAGAGTGTGTGTGTGTGTGTGTGTGTGTGTGTGTGTGTGTATGTCAAATGCAGTTGCCGGTGTCCACTATTTTGGTTGACAGCAATAGTGTAATCCCGTGGCTTAACACACACACACACACACACACACACACACATACTGCTTTGTACTGGTGTGTGAGGGTAAGGGGGGTAGGGGGTAATGACGGGGGGGGGGGTCAGAAATGGTGTATGATATGGGGGGAGGGGGGAAGTAGATTGAGATGGTGTAAATAAACGCTTGTGGTGGTGGTGGTGGTGGTGGTTATGGTGATGACTGATGGTGTTGCAGTGGTGATGATAATGGTTGGGTGGTGTTGATAGCGGTGATGCAGTATTACCATATATCTTTGTACTCGGTTTTTGGGTTTTTTTCTTTCTGCATTCCTCTTAATACTTGCCTCAGAAAAAAATCACATTATTATTATTATTTTTCTTTTATTTCTTCTTCTTATTATTATTTTTATTGTTATAGTCGTGGTGATGGTGGTAGTTGTCACGTCTTGTCATGAGGAGTTGATGAGGAGAGGAGAGGAAGGACGGAAGAGAGGAGGAGGAGGAAGGGAAAGGAGATAGTGAACGGAAATCGCTTCAACACCACAGCAACCACCATCACCACCACAAAACACCACGAGGCAGGTCATGAGGGCTTGGTGAAAAGAGGAAAGAAAGGACGGAAGAGAGGAGGAGGAGGAGGAAGGGAAGGAAGATAGTGGGCCAGTTTCACAGTTCCCCATGATGGGTTAGTAAGCTCCCAAACCAATACCAGAGCCTTCGAAATTTTCTTGTATAGTGTCTGGTGTTTGTATTTAAGTTCACAGATTTGACGAAACTATACAGGAAAAGTCTTGTGTATTTAGTATGGCATCGAAGACCTCACCATTTTGGATTGTATGGGATTCTATAGTTTGGTTCGGGCTGTTACGAAGACTCTGTGTTGGACTGTGAAATCGGCTCAGTGAACGGAAATCGCTTCAACACCACAATCACCACCACCACAAAACACCACGAGGCAGGCAGGCAGGCAGGCAGGTCGGCTAATCTGTCTGTCTGTCTGTCTGTGCGTGTGTCTGGCGCCGCTCCTAATCACAGTCTCGCTATTGCCTCGCCACGCAACCATATCAGCCTTGCCCCGCGTTCTTTATTGCTTGTTGAAACGCATGTATTTTTCTGCTAGATGTGAGAGGGGGAGGGTGATGGTGGTGGTGGTGGGTGTGAATAGGAGGGGGGTTAGCCTACTGTTGGTGATGGGTGTGACTGAGGGAATACGTATTTGTGGGAAGGGGGAGGAAGGGGGGTAGCCTACTTTTGGTGAATGTGAGGGAATACGTATTTAATTAAGGAAATACGTACGTGATAAGGAAACGAAGGCAAAATGAAGGGTGTTAACAGTAGCAGTATAATAGTAACATTTGGTTGAGGTCTTTTGTTGATTTAAATAGCTAGCCTACTTTTTTTTCATTGTTCTTCCTCCATTTGTTTTGTTTCTTTAAGTTTGTTTTTCCTCTTTTGAGTTTCTGTTTTCCTCGTTGTTTTTTTATTGTATTTCTCTTGTTTTTTTATTATTTTTTAGGTGTTTATCGTTTTCCTCGTATTTCTTTATTCTGTTTTATGACCTTTTTTTAGATGAAGTTCAGTTATTGTTATCATTATTTATCATGTTGTACTCTTACTGATAGGACGAGGAAGAAGGGAGATAAAAAAAAGGATGCTGAAGATGAATATAACCATGCCCAATGATGATGATGATGATGATGGTGGTGGTGATGAGTGGAGCAGTACTGATGTAATGATGGTGATGAGCCAGTTGAGGATGAGGATGATGAGACGGGAGGCAGGCGAAAGACACAAGGGATGCTGGTGATAATGATGGTAGTGGGGAAGGAGGAGGAGGAGGGTGTAAGGAGGGAAGGTCTGGACTGGTTGATGGTTGATAATGGAGGAGGAGGAGAGGAAAGAAAAGGAGTGTGGGGACTGGAATATGAGACGTGGAGGGAGGGAAGAAAGGGTGAGGGGCAGGATGAAATAAGAGGAAGGGGAGGAGGAGGAGGAGGAGGAGGAGGGCAGAGAGATGGAAGTGGAGATGAAAGATGAAAAGGGAGAAGGTGGAAGGGTTGAAGTTAATTAGTATTAGGCTGTTCGCTGTAATGTCAGGCAGTTGATGAGAGAGAGAGAGAGAGAGAGCAGGTGAGGAAACAGGTGAAGAAGGTGCAGGTGGGAGGACTGGTATAATTAGGAGGAGGAGGAGGAGGAGGGGAGAAGAGGCCGTGGTTGAGGGTGGGATACCTGGAGGTGGCGGCGAAGGAATTATTTACCTGGGGAAGAAGTGGAGGAGGAGGGGGGGGGGGAGGAGGAGGAGGAGGACAGGTGGTTATGAAGGGGAGTTTTCTTCTCATCTCTCATTTTCTTTAATTATCAGGCGTGTGGTTTTAGGCCTTGATTTTCTCTGTGGTGTGGTAATGAGAGAGAGAGAGAGAGAGAGAGAGAGAGAGAGAGATCGTTGTTTTTGGTGATGCAGTATGGGTGATGATGACGCAAGGAAGGTGTAGAAAGATTGTTGTTGGTGGTGATGGTGATGAATGAAGAAGAAGGAAAGGAGAAAAGTACAGCAAGAAAGAAAAGGGGAGAAAGAAAAGGGACGAGAACATATAAGTGGATAGGGTAAGAAGAGCAGGGAGGAGGAAGAGGAAAGAAAACAGCAACGAGGGAAGAAGGAGGAGGAGGATGGGGATGGAAGGAAGGAAGGTAGAGGAGCGTTACTATAGCGGTGATGTTTGCACGAAGATGAAGAAAGGTTGATAGTGATGCTGATGGTGATGAAAGGTGGTAGGTTGTTGTTGTTGGTGGTGGTGATGTGGATGAAAAGAAGATGGGAGGGTGGTGGTGATGGTGATGGCAGAAAGGTGGTGGTGGTGGTGGTGGTGGTGCTGGTTTTGAGGAGATTTTTGACCCTGGTTCAGGCTGGTCAAGGGCTTCCCTCCCACCAGTTTACCCTTCCCTGCCCTTCCCTTCCTCTTGCCCCATCCCTCCCTATACCTATCCCATTCCCCCCTCCTTCCTCTTACCCCATACCCCCGTCATCCCTCCCTCAACCTATCCCTACCCTACCCTAACCACCCTCTCCCTTGCCTCATAACCATCCTATTTCAGCCTCCCTTTCCTTCCCTCCCTCCCCTCCCTTCCCATCACCTCCCGCGGGCCCATCACACCAGCCTTTGTCTCTCTCCCTGGCCTGCTGCTCTTCATCTATCTCCCTCCTCGCAGCCTCCCTCTCTCCCTTCCTCCTATCTACCTGTCCCTGTTTTATGGGCTGCAGTTAACCTTAAGCTGTGGTTGGTTGCTGTCCCGTCCAGTAAGTCCAGTGTTGTTTTTCTTCTTTCTTCTTTTCTTGTCTCCTGTTTTTTTTTTTCTTTCTTTTTGTCTTTATTTTGTCTTTTTTTTTGCCTCGTTTCTTCTTTTACTCTCCAGTCCAGTGTTCTTCTTTTATTGTCTCGTTTTTGTTTTTGTTTTGTCTTGTTCTCCTTTTTTTTTCTTTTCGTCTACTTTAGTTTGCCTTTTTTCCAACGTCCTTGTTTTCTTTTTTTCTGTTCAGTTCTGTAAATCCAGTGTTGTTTTTCTTCTTGTTTTCTTGTCTTTTTTGTCCTTTTTTTTCTTTTCGTCTTATTTATTTTGTCTTTTTCCTCGTCTTCTCTCTCTCTCTCTCTCTCTCTTCTTCCTCCCTCCACACAAGTTCTTATTTTCTCTCTTCACTTTTCTCGACTTCTTTTTCTTTATTATTTTCTCTCTCACTTGTTTTTTCGTCCTTCTTCCTCACAGTATTTTCTCTCCTCCAGATTTTCTTTTCTTTCCTCTTCCTTCTTCTGCACAATCTCTTCTTTCTTATTTTATTTTTCTTCCTCCTTCCTTCTTCTACACAATCTCTTCTTTCTTATTTTATTTTTCTTCCTCCTTCCTTCTTCCACATACAATCTCTTCTTCTCCATCCTCCTTTCTTCCTTCTTTTCTCTTTTTTTCTTCACCAGTTTTGCTTCTCGTTATTTTTTTCGTTTCTGGTGTTATATTTTTTCTTGTTGCTGTTGTTGTTGTTGTTGTTGTTGTTGTTGTTGTCACCGTCTCGTCTGTCTTGTCATTTCAGTCTCCCTTTTGTCTGTTCCATATATCTTTTTTTTTTTCCGACTATTACTTCCTCATTGTGGTCGTCATCATCATCATCATTACATCATCATCATCATCTTGGGGAGGAGGAGGGGGAGGGAAGAAGAGCTGACGGGGAAAAAAAAAAAAAGACCGGTTGAGTAGCGTAATCAAAACAGGCGACATATTTGGGAAGATCTGTTGAAGGAAAGAAGATTCGTTTTATTTCTTCAAGTTTATTATTATTATAACATAACATTATTAACATCCTTGCAAGCATCCCAAAAATAATTCAGTACTGGTATATGGAGGGAAGGTTAGGGGAAAGGGAGAGGAGGGAGGCAGAGGAGGGGGGGGCTAGACAGGAAGGATAAGGTACTATATAGGTAGAGTGAAGGGGAGAGGGAGGGGAGGGAAGGGTAAGAGGGACATGAAGGAACACTGAGAAGGAGGAAGAAGAGAAGGAGGGAGAGAGGGAGAGACGGGAATAGGAAGAGGAGGAGGGAGAAGAGAACAGTAAGATGGAAGGGGAGAAAGAAAATGGACGAGAACACATAAGTGGAGAGGGTAAGAAGAACAGGGAATAGGAAGGGGAAAGAAGACAGCAACGAGGGAAGGAGGAGGAGAGGAAAAGAGGACAAGGAGGGGAAGGAAGAGAAAGGGAACAGAACTGAGGAGAAAGATGACAGCGAAGAGGAGGAGGAGGAGGGGAGAAGAGGGTGAGAGAAGGAAGGAGGAAGGGGAGACGACAGAACTAGGGAAATGAGGGGAGAGAGGACAGAGAGGGAGGGAGGAAAAAGAGGAGGGGGGGAGGGGGGTAAATCCTTGCACCTGAACCTGACCCCTTGCCTGTGTTTGCTTCGGATTACATGAGTCATTGTTTGCTCTCTCTCTCTCTCTCTCTCTCTCTCTCTCTCTCTCTCTCTCTCTCTCTCTCTCTCTCTCTCTCTTCTTTCTTTATTTTTACATTTTACATATTGCAATTGAATACATGTATGTCGATGATCTCTCTCTCTCTCTCTCTCTCTCTCTCTCTCTCTCTCTCTCTCTCTCTCTCTCTCTCTCTCTCTCTCTCTCTCTCTCTCTCAAAAGCCGACAGAGAATATGAGGAAGGGAAAATAAAGGAAAAGTCACTCCAGACGAAAAACAACAAAACAAAACAACAAGATAAACACAAAAAGGACTGCCAAAGCTTCCTTCATCCCTCCGTTCCTCGTCGCTTGGCTTGGCTCGGGCACTCCCCCCTCCCCCCCCATCCCCTCCCTCTATCACACTCCGGTAGACAAAGGGAGGCGGTGGGACAGAGGAAGGGAAGGAGGAGAAGGAAAAGGAGGGAAGGATAGAGGCAGAACAACCAGGGAGAGAGAGAGAGAGAGAGAGAGAGAGAGAGAGAGTAGAAGGAAGGGTAGGTGTGATAGATAAAGGGAGAGGAACCAAGGAGAGGGAGGGATAGAGGAAGAGGAAGCAAGGAGGAGAGAGGGAGAGTTAAAGGGAAGGAGGGAGAGTAGGAGAGGAAGGGAAGGAGGAATAGAGGAACCAAGAAGAGAGGGAGGGAAAGAAAGGAGGAGGACGAGAGGGCGAGAGGAACACAGAGGCCGCATAACCAAACCACCACCACCACCACCACCATCACCATCCCCCCTCGCCCCCTCCACCCTCTACCACCATATGACGGACAGGGTCGCCGGGAGGAAGAGGAGGAGGAGGAGGAGGAGGAGGAGGAGGGGCAGGGTGGCGGCAGGTTTATATTATGCGTGCTGGTGGGAGGGAGGGAAGGGTCTGGGGGGAAGGGTTGGAAGGGGAGGGAAGGGAGGGCAGGGAGGAGGGCGGAAGGTAAGGGAGGTTGTAAGCGGGGTAGGACAGGCCTTGGGTAGGAGGAGGAAAGGGAAAGCATTGGCCGTAACGATGGTGATGGGAAGGGTGTGAAGAAGCTCCTGTAATCCCCAAAACGCCTCTTCTTTTTCCATGATTTCCTTTTTTTTTTTATTATTTATTTATTTATTTATTTATTTATTATTTTTTTTTTTTTTTTTTGTCTGTCGTATTGGCACCACACTCCTTCCGCTCACCAAACCTGTTACTGTGTTCTTGAAGGTGTCTATCGTATTGGTACTACACACCTGCTACTGTATTCTTGAAGGTGTCTATCGTATTGGTACTACACACCTGCTACTGTATTCTTGAAGGTGTCTATCGTATTGGTACTACACACCTGCTACTGTATTCTTGAAGGTGTCTATCGTATTGGCACCACACACCTGCTATTTTATTTCTGAAGGTGTCTATCGTATTGGCACCACACACCTGCTATTTTATTCCTGAAGGTGTCTATCGTATTGGCACCACACACCTGCTATTTTATTCCTGAAGGTGTCTATCGTATTGGCACTATACGCGTGAGGACCCCCAAACCTTCTGTGTTCTTAAAGGTTTGTTGTATTGGCACACCTTAACCTAACCTAACCTAACCTCACGACAGCCAATCCTGATCATTTATTCCTGAATGTCTCTGTCGTATTGCCACTCACTTACCCTAGAGCCCCCAAACCTTCTTCTGTGTTCTTAATGGTTCGTCGCATTGCCACAGCTTAACCTAACCTAACCTAACCTCACGACAGCCAATCCCGATCATTTATTCCTGAATGTCTCTAACTTATTGCCTCTCACTCACCCTAGAGCCCCCAAACCTTCTTCTGTGTTCTTGAAGGTGTATCGTTTTGGCACTACACATCTGCTACTGTATTCTTGAAGGTGTCTATCGTTTTGGCACTACACATCTGCTACTGTATTCTTGAAGGTGTCTATCGTTTTGGCACTACACATCTGCTACTGTATTCTTGAAGGTGTCTATCGTTTTGGCACTACACATCTGCTACTGTGTTCTTGAAGGTGTCTATCGTTTTGGCACTACACATCTGCTACTGTATTTATGAAGGTGTCTATCGTATTGGCACCACACACCTGCTATTTTATTCTTGAAGGTGTCTTATCATTTTGGCACTACACATCTGCTACTGTATTCTTGAAGGTATCTATCGTATTGGCACCACACACCTGCTATTTTATTCCTGAAGGTGTCTATCGTATTGGCACTATACGCGTGAGGACCCCAAACCTTCTACTGTGTTCTTAAAGGTTCGTCGTATTGGCACAGCTTAACCTAACCTAACCTAACCTCACGGCAGCCAATCCTGATAATTTATTCCTGAATGTGTCTAACTTATTGCCACTCACTCGCCCTAGAGCCCCCAAACCTTCTTCTGTGATCTTAAAGGTTTGTTGTATTGGCACAGCTTAACCTAACCTAACCTAACCTCACCTCACGACAGCCAATCCCGATCATTTATTCCTGAATCTCTCTGTCGTATTGCCACTCACTCACCCTAGAACCCCCAAACCTTCTTCTGTGTTCTTAAAGGTTTGTTGTATTGGCACAGCTAAACCTAACCTAACCTAACCTCACCTCACGACAGCCAATCCCGATCATTTATTCCTGAATCTCTCTGTCGTATTGCCACTCACTCACCCTAGGGCCCCCAAACCTTCTTCTGTGTTCTTAAAGGTTTGTTGTATTGGCACAGCTTAACCTAACCTAACCTAACCTCACGACAGCCAATCCCGATCATTTATTCCTGAATCTCTCTGTCGTATTGCCACTCACTCACCCTAGAACCCCCAGACCTTCTTCTGTGTTCTTAAAGGTTTGTTGTATTGGCACAGCTAAACCTAACCTAACCTAACCTAACCTAACCTTACCTAACCTTACCTCACGACAGCCAATCCCGATCATTTATTCCTGAATCTCTCTGTCGTATTGCCACTCACTCACCCTAGAACCCCCAAACCTGTTGCTGTGTTCTGGCAAGTGTCTATCGTATTGGCACTAAAAACCTTATGCCCGCCAAACCTGTTACTTTATTCTTCAAGAGGTCTGTCGTATTGGCACCACACACACCTGTTACGTTATTCTTGAAGGTGTGTGTCGTTTTGGCACTACTCGCTTTATGCCTGCCTTAGTACCTATCTCTTTATTCTTGAAGGTGTCTGTCGTATTGGCACTCACTCACCTCGCGACTGCCAAACCTTCATCTACTTTCACGCGTCGTTGGTTGGCGAGTGAGAGTGAATGAGTGGGTGAGCGAGCGAGTGAGTGAATTAATGAGTGGGTGAGCGAGTGAGTGAGTGAGTGGGTGAGCGAGCGAGTGAGTGAATGAATGGGTGAGCGAGCGAGTGAGTGAGAGTGAGTGAATGAGTGGGTGAGCGAGCGAGTGAGTGAGTGAATGAGTGGGTGAGCGAGCGAGTGAGTGAGTAAGTGAATGAGTGGGTGAGCGAGCGAGTGAGTGAGTGAATGAGTGGGTGAGCGAGCGAGTGAGTGAGTGAATGAGTGGGTGAGCGAGCGAGTGAGTGAGTGAATGAGTGGGTGAGCAAGCGAGCGAGTGAGTGAGTGAATGAGTGGGTGTGCGATTGAGTGAGTGAATGAGTGGGTGAGCGGGCGAGTGAGTGAGTGAATGAGTGGGTGAACGAGCGAGTGAGTGAGTGAGTGAATGAGTGGGTGAGCGAGCGAGTGAGTAAGTGAATGAGGAGGTTAGTTCCGTGGCAAGCATTCTGGTATAGCGAAACGTCCTTCTTATTATCTTCACAACTTTCCCTGTTTTTTCACGCTTGTATATTGGTGAGAAAAGCTTGTGGTATGCATTAGAGACTTAGGAGATACCAATGCATTATTCTTGATTAGCATTGCGTTGTAGTGGTATTATTTTCACCGGTATCGTTAACAGTACAGCGACTTTCTTCACGACAATAATTATGAGTGTGAGTGCATTGAGTCAGTACGTTTGGCTGGGTATCGTAAACAGCATATCAGCCTTCTCCACGCCTACAGAAGAGAGTGAGCGTTGAATCAAGACGTCTGGCTGATAAAGATGGTGTGGTGACAGGGTGGTGGTGGTTGTAGTGATGGTGATGATGTGGTGAGAGGGTGATGGGGTAGTGGTAGTGATGGTGTGGTGACTTGCTGGTTATAGAGAGGGAGGATGATAGGGATGATTGTGGTGATGGGGGCAGAAAGGTGATGATGGTAGTGGTGATGATAATGGTGTGGTGAGTGGGGATGGTGTGGTGACGTGCTGGTTATAGAGAGGGAGGGTGACAGGGATGATTGTGGTGATGGGGGCAAAAAGGTGATGATGGTAGTGGTGATGATAATGGTGTGGTGAGTGGGGATGGTGTGGTGACGTGCTGGTTATAGAGAGGGAGGGTGATAGGGATGATTGTGGTGATGGGGGACAAAAAGGTGATGACGGTAGTGGTGAGAATAGTGGTGTGGTGACGTGCTGGTTATATATAAAGAGCGTGATGGTGGTGGTTATGATGACGTGCTGTTGCTATGGGTGGTGCGTGGATGATAGTGGTGATGGGAAGCGGCGGTGGTGGTGGTGTCCTTGGAGCGTTTGTCATTGTTCCCAGGGGCATTGAGGACACGGTTGCTTTTTCTTTAGGGTTCTGCGTTATGGTGTTCTGTTCCTTAAAGGTCTTGCAAAAGGGCATGGTTCTATTGCGTATTGGTGATGGGTGTTATGTTATTGTGTTTGGCTGTGTTAGTTTGTTCCATAAGGTCTTCTCACTGGGCATGTTCTGTTTGTTGTTCGGTCTCGTCTTCTTCTTCTTCTTCTTCTTCTCATTCGTCTACTGTTAATATTGCTGCTTTTTATCCTTTTAGTCTTCTTTTCTTCGTTGGTTCTTCGACTACTACAATTGTATACATATGATATTTCTTTTTCTCCCTCATTATGTTTTTATTTTACTAATCCAACTTGTCACTACTTCTTTATTCTTTATCTTCTTTTCATTTTTTGTTTTCTTCTTCACCTTCTTCTTTTTCTTCGTCTGCTATTAATACTACTTTTTTTTCTCCTCTTTGTCTTCTTCGTTGGTTCTTCGACTACTACAATTGTATATTTCATTTTTTTCCTCATTATGTCCTTTTTTTATTTGTCCAACTTCTGTTACTACTTCTTTATTCTTTCTTTTCTTTATTTTTTTTTCTTCGTCTACTATTAATACTTTTTTTTTTCCGTTGTCTCCTTTTCTTCGTTGGCTCTTCGACTACTGCAATTATATATTTCTTTTTCTTCCTCATTATGTCCTTTTTTTACTAGTCCAACTTCTGTTACTACTTCTTTATTCTTCTTTGTCTTCTATTCTTCTTTTTTCATATTACTTCAGCTGCTACTATCTTTCATTCTCTTTTTCTTCTTCTTTTTCTTCTTCTTCGCATAATAAGACAACACACACAAAACAGGGCCACGAATCTTTGCCTCTGAAAAGAACTTAATGATGGAACAAGACACTAAAAATTTGTCTTCTATTCTTCTTTTTTCATATTACTTCAGCTGCTACTATCTTTCATTCTCTTTTTCTTCTTCTTTTTCTTCTTCTTCGCATAATAAGACAACACACACAAAACAGGGCCACGAATCTTTGCCTCTGAAAAGAACTTAATGATGGAACAAGACACTAAAAAAAGGCATCGACATCGGGTTTTGAGGTGTGAAGCAAAGCAGAGACGCCGGAGACAGAGCTGAGTGTGAAAACAGAAAAAGAGAAAGAAAAAAAAGAAAAGAAAAAGAGAGGATGGAAGTAAACAAGAGGTGCCTAAAGTGGAAACAAATTGAAGTCGTTCCCGGAAAACAAAGGAATATTCAGAGAGAGAGAGAGAGAGAGAGAGAGAGAGAGAGAGAGAGAGAGAGAGAGAGAGAGAGAGAGAGAGAGAGAGAGAGTTAAGCTTCGGTCTTTACTACCCGGTAACACACACACACACACACATACACACACACACACACATATACACACACGCAATAATTCCATCACCATTAACAAACACAACAGCGGGAGATGATGCACCCATGTATTTTTTCCCCCTGGTTAACCTTGCATGGGTGTGGTATTTGGCAAGTTATTTCATGTTTTTTTTTATCAAGCTTTAGGATTTCGTCGTGTTCCTTTGTAGACATTCGTTCGTACACACACACAAAAAAAGAGATAGAGAAATTATATGGTTTAATTATTATACCGTCGTTCTTTTATATACAACTTTCTCAGTGAATATCTATTTTACTGACTGACTGGCTGACTGACCTACTGAGTGACTGACTGATCTATTTACAGGTTGGCTGGCTGGCTGACTAAACGACTGTGTGTGTGTGTGTGTGTGTGTGTGTGTGTGTGTGTGTGTGTGTGTGTGTGTGTGTGTGTGTGTTCTAACTATAACATATTGAAGAGCTTTTGAAAAGGACACTGAGGAACGTTATTTATTTATTTGTTTTATTCTGGAGTGATACGTTCATTTTACCATTTTTCCTCCTCTCACTAGTCGGTTAGTGAGTCAGTGGGTCGGTCTGTGTCAGCCAGTCAGTCAGTCAGTCAGTCAGTCAGTAAGCTAGTCAGTCAAACCAGTCATTCATTCAGTCAGTCAGTCAGTCAATCATTGTCAGCTAGTCAGTCAAATTAGTCATTCAGTCAGTCAGTCAGTCATTCAGTCAGTCAGCCAGCTAGTCAGTCAAACCAGTCATTCATTCAGTCAGACCATTAATTCAGTCAGTCAGTCAGTCAGTCAAATCATCCATACATTCAGTCAGTCAGTCGGCCAGTCAGCCAATCAACCAAAGTATATAATATTATCAAGTTCCATTCTGAACTTAACCTTTCATCAACAAACCTTCACCTTTCGTTTACTCAAGGACAACCACGTCAAACCCAGTAATGATGTCCTTGGTGAAGCTCTACTGGTCTTGAGAGAGAGAGAGAGAGAGAGAGAGAGAGAGTATTCTATTTGTGAGCAGTAGATTTCTCCAGGAAGAATAAAAGTAACATCAATCGTGTCAGGAAAAGCTATTTGTCTCTTTACTACACACCTGACATAATGGTATTGCGTGAACACCTGTTTGGAGAGAGAGAGAGAGAGAGAGAGAGAGAGTTTTATTGTTTTCCTTACAAATGAGAGAGTATTTCAGAAAGAGGAAATAGTCGTTTTGCTTTGTTTTATGTTTTTTCTTTTTTTATTATTCTCTAAGCTCATTACGCGATAAAAAAATTAGCGGATCAAAAGCGTAATAAAAATAATGGAAGGATAAATAAAAGAAAATGCGGTATGATGCAATAGGAACTGTGCATCTAACCTCTCTTCCTTTACTCTTCCGTGTCGTGTGTGTGTGTGTGTGTGTGTGTGTGTGTGTGAGACTACTTGGGTTCATCGTCATCATCACCATCATCACTATCAACTGGTCCATCGAGTCAAGACGGAAAATAATATACCCACAAAACGGCCTCCCAACCCTTCATTGCACCATTTCCTTTGGTTATATATACGTCAGAGTTAGTCACATCCCTTCGTAGAAAACGGCTTAAAATATGTAACAAAAATGGATTAATACAACCGGCTGAAAAGAACGTTAAAAAACATTAGTATTACCCGTTAAAAGATCGTGAATTAGGAAGAGGAAGATTATATTGGTGTATATGAATTTTTTTTTTCTGAATGTGTTGAAAAGTGACTGAATAAACATCAAAGCGAAAAAAAAAGAAAGAAAAAAGATGATTAGAAGCCATGTTGAAGCGTTGTATCCGCCATGAACCAACATTAAGGAAGACTGAAAAGACAACGAAAGAATTAGAAAAAAAAACGTGTGTATATATTTTTCCTCTGAGCGTGTAGGGAAGAAACTCGGAATAATTATCAAGGCGAAAATGCATGAGAACAAAAAGTGATCTGTGTGTTTAAGCGTTCTGTCCTGCCAGTTAACAGTAAGGAAGACTAGAAAGAATTAGAAAGGCGTATGTATATATTTACTTTTCTTCTGACCGTGTTGGAAAGTAACTCGGATTAATTATCAAGGCGAAAAAGTATGAAAATAAAAATGATGTATATAATCGTTCTGCCCCATCAATAAACCAACACTCGGATTAATTATCAAGGCGAAAAAGAATGAAAATAAAAATGATGTATATAATCGTTCTGCCCCATCAATAAACCAACACTCGGATTAATTATCAAGGCGAAAAAGTATGAAAATAAAAAGATGTATATAACCGTTCTGCCCCATCAATAAACCAACACTCGAATTAATTATCAAGGCGAAAAAGAATGAAAATAAAAAGATGTATATAACCGTTCTGCCCCATTAATAAACCAACACTCGGATTAATTATCAAGGCGAAAAAGAATGAAAATAAAAAGATGTATATAACCGTTTTGCCCTATCTATAAACCAACACTCGGATTAATTATCAAGGCGAAAAAGAATGAAAATAAAAAGATGTATATAACCGTTCTGCCCCATCAATAAACCAACACTCGGATTAATTATCAAGGCGAAAAAGAATGAAAATAAAAAGATGTATATAACCGTTCTGCCCCATCAATAAACCAACACTCGGATTAATTATCAAGGCGAAAAAGAATGAAAATAAAAAGATGTATATAACCGTTCTGCCCCATCAATAAACACTCGGATTAATTATCAAGGCGAAAAAGAATGAAAATAAAAAGATGTATATAACCGTTCTGCCCCATCAATAAACCAACACTCGGATTAATTATCAAGGCGAAAAAGAATGAAAATAAAAAGAAGTATATAACCGTTCTGCCCCATCAATAAACCAACACTCGGATTAATTATCATGGCGAAAAAGAATGAAAATAAAAAGATGTGTATAGTAACCGTTTTGCCCTATCTATAAACCAGCACTATGGAAGACTAATAATACCACTCGTGAATTAAAAAGACGTGATGTACTATACTTATACACACTTATACCCATACTTAGCTTTTGATAACCGTTCTGCCCCAACAATAAACCAACACTAAGGACTAAAAATACCACTCGTGAATTAAAAAGACGATCTAGATACTATACTTATACATATTTATACCCATACTTAGCTTTATCAAACACTTCGTAGTACAACAATATGCGACACGAGACTTAACAATCAAAAGGAGGGAAAAGTAAACACAGAATCGGTGCGTCGCTAAACATAAACAACCTTCTCGACTCTGCGTCATAAACCAACGCTAAAGGAAGAGAGGAGGACGGAAATCAATGCGACTAAAGCGTGAACTTGATGCCATAGAGAGAGAGAGAGAGAGAGAGAGAGAGAGAGAGAGAGAGAGAGAGAGAGAGATGAACGAATATTACTATCTATGTATGAATGTTTATTATATCAGCATCGTAAAAAAAAAAAAAAAACGGTGAAATATCGAAAAATACAATGAAAAAAAAGTAAAATGAGAGACACAATGACAAGATGTAAATGAATATATGCGCCTACTATGTATCTCTGTGTATGTATGTATGTATGTATGTATGTATGTATTGTCATAGCATCATAAATAAAAATAAAAAAAACGGTAGTGAAATGTAATCAGAATCAATGCAAAAATACGAGGTCCGGAAAAGGTTAATGAGAGAGAAAGACAAGGTGTGAATTAATATTTGCACCTACTGTGGACCTTTGTATGTGTGTATATTATGTCATTAAAAAAAAAAAATTAAATCAGCCCAAAAGTATGAATTGCGAAAAAAAAAGTTAATGAGAGAGAAAGACAAGGTGGAAATGAACATATGGACCTGCTATGTACCTGTGTATGTGTATATATTATGTCATTAAAAAAAACTGAAATTAAATCAGCCCAAAAATATGAATTGCGAAAAAAAGTTAATGAGAGAAAAAGACAAGGTGTAAATGAACATATGCACCTGCTATGTACCTGTGTATGTGTGTATATTGTGTCATAAAAAAAACTGAAATTAAATCAGCCCCAAAAATATGAATTGCGAAAAAAAGTTAATGAGAGAAAAAGACAAGGTGGAAATGAACATATGCACCTGTTATGTACCTTTGTATGTGTGTATATTATGTCATTAAAAAAAAAACAGTGAAATTAAATCAGACCAAAAATATGAATTGCGAAAAAAAAAGTTAATGAGAGAGAAACACAAGGTGGAAATGAACATATGGACCTGTTATGTACCTTTGTATGTGTGTATATTATGTCATTAAAAAAAAAAACAATGAAATAAAATCAGCCCCAAAAATATGAGTTGCGGAAAAAAAAAATCATTAGAGAGAAAAAGACAAGGTGTAAATGAACATATGGACCTGCTGTTACCTGTGTGTGTTTGTTTATGTCGAAGCACACACAGAAAAAATTATACCATAAATATATCAGTTGGGAAAAAAGTTCATTAGAAAGAAAAAGACAAGGTGTAAATGAACATATGCACCTGCTATGTTACCTGTGTGTGTTTGTATATGTCACAGCACACACACAAAAAAATAACGTTAATAAATCAGTTGTAAAAAAAAATTCATTAGAGAGAAAAAGACAAGGTTTAAATGATTATATGCACCTGCTATGTTACCTGTGTGTGTTTGTATATATGTCACAGCACAAAAAAAAGAGATAACGTAAATAAATCAGTTGTAAAAAAAAGTTCATTAGAGAAAAAGACAAGGTGTGAGTGAATATTTGCACCTATGTATGTATGTATGTATGTATGTAAGTATATATTATGACACAGGATATTAAAAAAAAGTTAAATGAAATCAGTGCAAAAATACGAGTTGCCAAAAAAAAAAGGTAATGAAAGAGATAGCAAGATAAGGTTTGAATGAATATATGTACCTGTGTATGCATGTATATTGTCACAGCACCATTAAAAAAAAACTATAAAAAAAAGCGGAAATGAAATCAGTGCAAAATTACGAGTCCCCCCTTAAAAAAAAAGGGGGTGGGGGGGGGGGGACCCGTTAAGCGCGCGTAATACACCTGGTAATAAATTGTCCCACGGGTATAAATGTTATCTTGTTCATTATACTGTTTTCCCCTCGCGTTGTTAACTTAGCAGCGCGGGGGAGCCAGTGTGTTTATGTGTGCTGGGGGCGGAGAGAGAGTGGTAGAGGGGATTGTGATGGAGGTGGTGGTGGTGGCGAGAAGGAGGAGGGAGAGGGTGAGAGGTGGAGCAGCACGCGGGAGAGAAGAGAATGGAGGGAAGGACAAAAGAGAGGAATGGAGAAAAGAGCTGGAGGAAGGAAATGAAGAGATGGACAAAGTGAAAAGGAAGGAAAAAGAAGAAGAAAAGCGGGAGAGGGAGGGGCAGGAGAGGAATGGAAAGGAGAAATGGAGAAAAGTGGAGACGGAAAACAAAGTGAAAGGGAGGTGAAAAGAGGTGAGATGAGGGAAAGACAGGAGAAAAAAGGATAAAAGAAAGAGAAAAGGAGAAATGGACGAAAATGGAGAGGAAGGCAGAATTAAAAACAGGAGGGAGAGGAAGAACATGAACAGGAGAATAGAAGAGAGAGGAACAACAGATAAATGGACAGAAGTTGAGACGAAGACAAAATGAAAAACAGGAGAAGTAAAGAACATGGAAGAGTAGGAAGAGGAAGAGGAGGAACTAGGAGAGGGAGGGGAGGGATGGAGGGAGTAAAGACCCCTTCCTCCCCCCCTCCCCCCTTTCACGCTGTGCCTAGCTGGCGTGTCGAGATTGCAGGGACAGGACACGGGCGGCACCTCTAAGCGTATTAACCCGTCTTTGTTGCTTGGTAAAAAAAAAAAAAAAAAGATACATAAATAGAAAATAGGTGAGAATAATGATGAGAACAACAAAAGGGAACGAAGTTTTTTTTTTTTTTTTTTTTTTTTTTTTTTTACAACAAAGGATACAGCTCAAGGGCACAAAAAAGGAAACAATGATAAAAAAAAGCCCGCTATTCGCTGCTCCTATAAAAAAAAATCAAAAGAGGTGGCCGAAAGAGAGGTCAATTTCGGGGGTTGAGAGGTTTCCTGATACCCTCCTCCTCCTCCTCCTCCTGATGTTCTATATACATAGCTAAAGATAATAAATAACTAACCAATGGGAAATGCTGAATGAATAAGTAATCCGTGTGCTTTAATCCTGCTAACAGTTCCATGGGTTGACGTAAGATGGAGAGACAGAGAGCCAGCATCATGGAAAAGGGAAAAGACGGAGACGTTGAAGACATCACAACGACGAGTAAGAAAAAGAAATGGCCTTGTTAACTTTGCAGGGAGGGAGCCACCACGCGCAGAACTGATGTTGACAGATGGACAACAAAATTAATATAGCCCAGTGTGGAAGTTAGGGCAGATAGGGGACCAGCAGAGAGAGAGAGAGAGAGAGAGAGAGAGAGAGAGAGAGAGAGAGAGGGGAAGTTGTAGCAATTGCCGAAGCAGGATGGAGTACACACACATCAAATAGAGAGGGATGGAGGACGTTGGGGAAGGCCTGTATCATCTTTTAGACTAGAACTACCCCCTCCCCTCCCCCCCTCCAAAAAAAAGTATAGTCTAGGAAGAAATTCCCTTTTTGCAGCAGTAAGTAGCGGTCTTTTTTTTTTCTTTTTTTTTTTCCACGTCCTTGCACTGTCTACTGTAAAAAAAAATACTGAAATGTAGTCCCGAAAGCTGATAAATAGTACTAATAGTCCGTCCACAATAACCCCTCCACCACACAGACACACACACACACACGGCTAGGTTAGGGTTAGTAGAGGTGAAGGGCCCCAGTCGAGTGTTTGATCTGTGGTTGGTAAAGACTTCAACTTTCTCGTGCCATTCCCCCGCTTACTCAAGTTGGGGAGAGAATGGCAGTAGTAGTAGTAGTAGTAGTAGCGGTAGTAGCAGCAGCAGTAGCAGGTGATGTTATGGTAATAGGGACACTCTGCCGCATAGCATTACCATTCACCTCCTGTTCGCATATGTTGGAGCACCTGTTAACACTTTTACCAGATCAGAGAAGCACCTTACTTTTATGCAGGATGACGAAGACCCTGCATCATCACCATCACCACTCTGCGGCTCTTCCTTCATCTATGCAGTAACACCATCATCGCTACCACCATCATCCCTTGGCGCATTTTCTTTTATCTATATACAGTTTGTTGTGTCTGCACGGAACACACACAAACACATCTTCAAAAGTAAACAATAGTGAAAACAAAATACGCGAGGCAGAGAGAGAGAGAGAGAGAGAGAGAGAGAGAGAGTTAGCTTGAAGGTGAAGTGTCAGTCAATTGTTTCAAGGATCCTGCATAATTACCGTCCCGAGGCGGGGATGGTCAAGGGTGCTGAGCTTGCTTGGCCGGTGCGGGGTAGATAGCCTCAAACATCTATTATTACTTGGCCTCTGCAGCTAGTAATTCCCCGGGGCTAATAAAAGTGAATAGAGAAAGTAAAGCAACGTTTGACGACCTGTTTTAGTAAAGAGAGAGCACTGGGAAATGTTTAGATAGCATCGAGAATAAGATAATGGCCATTGACTTCAGTGACTTACTTCTTAGTGAATCAGTAAGGAATGATGAAAATAAATGAAGTTACGATTAATGACTCCTTGAAGGAATGAGAGGAGAACACCGGGAAATCTTCAGAGAGCAAAGAAGTTAAGATAATGGCCAGTGACTTAGTGAATCAGTGAGGACTAATGAAAGTAAAGAGAAGAGGTAAAGTTTCGATTGATGACTCCTTGAAAGAAAGAGAGAATAAGTTACTGGGAAATGTTCAAATAGCAAAGGAAAAAATAGCGGCCGATGACTTCATGAATCACTGAGAGGTAAATGTAACTGTACAGGAAATTGAGAATATGCAAGAGGTAAACTAAACAAGGAAGTGTATTAAGGTTATGCCCGATGAAGTAATGAGAAGAAAACTAAAATATCGTCACCTTGGTAAACAAACCGCCCAAGTCATTATTTTCTACTTTACAGGAAATCAGAAAAGAAGTGTCATTATCTCATTAGGCTTAAGATTTAGGCAGAAATGAAAAGGCCAATTCTAGAACACTCAAACCCTGAATGACGAAGGCAACTGTACAAAAATGGGCGTCACATGTTGAAAAATTGATGTAGACAAAAACCTGGATATCGCTGAAAAATGACTTAGGCGATTATTGTTTGAGGGTGACGGTATACAGATAATAAAGAACCCGCAAGACCTAAAACAACTGAAGAAAATAAGATAAAGTTTTGGCTAACGACTTATGAAGCAGTGACGGCGAAATAAGGAAACGAAGGAGGAATTTTAAAGAAGTTAGTGAATGAGGTTGTGAAATTTTTTTGACGAGATGAGAATCCTGCTAATTATAGGAGTCCCAGAAAGTAACTCAGGAACAAATAAAATAAAATAAAAACTTATGGGAGAGAATATTTGATTAAAGGAAAGGATGAGGGTCCATTTTGAGTCCATATAAACAAAATGATTAAATATTCGTCCAGGAAAGAATAAGAAATTAATGGGAAAAGAAAACGAACCCTTCTAACCATGGTGTTCTCAGAAATTATAGATGAATTAAAGAATATACCAAGGAGAGCAAAAGAGATTAATGGGAAAGATGAGAGCCTGGCGACCTTAGAGTTCTTATATATTATAGAGAAATTAAAGAAGTCAAGGAAATGGAACAAGAGATGAATGGAAAAGATGAAAGTCATGGAAACTCTGTGTGTGTGTGTGTGTGTGTGTGTGTGTGTGTGTGTGTGTGTGTGTGTGTGTGTGTGTGTGTGTGTGTGTGTGTGTGTGTGTGTGTACCCTAACACCCTCGACTCTGCATTTTTTTTGGGGGGAGGCGTTGCACTCGGTATAAGAACAAGTTTGGGGAACCAGAAAGCACATCGTTAATCACCTTCACACACACACACACACACACACACACACACACACACACACAGCTCTAGAAATCATGCTCCCAGGTTAGTTTAGACAGGAGTAGTGACAACAGCAGCAGGAACAGGAGCAGGAGAGCCCGGCCACTAGCACTGATGGGCTTACTAATTGCCGTGTGCTTCGTCTCCCTGATTGCCAGCATTTGTCCGGGAGCGCCCATGTCACCTGCCGACACCCTCCACCCCCACCACCTCACTCACTACCACTAGCAACAACAACACTCAGACGCACCCAGTCCACTTACGCCAGATTTTTTTTTAACTTACTGGTCTTTCTTAACAATAATGTGGCTGATTTATGTTTATTTGATCCGTTTTTCAAGGCATGGTTAGAAGGTTTTGTTGATTTTTTTTATATCACTTTTTCTTTTATTACGAATGAGTTGGTAATATGTCGACTTAACTGTGAAAATCCAACGCTTCTAATTAATTCCGACCCAAAAATGGTAATGCCAAACTCGTCACATAACTTATAAATTCTCATACGACGTTTGAGAAATCATGTAGTGTGTTTCAGCTCGGGTTTACATGGTTGTCAGCTCTGGTTTACGTGGTTGTCAGCTCTGGTTTACATGGTTGTCAGCTCTGGTTTACATGGTTGTCAGCTCGGGTTTACATGGTTGTCAGCTCTGGTTTACATGGTTGTCAGCTCGGGTTTCCATGGTTGTCAGCTCGGGTTTACATTGTTGGTGTTCTCAGACTTTCCCGCTTCTCATATCAGCTATTTCCAGAAGCCAAAAGGAGATCATTCGGGTTCTAATAAGTGTTTTTTTAGGTTCTTGGTACAGAAGGGTTAAGCTACCACCAGGGTCCATACGCAACGGTAAACAGATAAAGATAAACAAGTAAGAAGTAAACAATGGTAAATAAATAGATAGATGAGCAAACAAATAAACAAAGAGTGACGGGACGAATGAATTTGGTTTAGAAGTTTTTTTTATTATTATTAAACTACCCCTGAAAATGTCCAAAACTCCTACGAAAGCCTTGTCCAATATGTGCTTGATCGCCGAAATGCGTAATTAAGAATATAACTCCTTGTGGCGCTGGATGTTCCTTGCCCTTACCTGTACCTGTCCCTTTCACTATCACTCATACCTGGATCATTGATAGCACCTTTACCATTGAGTCATCGGGGTATGGGGTCATGGTGTCATCGCTACGTATTCTCATTAACCTGTTACCTTTACGTATCATCCATTCGCCAATTACGCTGTTTTTATTGTGTTATGTAGCTACTTTTTTTTATTCTTCTTTGTTTTCTTCATCTACTATTTTTATGTATCCCTTTTCTGCCTCATTTTTTTTATTATTTTACCGCAGCTACTACTTATTTTCCTTCTTTATCCTCTTTTCTTCTTTGTACAGAGATCATCACCCCATTTGTCTGTCCTCTCGTGTCCCATCCCCTCTTTGTCTTCCTTCTTATTTTCTAGTCGCCCAGTTGCTTCCCTTCTCCTCTACTTATACCAGGGGCGAAGGCAATTCTTAACTCCTAGTCCTCATTCTCTTCCTCCACCTTAATCTCCTCTAACAGTCTAACACTCCGGACGATGGCAATTCTTACCTCCCGGTCCTCTTTCTCCTCCTACTAACCAACCACTGTAGGAGTCGGGAAGGAAAGATGGACGTCACATGGAATAAGCCTCGTGTCACACCACCAACGAGAGGAGTAAAAGAACAACCAGGCGCCACAGAGCCAGGAAAACGCATCACACTCATCCTCTGTCTCTTAACTACATAAACACCGCCAGAAAGTATTATTAAAGGGGGAAAAGAGACAAAAAGACCCCACATTACACGTCTCCTTCCCTTTGTATTTCTTAACCACAGAAACACCGCCGGAAAGTAATATTAAAAGCATATTTCAAAGTTCATAGTCGGGTTGACCACACATCACACTACTACTGCTGTTTCTTGCCTTCATAAAAACAAAGTATATAAGTGTAGTGGAAAGGCAGGAGTACCCCACATAACACATTCATGAACACCAGAGGGCATTAGAAGCGTAGCCAAACCTCAAAGGAAAACCTCTTGTAATGGCACAGTCCTCCACCTCTTCCTCCTCTTGCTTCTCCTCCACCTCCGCCTTCTCTTCTTTATTGAATAAACGAGTGGCAATGACCATGTCCTAAAGCGCCCCAGTGTGTCCCCGCGTCTCCCAACCTCGTCCCGCGCACGTGTACCAGCATCGGCAATGAGTCTGTGGTGGTGGCGAGAGGCGTGGGGCGGCGGCGGCGAGGGTGGCGGCGGCGGTGGTGGTGGGAGTGTGTAGCCAGCAGGTTGTTGTTGTCATCGTCGTCGCTGTTGTTGTTGCTGCTGGTGCTGCTTCTGTTCCTGCCCGTCCGTCCTTTGTTTGGTTCACTCATGCACACACGCTGGTCGAGCATGCAAGAATGTATGCCCCTCCGTGTGTGTGTGTGTGTTTGGGGGTGTAAGGAGGTGGTGGATTTCAGTGTTTCTTGGTGGAGTGAAGTGCAGTAGCTAGGTGGAGGTGAGAGAGAGAGAGAGAGAGAGAGAGAGAGAGAGAGAGAGAGAGAGAGAAAGGACGCGTGAGGGCTTTCTTGAAGGTGTAGGAGCCAAAAGGTGAGAGAGAGAGAGAGAGAGAGAGAGAGAGAGAGAGAGAGAGAGAGAGAGAGAGAGAGAGAGAGAGAATTAAGGTAGATAGATGGTGGCGAAGCGATGATGTGAGCAGTGAAGGAGGGCGATCAGGTAGACAAAGAAGCAAGAAGAAAAAAAAAGAGAAAGATCGAAAAAAACCCACCAAAGCTTGAAGAACGAAACGCAGGAGGAGAAAGAAGAGAAAGAGGAGGAGGAGGAGGAGGAGGAAAGCGTTGAAGGAGAAAGGAGGACTTGCAGGGGAGAGGGGCCGAGCTTGTGAATCGAAACTGCGCATGTATGGATATATGTATAGCTGGGGATAGACCGTGTAGGGAGGAAGGCAGGTAGGGAGGTAGATAGGTAGGCAGCCAGGTCGTGTGTGTGTGTGTGTGTGTGTGTGTGTGTGTGTGTGTGTGTGTGTGTGTGTGTGTGTGTGTGTGTGTGTGTGTGTGTGTGTGTGTGTGTGTCACTCACGTCAGAAGCACCTGTATGTATGTTCCCTTCTCACGTCACAACATATCAGAGTTTCCCAGGCAGGTGAAGGGAGAGGAGGAAGAGGAGGGAAGTAAAGGCGGTGGTGATGGCAGTGTTCTTGCTGTTGTTATTACCATTAGCGGCGATGGTAATGAGTTTAGCGGCACGGCGAAGGAAAAGCGAAGAGAAGAGACGGCAAGTGAAGGCGGGGTGGGGTAGGCAGTGAGTCAGGAGGGAGAGAGAGAGGAGGTAAAGGTGTTTGTGATGCTATTGTGCTATGATCATGACTTTGGGGACGTGGAGGATGAGAGAATACAAGACAAAGCAAGGCAGGAAAGGAGGAGGAGGTGGGGGTCGTGGCTGAGGTGAACAAACGCAGCAGAGGTAGGAGTTGTGTGTGTGGCGAGGCGCGGCAGGTGTGTTGGGACCTATTGATTGCTGCTGGAACGTGGAGTGCGGGGCTGCTGCTGCTGCTGGTTCAGGTGGAATGTGACTCGCCTGGTACACCGACGCCGCCCTCTTTCCCCTGCTACTGCAAAACGCCACCATCACCACCACCAGCATTGCAACACTACCAGCACCACCACCTTCACTAGTCAACACCACTGTCACTGCTAGTAATATTACTGTACAGCTTCTCGTCATTTCCATTACCAAACCATACGTCATCACCATCTTATCTCTGCTTCACACACACACACACACACACACACACACACACACACACATACACACACACACACACGCCATTAAGTACAGTCAACAACCCCGTTCGTCTAATCTACCACGCCTGCTAAATCATATGGTGTGTGTGTGTGTGTGTGTGTGTGTGTGTGTGTGTTCGTTATGTATGTCTGCAGCCGTGATTTAGCCTCCTGAATGTTACTGCTTCGTGATCGATTTGTTTACTGTCGCAGTATGTGAAGGACGAGGCGGGGGCGGTCAGGGGCGGGGAGAACTCAAAGCAGGAGGGGAGGAGGTGGGAAGCGGGAGCGGCGAGTCTGTTACGTGGCCGGAGGAGCATGGCGGGGAGGAGGAGGCAGGAGCAAAGGGCGCAGAAACACACACACACACACACACACACAGACTCAAGTCCACCTAATATGGAAGTTGGTAAAACGAGGCCTGCATTCTCATTGTCCATGCTCGTCGTGTGGTGGTGGTGATGGTGGAAGTGGAGGTGGTGTTGCTGCTGGTGGTGGTGCGGGGGGGTGGTGCTTGGGGCCACAGCGTGCAGAGAGAAAGGCGAGGGAGATCTGGCAACTGGCGTGGGTTTAGGTGGAGCCGCGGCCGCCGCCATCCCGCCACCGCCGCGCCGTTACACTTGGTAACCTTCGGGCGACGAGGAAGGTGTGCCGTGCTGTCGCTCCCGCCAGGCCCAGGCACCACCAGCCACAGGTCACCGATGGCTCCCTGTGGTTGTGGCGGGCCTGGGCTGTGCTGCGATAGGTCGGTGCTGCGGCGGCCTCCTGTGGTGTGCGGTGCTGTGGCTTGCAGAGGATTAAGCAACGTCTGAGGCAGTAAAGCGGTTCATGCGTGATACGGATTCCTGTCAGCGTTTATGGCTCTGAGGACAGCTCGCGGAAACTTTGACGGGCTCTTGGAGATGTTATTTGTCAGTGGCCTATGTGAACGTTATTTACTGGTGGTGGAGCTTTGGTGGGGGTCCGTGTTTGTGTATGACGGAAGAGTGACAGGTGGGCGGGTGACGCGGAGCCTGTCACGGAAATGACATAACCTCTACAAACACCGGCGGGAAAGACTTTAACTTAGTGATGGAGGTGTAACGATGCAGCAATTATCTTTCTCCAGATGTAGTACAAAACCCAAAGTGTGATACTTATTGAATAAAACGAGTTAATGTTTTCTAAGATCTCTGATTCTCACTCCTACATGACTGGTTGGGTTTTTTAAAGTATTTCAAACACTAAGAAGAAACTCGTACTGCGTCGGATGCCATTATGATGTCTGGCCAGGTAAACAGGAAGAGCAAGCAGTGTCTTACGTGTCAGGTGATGTGATGAGGCAACACTGAAGAGCAGTGTATCTTATGTTCCTTGCGTCAGGTCAGGCGTATGTTACATAGGTGAATGAGATATCAAAATGTGTCACGGTAACGCTGTGTGGCTGTCGTCTGTGTGTTACATCCTCGCAGCATGATGGAACCGACAAGACAAGGCGAGGGTATTAGTAAGCTGAATATTATACCCAAGATCGAAGTGACAGATTAAGTGATAGATGAGTGTGTGTTGACGGTGTAGTAATAATGCTAATAAACGACGCGGGAAAGAGGATGCGGTATGAACTTAAATTAAACTTTACATAATGATTTTTTTAGTTAACTATTTATACTTATTTCTTTATTTGATTTTTTGTTTTTTACTAGTGAAATCAGTGCAACCTCATGAAAGCAATAACGATATAATGATAAATATAAATAATTATACATACAGTTCCGTGATTTAACTCGTGGTTTCAAAGTCGATTTATTTGCCAATCTATTTATTTACTTTGTTTTTCTCTTGCTGTCAAAATTGATGCAGCCTCATGAAAACACAATGAAACAAAATAACAGTACGCAGAGTGCCGTGATAAGTGACTGACAGGCGGCTTCACACAGTGAACGCTTGAAAAATTCCTTATTCCACAAGTTATGTTCTCGTATAATCTCTCCTCTTGTGTGAAACTAGTGATTGACGGGCTTCTTTTCATCCGTTTTTACTCCACTTGAATTGTCTCCGCTATAAAAGAAAAAAATGACGCTTTGATTTTCGTGTTTTGGGGTGGAGTGAAAAAAACTGTCACATGAATTCCCCTAAGACGAAGTGTTTTGTTGACTATACCGTCTTGAACATCACCGTAGAACATGTGACCAAGAACACCAAGTAAAAAACAAAAACGTGAACGATATATCTGCTTGATGTCGTGAATCCGGTCACGTCCTGGTGGTGGTGTGAATAATAATGAAGCCAATTAACTCTGATTCAAAATATTACTCACTCATTGGTTGGTATTCCGTTTCAAGGTTAAGAAAGAGAAAACGTATTCCCACACGTAATTACTCGATTTAATGAAGTATTGATAAATTGGAATATCACTGTGAATTAAGTAGAGGTTGTGTTAGTATATCCATGGGTTGTTTTATGAGCCTGGTGATAGTTTGACAAGACTTTCTTTGATAAATTGGAAGAATAATGTGACTGCCGATATCTCAACCCGTTTAGCGGAGACGTCGTTCTAAAATCCATATCCACAAACATTAATTTTCGGCACTTACGATACACCTTCATTTGATAAGACTTAAGAAGAGTTGTTATTATATCCATGGGTTGTTTTATGAGCCTGGTGATAGTTTGACAAGACTTTTTCTGCACCCGAAATTGATTTGTCTTTTTGACCACTCCTCTCTACTCTATTCAGGAGTAGTAAGTAGCGGGCTTTTTTTTATTATTGTTTTCTTTTTTTTACGCCCTTGAACTGTCTCCTCTGCTGTAAAAAAAAAACGTGAATGTGAAAAATACTCACGAGAATCCGATTTATCTCGTTTGTGGCCTTCGGAAAGATTTGTTATGAGAGTCGAAAGCATCTGAGAACACATAACACAGACGCACATATTTGAGTTGGTGCTTTATCGCATCTCCCTCGAAGCTGGAAAAATAAAAACTGATTGCTAGAAGAGATATTTCCCAAGGTACCTCAGTGTGCTATGGCCCCACGGGCCACGTGCTGCTGTATCGTCAGGCTGTTTCCTATACTAAACCTAAACTGTTACCAATACTAAACTGATTGCAAGAAGAGATATTTCCCAAGGTACCTCAGTGTGCTATGGCCCCACGTGCTGCTGTATCGTCAGACTGTTACCTATACTAAACCTAAACTGTTACCAATACTAAACTGATTGCGAGAAGAGATATTTCCCAAGGTACCTCAGTGTGCTATGGTCCCACGTGCTGCTGTATCGTCAGGCTGTTATCTATACTAAACCTAAACTGTTACCAATACTAAACTGATTGCGAGAAGAGATATTTCCCAAGATACCTCAGTGTGCTATGGCCCCACGTGCTGCTGTATCGTCAGGCTGTTACCTATACTAAACCTAAACTGTTACCAATACTAAACTGATTGCGAGAAGAGATATTTCCCAAGGTACCTCAGTGCGCTATGGCCCCACGTGCTGCTGTATCGTCAGGCTGTTACTTATACCAAACCTAAACTGTTACCAATACTAAACTGATTGCAAGAAGAGATATTTCCCAAGGTATCTCAGTGTGCTATGGCCCCACGTGCTGCTGTATCGTCAGGCTGTTTCCTATACTAATTAATTCACGACGCTCTTAATCACACGGATAATCCAGAGCTTAGCACATTATTCATCCACCTCTTTGGTCTGCCTGAGTCTACCTGCCACTGCTGTTGTCCACGGATTAGCAACACTCGCTGATGATTGCGGATGAGGAAAAAAAATAGATAAACCAGTATATAGGAAAGATAAGTAAACATAGATTAAACATGAAAGATTCGCTCATACCTTGATTTATGATATCTCTGAAATTATAATGTACAAGAAATTGTTATCTTCAGTATCTGCTTCCATTATTTTTTCATGGTAGTAATGCAGCTAATGTTACAGAAGAATATTAACACACACACACACACACACACACACACACACACACACCATCCTGTCCTGACCGTCACACACACACACACGCCTTTCATTCATTCATCCCTTTGCCAGCGTTATCTCTTCTCTTCTTTTTTTTTCCACCGAACTCCTCATTCATTCCTTTCAGTTCTCCGGTAGACAGACAGACACTTTTCATCACTAACTTATACAACACACACACAGAGGAGTCACTGTCTTTAGCTTCGTGTATCGCTTCATCAGTCAGTCACTCCTCATCGCCTCTCTGTTGGGTGTAAGGGATGTCAGATTGTGAAAGGAAGCCGTGGAGAGAGAGAGAGAGAGGGGGGGGGGGGGGAGATCACTCAAAGATGGGAGGATCGTAAAACAGTTCATCAAACGGCTAACTCCTTTGATCAGGCTGCCTCATCCACGTGTGTGTGTGTGTGTGTGTTCTCAACCACTCTTTAACAATGTACGAATATAGTAAATCTTTCTTCATTTCACATTTTCCTCTCCTTTATTATTTCTGTACACATTTTCCTTTTCTATTGTACCACCCCCGTTTTCTTGTTACCTTTCCTATTAATTGGCCTTGAACTGTCTCCTCTGCTGTAAAAGAAGGAAATAAATGGGAAATTTGTGGAAGGGGGAGGAGTGAAAGGAAATACACCGGCCTCTTGCAGACTCATTACGTTCTTATGTTCTTATGTACACGACGTTTGAGATCATGAAGTTATTTATTATGTAATGTTCGCGTGGCGGTAGGGATGAGGATGCCAGTAGGGGGTGCAGGCTGGTTATTCCTTTGACGGTTAAATAGTTAGTGACATGCAGTTCCTTGTTACGTTCAGGGAAATAAGGAAGAGAAAACTTACAACCTTGCGATTTATGTTGTGTCCTATACTATACTTTTTTTTTTACCGATCCCAACCGTATTTTCTTTTTATTTATGTTATTTACCTTATCTATCACCGTCAAATGATCCTAAAAATATATACATTCCTTTGTTTATAACCCTATTCTTCATTAATTTATTTTTCATATCTTTATTTAATTTTTGTCTGTTACATTCAAGTTGCCTTCTCAATGTCAATGCCCTTCATACACTTCTTATTCATTTATTTATTTATTTATCTCTTTATTTACTTTTTTGTCTTGCGGTCAAGTCGTCAATGCCATCTCCAATATTGTCCGTCGTGTCCAGTAGCCTCATTATCTCTTAAAGCAATGCACCACCGAATTGACTTCCACTCGTAACGGTGCTCTCCCATCATCATTAGCGCTGCATCTCACACCTCGTTTCATTATGTTTACAAAGCACCACCACAACCACCAGTCGTTTGCTGTGTATACGTACTTTTTTTTTTAAAGTTTACAACCACATAACCATCACACCTTCAACCTCTTTCCCCTTCCTCCTCCTCCTCCTCCTTTTCCAATTCATCTTGCTCCCATTCGCACAGTTTCAGGTTATTCGTTTCTCACGCCACTTTCACATGCCACGACCTTCACTAGTATCTCGGCCCTATCTTCAAATTAAACATTATCCCATTCATCTCTTGTCTCGCTCCCAGCTCCAGACTATATACCAGAGCAGAGTTGTATCGGATGTCAGATTTCAGAGATCCGCGGATGTGTATGCGGATGTCATATGTACATATTTTGCGGAAGCGGATGCAGATTTGTTTCTACCAAAATGCGGATGCGGATATTAAATTATGACATCTTCACGGATGCTGATGCGGATGTGTTTATGATTTTGTTAATTCACTATACACTCTCCAGTGAATTACCAAATGCCTGAACACATGAAAATTACATTTCCGCTGTGAAAAATCCGCTTCATCGGCAACTCTGCTCATGCGCCCGCTACACCACCGGGCACACGCCACAACACTCGTGCGATAAAAAATGCTCAGCGCTGCCAGTTCATATTTTTCAGTCCTATTTTTGTATAATTACACAATATATAGTTAATGAAGCACTGAAATCTTTCTTGTGAACTTTAAGAGGGAGTAGGGTCTACATACACATTACACAGACATGCATAATGCATGTATATATCATTTACATACACACACACCGTCGCACGACACACACAGTCACACACACATTCTCAGATACACAAACAATCTCTCTCTCTCTCTCTCTCTCTCTCTCTCTCTCTCTCTCTCTCTCTCTCTCTCTCTCCTTGCCAGCCAGGCTGCTTCCCTTCATACTTACGCAATATTACATATAGTACATACAGTACTATTACACAGTACATACATACATACTTTTACAAATTTACATGATACATACATACTACATAGTCACTATGTAAAATTATCTCCCTCCTTCTGCCCTTCCGCAAAACTCTTGACACATTAGGTTGTGTAAATTTGAAAGAAAATGAATACAAGGTGTAATTTTAGTAGATAATTAATTAAGTATACGTGCATTAATTTATTTTTTTCAACTTCGCAAGCTTCGTACTCTTTAGTGTCCTTAGTCTTTGTAGTCCTTCTTTTCATCCTTTTCCAGTGTGTTTGTTTATCTATTACTAATTCATATGTATTCATTGTATTCAGTTTAGCTTTCTACCACCAGTAACTAATTCTGATGTTTTCCTCACACTGTATACCAGATTTGACTATAGTTTCCTTCTTTCCATCTTTTTCTGGTTTGTTAGTTTCAATAGTTGTACCCATATAGATACTTCCAATGTATGCAGTTTTAGTTTCACACCCTCAGCTTCTAACTAACCAACTAAATAACATGGTTTCCTCCCTCCCATCCTTACTCACTGTATTAGTTTCCCTATTACTATTACCCATGTAAATGTCTTCCATGTATACAGCAGGAGATTATGATATACCAGCCTTCAGTTTTACATCATTAACCCAGCCTCTTAATTCAGATTCTTTCTTCAATTAGCTCCAGAGTATATTGCAACATTCACTCGTGTTTAATTTCTCTTGTTTTCATCCAATGCATTTGTTCTCCTCACTTCTGCTACATACACTTCTAGACTTGAATTTGCGTATAGCGTCACACCTTGCTCTCACTCATTTCTTTTTTCAATATCTTACATATAACTTTTCTTGGTTACATCAATGGAGACAGCTCGAGGACAAAACAAGCATAAAGAAAAACTCAAAACAGCTGCCACAAAGAGAGACCAACAAAGAAAAGCCTCCAAAAACACAGACACAAAGAAAATAGAAGTGCCAAAGTGCACATAATCTAAACAGGTTGGAGAGCTGTCTTGATACTCCCTCCTGATTAACTGTTTTACGACCTTTACATCTTAGTGTGATTTTTTGTCCCTCTTCCACACGCCGGCCTCTTGCAGACTCCTTACGTTCTTATGTTCTTATGTTCTAATTTCCATTCACAACTTCAGTATCAGTCATAGGAAGGAGGACACACAGCTAACCTTCAAACTACCAAGATGAATAGACGTTTTCCCCACACTATCAATAACCTAAATTGTACGCCAGGATTTACTTCCACGCCATCAGAGTCAATGCAGCGTGTTCATTTTCCCATTTTCCCTGAAGAGCTTACAATTATTTCGCTAAGTGTTTTGGCATTCATTTTTACGGATTTATTTCTTCGTCCTTTCCTGCCTTTCTATCTTTGTACATGAGAACACTAAGGGTCGTATTTTAAAACATTTCGTCGCCCAAGTTCACATATTTGACAAGGCTTTCGTAGGAGCTGTAGGCCTTTCCAGGGGTAGTTTTATGACCCCGGTGGTAGTTTGACCCTTCCTCTGTGCCATGAACCTTAAAAAACACTCATGAAAACCCGATTGATCCCCTCTTTGACCTTTAGAAATAGTTGATGTGAGAAGTGATGATGTCTTAAAATACAGCCCTAATTCTTGTCTGGTATAACCCATTCACGTGTAACATCTCTCGTTCCTTGTGGTCTTCGTTCTCGGGTCCTTCCAGCAAATGGGAGACTGTGGCAACCTTGGCTCAGTGCGGAG